>NC_142065.1:16344864-16671808 GCF_059756535.1 Pantherophis guttatus
GTTTATAGAGTCAGCCTATTGCCCCCAACAATTTGGGTCCTCATTTTACCCATCTCAGAAGCATGGAAGGCTGAGTCAACCTTGAGCCTGGTGAGATTTGAACTGCCAAATTGCAGGCAGCTGGCAGTCAGCAGAAGTAGCCTGCAGCACTGCACTCTAACCACTGCGCCACCGTGGCTCATAATGAAAAGTTACCATTGAATCTGGTGTGCCCATATTATCGCAATACCACTTAAACTTATATACCACTTCACCATGTTTTACAGCCCTCTCTAAGCAGTGTACAGAGAAGAAATGTTCTTGCTACAGGTAGTCCTCGATTTACAACAGTTTATTTAGTGACTGTTCAAAGTTACAACGGCCCTGAAAAAAAAGTGACTTATAACCATTTTTCACGTTTACATCCCCATAGACACATGATCAAAATTTCTCAGTCAACATTTTTTTATTGAATTATAAACTATTATAAAATACAAAATGCAAAAGTAAATAGAAAAGCAGCAGGAGGGAAAAGGGGGAAGAGAAATGAAGAAAGATAAGAAAAGAAAAAAGAAAAAGAAGTATTGACTTCTGACTCTCTCTGTTACAGTAAAATAAGGCATTAACATCAAATCACCTGTCAGCCTTGGAAGCCATATTAGGCCAGAAGCTTCAATGCTGCCACCCCCTCATGTGTGGGAAAGTAGGAGGGGGGATTTAGGAGAGGGGAGTTAGTAGACATAATAGCTTTCTTCCTATCGGTCAAGGTCAGGGTGAGCCAGCAACTGGAGGAGGAGTGGTCAGGGGCTGGCTTGAGGTGGAACGGATGATAATTGGAGCATGTGATCGATTGAGGAGAAAGGGGGTGGTTTGGGGGAGCTTTGAATTATTGAAGGAAAGCCCGGGTTTTTCAGATTCGGGATTTCCCAGATGTCCCAGGTTACCTATTTCTAGCAAAGAGAACTTTGGAAAATGCCTGCTTCAGTGTCTTTACTGGGAGTTGCACGTTTTCTGGAACACTGACATCACCACATTTTGCTTTTTCATTAAGAATATGAACAAGCCATTTCTATAAAGATCTATCTGTCTAATCGGTAAAACCCAAAGTCAGATTTTCATTCTTTTCCACATCAAGCACGAAGTTCAGAAGTGATCAAAATGTCAAAGTTTCAATGTTGCCTCTGTTGCAATCACAAGACTGAGCAGTTTTGGGCGATCAGCAATTGGCCCACTTTTATGGCTGTTTGTGGCGCTCTGTGGTATCAGGCGCAAATAATCAGGAGTATTTGTTGAGTTCAAATCACAGAAGAGTTTATTATTGCTACCTGTACACAAGGATCTAGTTAAATAATGGTTAAAGCTAAATTGGCGCTAAATAAGGGTCAATGGAAACAAAGGGGACTGGACTTGGATCTCGTGTGGTAACGCAATGACTCTAAACTAATGAAACATTTAACTCTGCCCTCCAGCTCAGCCTGCTCTTCTCCTATATATGGCCACGTGACCATGATTTATGATGGTTTTGTTAGAAACCAGTGTTTATTTCAAGTTTCCAACAAAAACTGGAGAAAAATGGGTTTGCTTAACATCTGCAGTGTTCGCTTAGTACAGGGGTGTCAAACTCAATTTCATTGAGGGCTGCATCAGGGTTATGTTTGACCCTTGGGGGGCCAGACTGGGCATGGCCAGGGTGGGTGTGGTCAGCTCGACATCACTTGTGTCGGGGGTGCCTGTGGTGGCCTGAGCACCCTGCCAGAGAAAACAGGCTCCCAAGCTCCATTTTTGGCTGAAATGGCCTCCTGCAATTCTCTGCCAGGGAAAACAGATCGTGCGGTCCTCCCGAGCTCTGTTTTCTCTGGCAGAGGCACCGCAGGCCAGTCCTTCACTATTTCCAGGGTGGCCCCATGGGCCAGATCTAAGCAGCCCGCGGGCCTGATCCGACCCCCAGGCCTTGAATTTGATATCCCTGGCTTAGTTACTGCCATCTTTGCTTAACAACTGCCACAAAAAAAGGTTGTAAAAATGGGTCTGGTCACATGGTGACTCACTTGATGACCATCACAACTAATGACTGTAATTGCCAGGCTCAATTACGGCCATAAGTCGAAGACTCTCTGTATTTACTTTTCATTAAGTTTTACACGATATTTTTGCTAGAAGCACCCATGTTATTGTTGAATGTATTTTATTAAGAACAAGTTAATTATAAAAGCCCCACTTTTGATTATGACTGCTTTATTTTTACATTTGTTCAAGGCCTCTACTGAGTTCTCTTGACAGGACTGGTTGTGCCACTTGCTGGTTGAAAAGTTTCAAGTAATAAAATATTAAAAGATTCAGCTCTGTAACTTTAGGAACCGAGGACTGCATCTCACCCTGGGAATCAAAGATGAGAACGTTGGAATGAGAACTTTAAAAATGTTGTGGGCTGTATTTTTAACCCATATTGATTATGGTCAGTTTATCAAGCATTGCTCTTTGGCGTATTTATTTATTCATATATTTTTTTGTTTTGCTTGCATGTTAGAAATAATTGATTTTTCAATAAAGGTCTAAGTGATTTTTATAAATCTTGGTTGTCAGCATGCAAGACCACATTTAATTAAGTAGGTCAGCAGCATTTTGTCAGACCCACAAAAATATATAGCTAAAAATCCCTCCGTAGGTGCTCTTGGGTCTCTGCTTGAATCTATTTCCTTTCCTCCAAAAGAAATTGAATGGTGACAGAATATATATTAGGGCTGCCTGCGCCTAAAAGGTATTAGGAAGAAGCTCTTCAAATCTCTCTGCCATTCTTTTCTTGACTTCTGCATGAACCCACGGATAACGTGATCCTTAAAACAACAGCAATTTTTCATTAGAGGTACAGGGTGGGTGGGTGGGGAATGCAGATTTGTTTTTTCAATGACATATTCTGCGAAAATATAAAACAGTGCCAGAAATTCTCCCTTGATAGGCAAATGGAATCTGAAAAGATGATGATGGAAACACAGAATCCAGGGCCAGTACAGGTAAACCTTGGCTTACGAACACGATTAGGACCAGAATTTCTGTTGCGTTCGTGCAGGGTAGCATTCATCTCTAGTTTTACTGATTTATATTCAAAAACAAAGATATTGGAAGGGTTTATTGTGCACAGAACTACCATAGCTGGAGTGCAAAACTACAGATGGCCAATAGGCCATAGAAAAAAATTAGAATTTTCTGGATCTCTTTGTCACCCTGCTATAGCTCCCAGATCCCATACAGGACTTAGAAAGAGTTTCCTAAGAAGGGGAAACATTTTTCAGGTTAGTAATAGGAAAAATTAAATTCTGACATTCTCTGAAGGCTTACATAATTATCTGTAAAAAGAGTCAAAAACATTTGTGGCAATTATGGGATCACATTCTAAAAAGAAAGAAGAGGAGGAGGAGGAGGAGGGGTGTTTGGTTTATTGCCATTTTCTCCAGAAACAGTAAAGTTGCAATCTCAATTCCTCTCTTTGGGTTGGGGAAAGACTCTATTGAATAGAAATAGGATAGGGATTGAATAGAGAATAGGGACAGAATCAAGATCATGTGAACTATTAGTACCGCTTTACAAAGTCTTAGTAAGACCCCACTTGGAATACTGCATCCAGTTTTGGTCATCACATCATAAAAAAGATAGAAATAGAATAAGAGAGTTGGAAGGGACCTTGGAGGTCTTCTAGCCCAACCCCCTGCAAGAAACCCTACACTACTTCAGGCAAATGGTTATCCAACATCTTCTTTAAAACATCCAGTGTTGGAGCATTCACAACCTCTAGAGGCAAGTTGTCCCACTGATTAATTGTTCTAACTGTTAGGAAAGTTCTCCTTAGTTCTAATTTGCTTCTCTCCTTAATTAGTTTCCACCCATTGCTTCATGTCCTACCCTCAGGTGCCTTGGAGAATAGCGTGACTCCCTCTTCTTTGTGGCAGCCCCTGAGATAGTGGAAGATTGCTATCATGTCTCCCCTAGTCCTTCTTTTCATTAAACTAAACATATCCAGTTCCTGCAACCATTCTTCATATGTTTTAGCCTCCAGCTCCCTAATCATTTTAGTTGCTCTTCTCTGCTGTTAGGACTTTGGAAAGAGTGCAGAAAAGAACAACAAAGATGATTAGGGAGCTGGAGGCTAAAACCTATGAAGAATGGTTGTAGGAACTGGGTATGTCTAGTCTAGTGAAAAGAACTAGGGGTTGATATGATAGCAGTCTTCCAATATCTAAGAGGTTGCCACAAAGAAGAAGGGGTCAACCTATTTCTCAAAGCACCAGAAGGCAAGACAAGAAACAATGAATGGAAACTAATCAAGGAAAGAAGCAACCTGGAACTAAGGAGAAGCTTCCAAATACTGAGAACAATTAACTAGTAGAATGGCTTGCTTTCAGAAGTTGTGGATGCTCCATCACTAGAGGCTTTTAAGAAGAGACACAGACCAAAAGTGGACAGCCACTTTTCTGGAATGATACAGGGTCATCTGCTTTAGCAGGGGGTTGGACTAGAAGACCTCCAAGGTCCCTTCCAAGTCTGTTATTCTGTTATTCCGAATCTTCAAGATTTCCTTTTGGATAGATATCAATAAGACAGCAGTCATATGGCACTAGGATGCTATCACAGAACATCAGAAGTAGAGAGAAAATGCTCCGGCAGGTAAAGAGGAAATTTAATATGAAATTCCCTTTGATGCCTTTGATGCCTCCTTCTCAGGTTCTAGGACTGGCTACTCAGATCGAGAAATATCAACATTGGGGAGGATCCATCAGGATCTTGTGGGGGGGAGGGTTGTGAATTTGAAAGAGAGCTAAGCATACCGACCTTTTACCATGCCCCCAGTGTGGAGAGGAATGTAGGTCATGCATTGCAGCAAGCTGAATTAATTCCTGAGCAGTGGGAGAGAATTAAAAATAATAATGGCAGGGAAGGCAATGCACATTATTCCACCCTCAATTTTATCCTGCCAATCAAATAACAAGGGAGTGCTGTCTTTATCAGAATGCTCTGAAAAGGCAACCGGACTACTCTGTAAAACTAAGGCTGAATATCCGGTGTCAACCTTGTTCATGTTTAAATGCTTAAGTACATAAGGGCTCCTAAATATCCTTAAACTCAACATGTTCTCCTCTGACTTTCTCCTTATTTGTGTTCCTCTCAGTCCAGTTGTGCCTTATTTCAAGTTCCCCCAGTGTGGGGAAGTCTAACACATCTGGAAACCATTGTTGTTTTATCATATGAAGAAAGAATGGATTTGGGAGCAGGCAGACTGTATCCAGATGATTCCAATTTAGGAGCTAACTATGCTAGAGAGAGCCACCACAATGAAAGACAATGGTTTCACATTCTATATAATCCATTTGGCGTAATCTTAAATTGACTCTCCTTCTTTCTTTTCGTCATGAGAAGCAAAAGGACATCCTTGAGCCACCTGGGAACTATGGACTTACCGTATTTTTCAGAGTATAAGATGCTCCGGAGTATAAGACACATATTAGTTTTTGGGGAGGAAAAAAAAAAAAATTCTGCCTCTGCCTACCAGCATCCATTGGTATTCATCTGGCTAGCGTCCTTGCAACAAACAGCAAACAGTCTGGTAAGCTTCAGCACGTTATTGCAGCCTGATTCAGCATGAGCAGCTTATTGGCAGTTGGATCGGCTACCAGAATACCGCCAATCAGCTGTTCCAGGCTGAGGGGATTGCCAGAGCCCACCACTGCCTCCACGTGTCGTGTTTTTAGCCTCTGTGCATTGCGTTTTTGGCCTTCGCCACCTGGAACCAGCCAAAAATGCGATGCATGGAGGCCAAAAATGGGGCGTGTGGAGGCCAAAAAACACATTGCAAGGAGGCTGAAAATGGCTGAAGGGTCGGGGCCATCGGACGGGCAGGGCTTCGACAACATTTGGTGTATAAGATGCGCCACAATTTTCACCCACTTTTAGGGGGGGGGAGAAAGTGCATCTTATACTTCAAAAAGTATGGTAGATCACTAGCTGGTGCCCATCAACTTGTTTACCAGTTATATTCAAGTGATGACTCACAACTGACCTATACAGTGAACATTTAAACTCAACAGCAGAAATGGAAGTCAGTAGATGCAAGAAAAATATAATGTTCTCTTCAAGTCCCAACAGATGTGACATGAAAGACAATGGGAACATTATTCCCACAAGCAAGCTTCCTTCTCATAACATGCTTAACTCAGTCAGCCACTAATCCAGTCAAATCGAGAACATATCCATGAATAGTCAGAAGTTGTAAAAGCAGAGCTGCTTAACTCATTCATTGCAGCAGTCTTCACATAAAAAGAAACTATAGCTCAACCTACCAAAAACAAAACAAAACAAAACTGTAAAAGACAGACTAGAAATAAAAATTAAAATAAAGAAGAAAATGGTAAAAGAGCACCTGTCTGATCTTGATGAATATAAATCACCGGGACCTGGCAGATTACATCCCAGAGTTCTGAAGGAGCTGGCAGATGTTATCTCAGAACCATTGTACCATGTCTTTAAAAAATCCTGGAGCACCAGGGAACTACCAGAGGATTGGAAAAGAGCCTTGGTAGTACCAGTGGTCTAAGGCACCCTGTTATTAAGCTGGTTATTAAGACCAGCTGCCTGCAATTACTGCAGGTTCGAATCTCGCCAAGGCTCAAGGTTGACTCAGCCTTCCATCCTTTCTAAGGTAGGTAAATTGAGGACCCAGTTGTGGGGGCAATAAGCTGACTTTGTATAAATATACAAAAGGATGAAGGCTATTGCTGAACACATTGTAAGCCACCCTGAGTCTCCGGAGAAGGGCGGCATATAAATCAAATAAAAAAAAAAAGAAAAAAAAAGAAAGAAAAAAAAAGAAAAAAAAAAGGGGGGGAACAGACCCAGAAACTACAGACTAATCAGCCTAACATCAATACCTGGGAAGATCCTGGAAAAAATAATAATAATAAAAAACCAGATCTGTGAATATCTAGAAACAAATAAAATTATAACTAGTAAGATAGCATGGGTCCGTTAAAAACAGATCATACCAAACCAAAGTTATTTCATTCTTTGACAAAGTGACTAAATTAGTAGACCAGCGAAACATGGACATAGTATACTAAAAATTTAGCAAGGCATTCAACAAAGTAGACCACAACCTACTTCTTGATAAATTAGAAAAACGTGGGATAGACAGCATCACCACCAGGTGGATTTGTGGAGGGAAGTAAGCAGTGGGGTACCGCAAGATTCTCCCTTAGGCCCAGTACTCTTCAATATCTTCATAAAATGACTTAGATAGGGAACAGAAGGGGAACTCATCAAATGTTCAGACGACACTAAGCTGGCAGAAATAGCCAATACCCCAGAAGATAAGCTCAGGAGCCAAAAACATCTTGACAGACTTGAACAATGGGTCCTATCCAAAAACATGAAATAAAGCCTTAATACGACCACACCTGAAATCCTGTATCCAGTTTTGGTCACCACATTACAAAAAAGATATTGAGGCTTTGGAAAAAGTGCCAAAAGAACAACTAAGATGATTAAGGGCCTGGAGACAAAAACATATGAAGAACAGTTGTAGGAATTGGGTATGGCCAGTTTAGAGAAAAGGAAGACTAGGGGTGAATTAAGGAGAAACTTTCTAACAGTGAGGACAATTAACCAGTGGAGCAGCTTGCCTTCAGAAGTTTTAGGTGCTTCATCACTGAAGGTTTTTAAGAAAAGACTGGACAGCCATTTGCATGAAATGGTGTAGGGCAGTGATGGCTAACCTTTTTGCCGTTGCATGCCAAAAGCAGGGGGAGTGCGGAGGTTCAAGTGCGTGTGTGGCCACACCCATAATTCAATGCGCCTTGCCCCCCCACGCATGCACACGGAACCCCTTTGTGCTCCCCCCACTTTTGGCACGCGATGGTACGGTGGGCCCAGTAGGCCCGTTTTTTGCCCTCCCCAGGCTCCAGAGGCTTTCTAGGAGTCTGGGGAGGGCAAAAATGGCTCCCCCCCGGAGGCCCTCTGGAGGCTGGAAATGTCCCGTTTCCTAACTTCTGGTGGGCCCGAAAATCAGCTGGCCAGCACACACATGCCTGCTGAAGCTCAGCAAGGGCAATGCTTGTGTGCCCACAGATATGGCTCTGCATGCCACCTGTGGCATGCGTGCCATAGGTTCGCCTTCACAGGTTATAGGGTCTCCTGCTTGAGCAGGGTATTGGACTAAACGACGTCCAAGGTCTTTTCCAGCACTATTCTGATTGAAAGTTATCATGGTGATATGAAACTGCTTCAACTTCCTAGCAGATTGACAAATTTCAGTTAGGAGACTGCAGACATTTTAGCCCAAGGCTGTCCAACCTTGGCAACTTTAAGACTTGTGGACTTCAACACCCAGAGGTCCCAAGACAGTTCTCTTTTGAATCAAGCCAGATTCAAAAATGCAAGAGAATTCCTTGGCACTCTGACAAATCAGCCATTAGCAGGCAAGCTGAGATAAGCTTCATCTGCAGCCCGTTGGAAAAAAAAAGGAATCTGCCAAAGGTCAGAGAAAGGGGCTCTAACAGCTCTAAGCAGCCCCTTCCTCAAGGCATGACTATTAATTAACCACCAGCTCAATAGGAAGCAGCATCAGACAAACAGCACCAATCAAGGAAGAAACAATACCCCATTCACACAGGAATAAATGAAGAAACAATACCTCATTCAGAGAGCAATCAATGAAGGAACAATCTCCCAATCAACAATGGTAGGACAAGCGCCACATATAAACAGCCGGACAATTACCCCTATCCTGGACATGATAGTTTTTACCGCCTTGCTTTCTGCGAAAAGCTTCTAACATGCCATATCCCAGCATTTCTCAAACTGTGAGTTGAGATCTCCCAGGAGTTCATGTCCACTTAGAGCAGGTGTCAAACTCAAGGCCCGTGTGCCGAATCCGGCCTGTGGGATGCTTAGATCTGGCCCGTGGGGCTGCCCTGGAAACAGCAAAGGACCGGCCTGCGATGCCTCTGCCAGCAAAAATGGAGCTCACGAGAGCCACGCACAGTCCTCCCGAGCTCCGTTTTCACTGGCAGAGGGTTGCAGGAGGCCGCTGTAGCCAAAAACAGAGCTCAGGAGCTCGTTTTCGTTGGCAGAGCGCTCGGGCCACCATAGGCGCCCCCAACACGAGTGACGTCGAGCTGGCCACACCCACCCTGATGCGGCCCTCCATGAAATCAAGTTTGACACCCCTGACTTAGAGGATCTTTGCGCATTGTTTTAATTCTAGATGTGTAAAGCTTTGCTCCCCATTTCGCCTTTCAATGGTTCCACAGAGGACAATCGCAAAGTTTGAGAACTCCCCTTGTGTCCAGGTAGTTCTGTATGACCACAATGGGGACCAGAATTCCTGTTGCTGAGCAAAGGAGTTGTTAAGTGAGTCGCACTCACTTTTATGGTCCTTTTGCCACAGCTGTTAAGTGAATCATGTGATTGTTAAGAGAATCCAGCTTCCCCTATTGACTTTATTTGTCAGACGAAGGTTGCACATGGCAGCCACATGACCCTGGGATGCTGCAAACTTCGAAATACATGCCAGTTGCCGAGTGTCCAAATCCTGATCAGGTGACCACGGAGATGTTGTAATGGTCATAAGTATGAGGACTGGGTACATTTTTCAGTGCTGTTGTAATTTTGCATGGTTAATAAATGAATGGCTGTAAGTTGAGGACCACCTGTGTACATGTTAACATTTCATTATTAAGACAAGGAATTATAATATTTTGGATGTATTGTGCAAAAGTTGTCTGTAGAAGTTTATAATGCTGGAAAAGTAGTGAAAGAGAAGAAGAAGATGACCAGCAGTGAAGAGGACAAACTTGATTATGATGACAATGGATCCATCACTGGTAGAGCTGAAGGCCCAGGCTAGAGACAGATCACCCTGGAGAAGGTTTATCTATCTTTCCATTTATTATATTCATTGTGACTTCTAAGGCTGATTGTTGCACCTGTCATTAGCTTGTTCTTCTTTTTATCTTTTGTTGTTGTCATTCAGTCACTAAATCATGTCTAATTCTTTGGGGATAGGCGCCCCTATCCTCCCCTGTCTCCTGAGGTCTGCGCAAATTCATGTCCACTGCGGCGATTACACTATCTAACCATCTCATTCTCCCGTCCCCTTCTCCTTCTGCCTTGAATCTTTCCCAACATCAGGGTCTTTTCCAATGAATCCTCTCTTCTCATTAGGTGGCCAAAGCATTTGAGCTTCAGATTCAGTATCTGTCCTTCCAAAGAACAATCACGGTTGATTTCCTTTAGGATTGGCAGATCTCCTTGCAGTCCAAGGGACTCTCTAGAGCAGGGGTCTCCAACCTTGGCAACAGAATTCTGGGAATTGAAGTCCACAAGTCTTAAAGCTGCCAAGGTTGGAGACCCCTGCTCTAGAGTCTTCGCCAATCCCACAGTTTGAAAGCATCAACTCTTCGGCACTCAGCCTTCCTTATGGTCCAATTCTCACAGATATACATTACAACTGGGAAAACAATAGCTTTGACTATACAGACCTTTGTTGGCAAGGTGATGTCTCTGCTTTTTTAATATGCTGTCTAGGTTTTCCGTAGCTTTCCTCCCAAGGAGCAAGCATCTTTTAATTTCATGGCTGCAGCTGCCTTCTGCAATGATCTTGGAGACCCAAAGCATAACATCTGTTACTGCTTCCATTTCTTCCCCTTCTATTTGCCAGGATGCGGTGGGACAGGATGCCATGATCTTAATTTTTTTTTTACGTTCAGTTTCAAGACAATTTTTGCACTCTCCTCTTTCACCCTCTTCTTTAGTTCTCTTTAGTTCCTCTTCACTTTCTGCCATTAGAGTGGTACCCTGTTTTCCCCAAAATAAGACATCCCCTGATAATAAGCCCAATTGGGCTTTTGAGCACATGGCAATAAGGCCAAGAGCTTATTTCAGGGTTCAAAAAAATATAAGACAGGGTCTTATTTTCGGGGAAACATGGTATCATCTGCGTATCTGAGGGTTGTTGATATTCTATCCAGCTTTTTGTAAATAAACCAGTATTTCCCATTCAAACAAATGTTTAAGTAGCTCATAATCTACTTTCCACAAGTAGTAAAATCTTCCTTCAACACGTCAGGACAATCAGTCACAGTGATATGGAAGCAAGGACCCCATATGAGAATGGGGTTCTTTGTTGATAGATAGGAAACATTAAAGCTCTTCTACAAAACAAAAGTTTATTTCTTTAGGGGGCAGGAGGAAATTAATGAGCTCTAAGAACAGAAACAAGGAAGATTATTAATTAAGATGACTTCAGCATGAAGGATAATTAATGCAGCCTAAGGGCCTTCCCCAACTGCCGTGTGAAAGAGCTATCCACCCATCCTTGAATTGACAGAGAACGATATGGCCATGAAATTGTCTATCCTGATTGCTGATCCTTATCCTGCTTCTGGTGTGTCTATTCTGACCCACTGCTAATGGAGCTGTCCTGATTTCGCGTGCAGTGCATGATAAGGAAAACAATTGTTTCCTCCAGCTTTGCTGCCCCTCTTTCTTCTGCCCCTCACCAGCTTGCAGGAAAGCATCTGCCAACTGTACTGTTCCAGCAGCGATGGGGTTCACCTGCCTGCAATATTCTGACCATCGGTTTAGGTGTCCTCTGTTAAGGATATTATTGTGTTACCAACCAGCAGAGTGTAGAGCACAGAGAAAGGTTGCTGAGAGCAATGAATAAGAGATGTGCAAACTGGTTTATCAAAAGCTTACTTTATAGGGAAAAAACAATCTCATAGTCTTTAAATCAATCCAAGTCTTTGCCAGTTAAATCAGTCCAGGGATACAAAAACTCTTCTTACCACACAAACAGTAGTTGGTTAGAATAACAAACTCACTCTGGTTCACAAACCACGATGGTAGCAGATCCATCCAACGATGATAGCACAATGGTAGCTTATCATCAACTGAATATGTTACAGTACCTTTCTTAAATACGTTCACAACCAGTGATTATCTAATTACAGCATGACTCAGCATTACAATGAATCAGCAGTAAAACTTTAAAGTCACACAATACATATTCATATTAAAGTCACAGAACACATATATTGCCTGGACAACTTGTTAGGCTCAAACCATATCCTAATATGGTGGGGGCAACCCACCACTGATACCTAGTTCCTGCAACTGTTCTTCATATGTTTTAGCCTCTATTCCCCTACATCCTCCCTGTCCATCAAATTGTTTCTTTAACAGTACAGAATAGAGCAGGGATTATTTCATTACCCAAGTACGTACCCATGTTTCCCCGAAAATAAGACCCTGTTTTATATTTTTTTGCCACCAAAAAAGGCACCAGGTCTTATTTTTGGTGTGTGTGTGTCATCCACTGACTTGCCTCACTTGCGCATGTCGCCCCCCGGTCTCCTTTTCGCTGTCAGAGGCCTTCAGGAACTTCTTCTGCAGCCGGCAAGGCTGGCAAGGCTTTCCTGAAGGCCTCTGGAGCCAATAACAGAGCTCCAGATTGATCCGGAGCTCTGTTATCAGCTGGCAAGACAAGTGTCGGGTGTGTGAGGCCTGGCTGCAACTGTCCAAAGGTAAGTAGTAGGGCAGCTCCACCCCCCCTCATCCCCACCCTATCTTAATTTTTACCTGTGCACCCTGGAGTGGGTGGGATCTTGATTAGGCCTTATTTTGGGGGGTAGGACTTATATTGGGTGGTGTAAAAATCAAGCTAGGACTTATTTTCAGGGTAGGTCATATTTTTGGGGAAACACGGTAATATTATCAGTGCTCTCCTTTATTGGTATTTTTTGCTAGTCTAACTGAGTGGTGTATGTGCTTGCTTTAATTGGGATATAAAGATTGGCTGATTGACCACTGAATGAAAAGCAGCCTATAGTTATTTTCCAATGGTTTAACCATTTCAACTGTTTCATTGTTACACAATTCTATTTCAGCCTTGCGCTAACCTGACAAAGACCATGGAATTAAAGTATTTATACAACCATTGTCCAAGGGAGTCTAGCACTATTTATGCAATTTTGACATGCCACTGGCAAACTGTTGCTGGATCCAACTCTTTAGGACTATTACCATAGCGGCAACAAAGGTTGACCAAGGACCAAAGGGGAGGCTGCTGCATAACCACAATTGGTCACCTTGCCAATAAGTACTACATTACTGATAATCAGACAATGCTCCAAAATAAAATAAGCACAAAAGATTTTACATACTTTGTGGTGGCTATTGGATGCTCTAAGTTTGATGGGAGAAACATGACATTTCCTGGGATTCAGCTAGCACTAGACTTATATACTGCTTCACAATGCTTTACAGCCCTCTCCAAGCAGTTTACAGAGTCAGCATATTGCCCCCAACAATCTGGGTCCTCATTTTACTGACCTGGGAAAGGATGGAAAGCTGAGTCAACCTTGAACCAGTCAGGATCAATATGCTGGCAGTCAGCAGAGTTAGCCTGCAATAGTGCATTCTAACTACTGAGCCACCACAGCTCCTAAAGATGACTTTAGCCTTTCTCATTCTTGGGGCAGAGTTTGAGATGGTGCGTAGCGATTACAGACCACAGAAAAATGATGTTATCAGGCAACGTTTGGGCCATGTTGAGGTGCCAGTGAGCAGAGGCTCTTCCTCAACGGCATGGCAAACTCTGGGGAGTTTGTGCTTCATCAGTCGAACACACCTGGAGCACATCAGCTGGGGAAATGTGCCGATCCCTCAATTTTAGCAAACATGAAAGGGGTTAATGGATAATCTAGAGGAGGGTGTGGGAGGAAAAGGAGGCACGGAATAAAGATTGAAGAGCCTTCTTCATCTCAGCCCCCGCTTGCTGTGCTTGTTGGGTTGAATTACTTCCATAATGCCTGTGGAATGTCCTCTCTCCTGTAACACTTTTAACATCTGGGGACTTACCCTGCTCAGCAATCCACCGCGAAAGACAGCAATGTTTTGGTTTGTTCTGTTGCCAAGGCCCTTTTGGCTTTGTTCCCGAGCCAAAGCTAAGAAAATGTCGGCGATATTCAAGGTGGAGCATTTCCCTTTGAAAGGACGGCCTCGTCTTTCTTGTCCTCCTCGTGGCCACGCGCGCCACCCACAGAGGGGAACAATGGAGGCAATTATGTCTGCGTGCCTCCACGCTGCTCTACATCCGAGGAAGCACAAAGGGGCTGAAGCATGTTTTGCCTAGACCATCCAGGGGAAGGGATAGATGCAGCTTTTCATGCTCATAAGAGAAAATAAATTACGATGGCAAGCCGCAGCTGTTTAAACGGATCGTATTGTCCTCCATCTAATCTCCAAATCCATGTGGTTTTTTTTGTTTTCTTTTGTTTAGCTTTTTTTTTTTTGATGAGCAAGCTATTTCTTGCAAACGATGCACAGAAAAGCTGAGGTCCAGATCCCTTTATTTACAGACTGCCAAGCGCACATGTGATACCAAAGAAGCAAACTGCAGATGCAACGAAGGGCAAAGAATGGCAGGCAGGTTTCCTATCCTTTTGGGAAACATGAATGTGCCCGCAGGCCTTCTTTTCTGGGTCTCTGGAATTCCCTCGTTGTAAACACAGTGGTGCAATAAAACACAATGAATCTCTACAGATAGAAAGCTTTTTTTCTTTTCTTTTCTTTTTTTTGCTTGAGCCTGGGGAACTATTCCTCAGAAAACCTGATGGGATTGCTTTAGTTTATAAAATATATGATCACTTTTCATAAAAAGCTGTAATAAAAAAATTGTAATAAATCTAGATCGGTCTTTCCCAAAATGGTGCTCTCCAGGGATGCTATTCACTTACCTTTGCAAATGTGAGCATATGCAGAGGGTCAAAAACGGGACATGATGATGTCCGGGTGGGTGGGCGGAGCCTCCCATAGCAGCCGCTACCGGTTTTGCCCGAACCGGATAAAACCAGCAGAATACCACCACTGGTGTTCTCCCAGCGTGCAGCTCCCATAATTTTGAGATAAATAACTTCAAAAAACATTCCCACTCTGTCTTAAAAAAAACATGCTAACACTAGAAATTCTGGAAGTCAGAATCCAACACATTTGGAAGGCGTTGGAATTGCTGGTCTATGAAATGCAATGTTAAAGTGAGGAATGCATGAAAGCTTGGGGGGGGGGAATATCTTGTTCCTTTTCTATTACTTTGTCTATTTTGTGCTCTCACCAGTTCTTGCTTGCAGGGAAGTGGTGTATTTCTTGCAGATTTTCCCAATGAGCTACTGTTACACTGATGAACTGAAGATTTTGGGGACTCCTGGTTTAAACAGATCTGAAAAAAGCAGCTGAAACAGACAAGGACTCTCACCCTCTGATCTTTTTTCTAACATGATGAGGTCAGTAAGCCATGATACATAAAACATTATATCTTAGAGCACAATAACTTCTTTGCATCATCTAAAGCTGTGCAATGAAATCTCCAATAATCAGAACACCAAATGCAGTTTTTCCTATCTTGAGTGTTTTAAAACTTGTTCTTAGGATCTCAACCTTTACTTTCAAATTTAAGATGGCCTCTGAAAAAGTACTGTTATTATTATTATTATTATTTTTTTTACAAATGTGCTGTCATTTGAAACTACTTCACAAATATCTAACCTTAATATAGTTTTCCACTGGTGTCACAGGTCGGATCTGTAAGTGTTGTGGAAGCGGGATCTTCGGCTTAGCAAGTTGTTTCTTTTCATCTTTTACCAACTAAAAATAGAAAAATGTAATAAAATAAATTGGCACTCCAGGCTGAGTCATGCTTTGTGGTAACGTAATAGTTCATATCCATCTAGATATTTATATCTATCCGAGCAGTACCTGAAGACCTAGCACTTGGCACTCTGATATATACAAGGATATTTATTATGTACCTTTGGATGTTGTTAAAATTCATCTTTCATACGAAAAAAACAAGTTCTCATTTTAAAGCTAGCAATAAAATCTGGAGGACAGATTTAAATAATGTAATACAGCTTAAAGTAATGTAACTTACACTATACTATACATCTTTATAGGTAGTTCTTGACTTACAAATGGTCAGATACAGTAGTGACCATTCGAATTTCTGACAGGTACCTTATGACCCAGATTTGAAATTCCAACAGTTACTTCCTCCCCTGGTCACATGACCACATTTCGTATTCTTGTCAACCAGGCCATATTTACAGCTATTTGCAGCATCCCATGGTCACATGACTGACATGTTTTGCAATGGTTTTGCATTTGCTTCTGCATTTGCTTCTGGTTTTCGGCAAAACTCCATCCATAGTGAAACATTAATGCACATAATCAAATCAAATCAAATCAAACATTTACTGTCAATGCAAAACATGTGTACAATGTTTCCTTGGTGCAGCCCCCTCCCGAAACACAGAATACATCTCAATAACTCAGAGTAAACTCAAATAAAAGAAAAGAAAATCCCTGAACCCAAATAAGTAATAACTAACACACATTCCCATATACATATATGTATATAACATCATACTATATTACATTATTATATTACTGGCCCTGCCAAGTCTATCGTATTAAACCTAATTATGATGTTATGTTGCATTCAGAAGTCCGATGGCCCACGGATAAAAGCTATTTTTCAGCCTATTTGTTCGGCTGGCTATGCTTCTAGATCTCCTGCCCGGCGGTAGAAGAGTAAAGAAGTGCTGACCAGGGCGTGAATCATCCATGAGGATTTTCCTCACTCTGCTGAGGCAGCGTGTCCTGGCGATTTCGTCCAGTGAGGACAGGGGGCAGCCCATGATTTTTTGTGCCGTGCTCATCACCTTCTGTAATGCCTTTCTGTCAGGGGCTGCCAGGCCAGGATACCATACCGTCACACAATATGTGAGGACGCTTTCTATTGTAGACCGGTAAAAGGAAGTAATCAGTCGTTGTTCCACCTGATTCTTCCACAAGACCCTAAGGAAGTGGAGTCTCTGTTGAGCCTTCCTGACCACCTGGAGCATGTTATTTTTCCAGGTGACATTTTGGCTAAGGTGGACTCCTAGGAATTTGAAAGAGGAGACACTCTACACATGTCTCCCCCCCTTGATGTGAAGTGGAGCAGGTTCCTCTCTCTGCTTCCGGAAGTCTAGCACCATCTTCTTTGACTTGCTGGTGTTTACGTGCAAGTTGTTTACTGAGCACCATGTGGATAACTTCTGGACATCTTCCCTGTATGCTAATTCATCTCCTCCATTGACTATGGAGATTCTCAGTCATCCAGGTCATGGTTGTCCCAAAGGTGCTTTTTCAAGACACAACTGGACTTTCTTTGTTCCTCCTTGAAGATGTTTCACTTCTCATCCAAGAAGCTTTTTCTTCAGCCGAAGATGAGAAGCGAAACGTCTTCAAAAAAAATAAAGTCCAGTTGCCTCTTGAAAAAGCACCTTTGGGATAATGACCTCTGTGTTCACTTAATGATTACAGCAAAAAGGTCATAGAATCAGGTTGGTCATCTAAGGGACCTGCTTTATAACCATCATGAGTTACAACCATGACGGGCAGGCTGCATTATGGTCATAACTTGAGGATTACTCATATTTCAGTTGGATTTTCTCTCAGGGAAATGAGAATAAGATTACAGCTAGCAGACTGAGAAATATGATTGGTTTCATGGAGAATGTTATGGCAATCTAGCCAGCGATGTTCGCAGGGGGCCCAACAGCATCAAAATGGCAGAAGTAATCAGTATACTCAAGACCCACTTTTTAAAAAAATTGTGCAATGCATGTTCTTTTAAGTATATCTTTGATTGCCTGCTTGACTCTGACATTTGACACCTATGAATGTCCCTGAACTCAGCAATAATGGTTGGTAAATTAAGATTTGTGATATTGTGTGTAGTATCAATCCATGAATTTTGGATTATTCCATAAAATATGGCTAAGCTAGTACAAAATGCCTCACTGGTACGTATCTAACATACTTAGATATTGTTGTTGTTATTATATTACACTTTAAAATTCTTTAATTTCACAACATATAGACAGATTTAACCATAGTTTCAATTGGGAAAATGTGACAACCTTAGATCAGGCCAAGTCGAAAAATGCCAGGGAATTTCTAGAAGCCTGGCACTCTGACAAATCAGCCATTAATAGAGACATAGACATTAACAAGGTCTATAGACTATGCAAAAGAGACAATCTACCAGCCTAAAATAGAAAAAGGTGGTCCTCTCCACCAATAATCAGCACCCAGATAAGCATAGATTAACTCTAAGGTTAACTTCAGACCAACAATCAAATAAGCCAGGAGTGGGTTCGACTTACCTATACTACCGGTTCGCAACGGGGTCGCATGTGCACCCTTGCTTTGCTCTCGGGCGCACCTTGCTTCTGCGCATGTGCAGTTCGCTGATGATGACATCCGGGGTGGTGGGTGGAGCCTCCCACCGGTTTTACTACCGGTTCTTGCGAACTGGTCTGAACCGGGGGCAACCCACCACTGAAATAAGCAATACCCCAATCAAGAAACTGCTAAGGAGCCATCAATAAACAGCCCAATCAAAGAATCTCTAAGATCACCCATACCCACACAGACAGGGAAGACACCAAAATATAAACTGACAGCAAACAGCACTCCTTACTAGCACTGATTATGTTACATAGTTAGGGTAATGAAATAGCTGCAAGAAAACAAGGAAGCCCAGAGAGCACTAAGGACCCCTCATTTCAATCCTGAGCTACAAATATTCTCCTTTATTGATACTTTACACCTTCAAAATAAGTCTTGTAATGTTCTTAAGCAGAGGTGAAATGCTCCTGGTTCGGACCGGCTCGGGCGAGTAGGTAGCGATGGCGGCGGGCAGTTCGGAGAACCGGTAGCAAAAATCCCTGCCCCCGCCCCCCATGCCCAGCTGAGCGGCGCGATCATCAGAGCCTTTCTTTTTTCTTTTAAATGGCTCTGACCAGCCAAACTCTGAGGATCCCAGCTGAGTTGCCTGCTAATCAGGAAACTCAGCTTGGATCGCCAGAGCCATGTAAAAGAAAAAAACTTTTTTTCTTTTAAATGGCTCTGACGATCCCTCCCACTCCCCCTCTCAGCTTGCTTACCTTAGCTGCTGGTTGCAACCCCTTGCTGTAGTCCCTGCAATCGATTGCATCAGCAAGCAACTGAATCTCCCTGCCTGCAATCAAGCAGGCAGGGAGTTGTGGACTTCAACTCCCAGAATTCCTCAGCCAGGAAAGCAAAGCTGGCTGAGGAATTCTGGGAGTTGAAGTCTACAAGTCTTAAAGTTGCCAAGGTTGGAGACCCCTGTTCTATTGGGTAAGTTTTTTCTCCTTTGGGAGCTTTAAAAAATAGTTAATTGGGGTTTTTTTTAGTTGTTCTTTTTTTAGACCTAGCCATTTAAAGTTTAGGAAGTTTTAAATTTAGCTGCTTTTATATAAAAATAAAAATAAATAAAACTAAAATAATATTTGTGCAGCTTTCTGAGATTTAGTGTATTTCTGTAGTGTTTCACTCTAACTACACAAACACACAAAATCTCACAAAGCTGTATGTGGAATTTTGTGTGTGTAAAGTGTGAAAGTTAGTTTTTTGGGCTTTTTGTGGCTGTATGAGGTTCCTGCTTGTTGCAGGGGCCATTTTGGGTCTAGCACAGCTGCTTTTACATTGTGGGTGAGCCAGTTGTGTTGTGTTGTGTTTTATGTGTGTAAAGTGTGAAAGTTGTTTTTTTGGGCTTTTTGTGGCTGTGTGAGGTTCCTGCTTGTTGCAGGGGCCATTTTGGGTCTAGCACAGCTGCTTTTACATTGTGGGTGAGCCAGTTGTGTTGTGTTGTGTTGTGTTGTGTTGTGTTGTGTTGTGTGTGTGTAAAGTGTGAAAGTTGTTTTTTGTGGCTTTTTGTGGCTGTGTGAGGTTCCTGCTTGTTGCAGGGGCCATTTTGGGTCTAGCACAGCTGCTTTTATATTGTGGGTGAGCCAGTTGTGTTGTGTTGTGTTTTGTAGGTTAAAAAAGGGCAAAGAAGTGACATTGACTTGGCCATGCCCACCTTACCAACAAGCCATGCCCTCATAGTCACCTTACCACCAAGCCACGCCCACTAATTAAGCCACGCCCACAGAATGTTTTATATAGAGTTTTGAAACAGTACTTAGACAAAGCAAAAAACTTAGGCCTGGGGAATTCTGGAAGCTGAAATCCACCATATCTGGAAGGCATCAGATTAGGAAGGACAATATATACTGCGAACAGTACTTTCCATAACTTCCAAGTAATACATGCCACTGAAGGAGGACAGCATGTTAGTCAAAGTTAGCCAGATTTCAGAAGGTTTCTGCATTTTCCGGCTGTCAAGGTTCAAACTCCAAGAAAGACATGTTCCCATTCTTCTAAGCAAATTTCTTTACTGTTTCTTACCTGTACACCGAAATCTTGGCAAAGTAAAACAAACTATTTGCACTATGAAACATATACTCTGGAAACTATTAGGGAGGAGCCATCTTCATCCTTTTTCTCTCACACAAACTATGTACATTTGCTCTTGCTCCTCTGGAATAATTCCTCCTTCCTGGTGTGGGAAGCCCCCCCCCAAAAAAAGAATGAAATATTTTGAGCAATATTTTAAAAAGGCAGAATATTATATTTCCCTAAAGGAGAAATGGAGAAACATGCTTTTAGAGACAGAAAGCAGCCCCCACTTTCCTAAATAGCCCCAGCAGATACTGAGGCTAGCTTTTAGAAATGCAGATTTGGTAATTCATTCAAGACAGGATATTTTGAAACAAAGGCAGAATGGTGGGATTAGAAGCAGCCATCACTCAAGATCCAACATAGGACAAAGCCATTAAGCCACAATCACCTTCAGAACAGTCCAAACTTCAACCAAACTTAGCTCAGACAAACACCTAGGATTTGTACTTTGCCTATAGAGCCAGCTATGACCCCTACATAACTCCTACTTGGCCCCATGGGAGTCTGACAACAGCCAATAGAATACATGTTCTTGCACAGGAACAGGAAGCTCAAGTGCAAAGCTCAAAGAAGGTATAAAAACGCCTCACTCTCAACCCCATTTTGTCAGCTGCACCAGAACCCTGTGCTTGGTGGTTCTGTTCATCATTGAACTCTCTTTCCAATCAGCCTCCATGTTTCCAGTGTGTTCCCACACTGGGAATCTGGATAACATTCCATCACACTTACAGATGTTATTAAAATTTATTATTAGTTTATTAACAGCATTTATCAATCTGAAATGCTGCTATCAGGCTCCTTTTGATGTTACACAAATGTAGCTAGGATTGGCATACAAAGCAACCTGTTTTATCACTGAAGTCATGCAGTTAAATCCAACTCCCTTTTATTTTCTTGCAGAACAAATTATTTCAATTGCTAACTCATTGCCCCAACTACCTTGAGGCAGTTTGCCAAGGCTGTGAGAGAGTATTCCTTTAAAAAAAAATACAATGACATCCTATCCCATTCTTCTAGCGTAAGCATCCCACTTGCTGTTCAACACAGGTCATGAAATATATCAATTCTTCATATATGAATATTACCCAGAAATAAATGTTACCTCTTCAAGCGGGGTCAACAGAAATCCCCAGCGCTTGGGCCATTTTCGGGCAGCTTCCCGCTCTGTTTCAATGTGATTCTTCCTATTTCAAGCAAAAAAAAGTGTTTGTAAAACTTGGCAAAGTCATCTACAAAACCCTTTAGATTGCTTCCCTGGTCAAGCAGAGCCTCAAAAAATATTGGTTCCTAAGTTTGAGGCTATACCTGCATGCTGTACTGTAGATATTCCCCCCCCCCCCGCCCCAAGTCCTTGAGAAGAATTTAGTAGATTAAGTCCACTTGTTACTTTCTGCCATCAAAATACATCATTCTGATCGGTGAAGAAACAACCATATATAAAAAGAAGTCTTGCAAGTTTTATTAAAATACCTTTTCTTTGCCCATGTGTGCCTCATTGCAGCAATTCAGTTTATTAAATTTAAAGCAATTGCATGAAACATTTTGAAGTAAGCCCTTAGCAGATTGTAACCATTTCCTCTGAAATGGGTTAACTTCCTGACCTAGCACCGAGTTTGGAGTTACAATTTTTGCCTTTAATTTATATCTGACTTCGCTTTGCTTGAGTAACGGTGCAAAAGCAGCTTCGGCTGCAGTTTGAAGAGTATTTTAGGAAATATGACATCAGAAGTAGATGTTATTTTGCTTCTGTTTCTCCTGATTCACTTAGAGCAGTGCTTTTTCAAACTTGGCAACTTTAAGAGGTATGGACTTCAACTCCCAGAATTCTCCCAGTATTTCTTTCTCTCTTTCACATATGAGAGAGCATGAAGGAGGCTGACAAAAATAAAATTATTATTATTATTACTTAATCGTTACTACTCATCATCTATCAACAGTATCAACAGTAGAGTCCTTCAAGTTTCTTAGGTTCTATCATATCTCAAGACTTAAAATGGACACCTAACATCAAAAACACTATCAAAAAAACTCAACAAAGAATGTTATTTCTGTGCAAACTCAGAAAGCTCAAACTGCCCAAGGAGCTGCTGATTCAGTTCTACAGAGGAATTATTGAGTCTGTCATCTGCACCTCCATAACTGTCTGGTTTGGTTCTGCAACCAAACAAGACAGACACAGACTTCAACGGATAATTAGAACTGCAGAAAAAACAATTGCTACCAACCTGCCTTCCATTGAGGATCTGTAATACTGCATGAGTCAAAAAGAGGACTGTGAAAATATCTATAGACCCCTCACATCCTGGACATAAATTGTTTCAACTTCTACCCTCAAAAAGATGATATATGGCACTGCACACCAGAACAACTAGACACAAGGACAGTTTTTCCCTGAATGCCATCACTCTGCTAAACAAATAATTCCCACAACACTGTCAAATAATTTACTAACACTGTATTACTATTATTCTTCTCTTCCTTACTAGTATCTATCTCTTCCCACTTATTACTATAACCATGTTGCTTGTATCTTTCAATTATATTGTTTTTATTTGTTTCCTAGTACGATTTGATAGCTTGTTAGTAACCTTGACTATCACTAAGTCTTGTATCTTTTTATTCTTGATGAATGTATTTTATTCTCCTTATGTACACTGAGAGCATATACACCTAAGACAAATTCCTTGTGTGTCCAATCACACTTGGCCAATAAAGAATTCAATTCAATTCAATTCAATTCAATTCAATTCAATTCTATTAATTTGTTGAAGAAATTATTTCATTTTTTTCTTTCCCATCTGCTTCTGATAAAGGATAGGTTCCCAGATGTAAGAAAAACATTTTTTTAATGCTTAGAGTTATACTCAAGATAGTATTGCCAACTTGGCAGCCAGATAATGGATTAAGTGGATGGATTTGTGGAATGTATGAGAAAAACAGGATGGAAGGTGTTTGCTCATCTTCTGATAGGGACATGCTCCTGAAGTAACAAATGGCGGTAGAGAAGGAATATGGCTTTTCAAACATTAAGCAAAGCCAGAAAAATACCGTGGGAGATGACCAGGCTGAGCCTGAGGGAAAGGTCAAACATATCATCAGCCTGAGCCATCGCAGTGCATCTACAAAGGAAAGGCCCCACACAGGTCTCATTCAAGAAGTCTTCTTTATAAGTAGATCTATGAGATGCTTGCTCATACTCAGATATGCTGTGCTTCGTTGAGCATTTGCCTTACATTTTAATCCAAACTACAACTGGGCACACATGTACTAATTTAAATAAGTCTGTAGAAGATGACCAGGCTGAGTCTGAGGGAGGAGTCAAATGCGTCAACAGTCTCGAGTCCTTGCGCACCCACAAAATATCCAAGTCCATCTCACCTTGAATTCCATTGAGTCTTATCTGAGGACCCAGATTGTTAGGGGCAATATGCTGACTCTGTAAACCACTTAGAGAAGGCTGTAAAGCACTGTAAAGCGGTATATAAGTCTAAGTGCTATTGCTAGTGCAATTATCTACCACCAATTTGCTTTGACCGTTAGTAGTTCAGATTCTTACAGAGAGCTTTAAGCAAGGCAGTTGTTAAATGAGTCGCACCCAATTTTACCATCTTTTTTTTGCTATGGTTGTTAAGTGAATCCCTGCAGTTGTCAGGTGAAACATGCAGTTGCTTGTCTGGGAAGGTCTCAAATAGCTAATCACCTGGGATCCTGGGATGTTGCAATGAATGCATGTTGGTTTTTGATCACGTGACCACATGGTTTTTGAACACGTGACTGTGGGATGCTGCGATGGTCCTAAGTATGAGCAAGTAACTTTTTTCGGTATTATTGTGATGTTGAATGGTTGCTATACGATCATCTTTACGTTGAGGAATATCTGTAATGTCATGACACAAACACTGCAATTTATGTACTTATGTCAAATGTCAATACATAATGGCAGAATTTGCATCATGACATTGCCATGTGTATGTTCAGTGGGGGGTTGCCCCTGGTTCGCACCGGTTCTATAGAACCAGTAGTAAAACCAGCGGGAGGTTCCACCCACTGACTCTGACATCATGAAAATGCTTCTGTGCATGCATGCGGCCCCGTTGCAAACCTATAGTAAAGGTAAGTAAAACCCATCCCTGTGTATGTTGTCATGTTGACTTAACCTTGGTTTGCATTTAGTGGCCATGCAGAGGAGGAATGTGTTAACAAAAACACAAACCAGTTGTTTTAATAGCACAGCTGGGCACATGGCATGTTGGTGATGAGATGTTTATTCTAGGTATCCATCACATAGTTCCTTTTTGGGGTAAGCAACACAGGTAATCCTCGATTTTTGACCACAATTGAGCCCAATATTTCTGTTGCTAAGCGAGACATTTGTTCAGTGAGTTTTGCCCCATTTTATGACCCTTTCTTGCTACAGTTGTCAAGGTAATCACTGCAGTTGTTAAGTTAGTAACATGGTTGTCAAGTGAATCTGGCTTGTCCCATTGACTTTGTTGTCAGAAGGTCGCAAAAGAGGATCACATAAGTGGTGGGTTTCAAATTTTTTTTACTACCGGTTCTGTGGGTCTGGCTTGGTGGGCGTGGCTTGGTGGGCGTGGCAGGGGAAGGATACTTGTTCTGCCCCAGCTACGGACCCCAAAGAATGCAGCACACACAAAGTCTGTTCATACCTTAGTTTACTGAATTAACCAGTCTTTTACAACAACGGCTGTTAATTAATTGCATTAACAGCCGCCAAGAATTCAAAGAATAATAACTGAAAGCTTACTGTGGTTGGCAGAATGCCCAGAAGCAATTTGCAGGAAGCTGATAAGATAAGCAAGACAGGACACGAAGGTATGTGAATTAAGTTGTTCCCTGCAAATTGCTTCAGTCGGCGTTCCTCCTTAAATAGGCTAAGGGAGTGGCCAATTAGCCCCAAGCCTTACTCTCGAGGAGATCTCCTCCTGAGGAGCTACTCCTGCCTTTTGGCAGCTCTGCATGCCGGTGTATCGAGAAGAAGCTCCTCCTCTTCGTCCTCTTCACTTAAAGGAGCTTCTGGAGGTTCTGAAGGCCCTGGCTGAATCCCTGCCTCTGGCACCACATCTTCTCCAGACTACTCATTGTCCGACTCGAGTGCCAGCTGCACAGGCTGCTGGCGCAGCACCACACCAGCCTCCTCGCTGTCTGAATCAGCTACTAGCTGCACAGGCCGCGTATGGGCCACAACAATACTGTAAAATCTCCATTCCCACCCCAAACCAGGGGAAGGATACTGCAAAATCCACATTTCCTCCCGATCAACTGGGACTTGGGAGGCAGAGAATAGATGGGGGTGGGGCTAGTCAGAATTTTTACTACCGGTTCTCCGAACTACTCAAAATTTCTGCTTCCGGTTCTCCAGAACTGGTCAGAACCTGCTGAAACCCACTCTGGATCACATGACCCCGGGACACTGCAACTGTCACACATATGAATCAGTTGCCAAGCGTCCGAATTTTGATCAGGTAACCATGGAGTTGCTGCAATGGTCATAAGTGTGAAAAACGATCATAAGTCACTTTTTTCAGTGCTATTGTAGCTTCGAACGGTCACTAAACGAACTGTTGTAAGTCGAGGACTATCTGTATTAAGCAAAGCACAGAAAGGTGAGAAGCAGTGGAAAAAAGAAATTAATGTCAGGAGATAAGGAAAGGAAAGGAAAGGAAAGGAAAGGAAAGGAAAGGAAAGGAAAGGAAAGGAAAGGAAAGGAAAGGAAAGGAAAGGAAAGGAAAGGAAAGGAAAGGAAACTAGCTAAATTTATGGGCTATGGATGAAATGAAAGAAATGTCATGAGCACAAGCAAAAGAAAAAAAGAATTACTGGGTCATATATTTGTGCTGAATTAGGGAGATGTGAAGGTGAAATACTGAAATACTTCCAGAATTCCTTTACCTTAATTTCATCCCAAATCATTGAAACCTGTTTCATTACTTTCACTCTTTTGGAGGCAAACTTGCAAAACTATGGAACTCTGGAAACTTGCAAAACTATGTTATATTTCCATCAGAATCACTTTGCATTTTCTTTGCCTCTTTTAAACTTTGCCTCTTGTCTTTGTTCTATGCAAATCTGTCTTCTGAACCCGTTTCAAGATTTAAAAATGGGAATACGGTGCTACATTGGCTTCCTTCCTTCCTCCATGGCTGTTCCCAGTTGGTATTGTTGGGAATGAGAGATTATAGCCTAAGGCTCCTTACATTATGGAAGATCTCCAGGGCTCAAGTCTCTTTCTGCTCTTAACACCTGCTGGCTCTCTTTAAGCTTCCAGGTGCATTTTAAGGGTTTTGGTTATCCTTCTTAAAGCCTTTCATAGCACAAGGCTGGGTTACCTGTGGGACTGGCTGTCTCTACTTGTCCTATAAAATCCAGCACAGCAGTCATGCTTCAGGTCACTTCCATGAAACAATGCCACTTAGTGAGACCCAGGAGTCTATCTTCTTTGTCACCATGCCTCCTTTATGGGATATCTCCCAAGATTCAGACAGTCCCAACTCTTCTATCTCTTTGGAAATCCCAAGGAACATTCCCCCCCCAAGTATTGGACTTCAATGTAAGATGAGCTTCTATAGAGCATAAAATCCTTGAATGAGATATATGTGGATGGGTCTCAGGTGCTATTATTATTTTGCTTATTTTGTTGGGCTTTCTGTTTATAGCTTTATTTTTAATTCCTGGCTTTATATTTTTATTGTAAATTGCCCAGGGTTGTTTTGGCAAATTGCATAAATTATATAAATCTAACAAATTCTCACTCTTCTTCTCTATATACTTGTAGTATATAGATATTGTACGTATCCTGCACAATAGTTGTAGTCACCCTAATGTTTTTACAACATTCTCTTATACACATTTTTCTCTCTCTTTCTGTCTCTTCTACTGTATCATTTCCGCTATTCTTTTTTTTTATAGTCCCTATTAGGCTCTTTCCATACAGTTCTTTGGTAGCTTCCATATCAACATTCTTTATATGCACTTTGCATTTGTTCACTTGGAAGAGTCATCTATTCCAGTCAATCCATGTATTTATATTCTAATAGTTTTTCAGACATGATCCATATTTTTTCTTCCCACAACCTTTCTACTTTTCCCCTCATTTTTTCCACTTCTTTTTCTTCTATGTCCATTTCCTCCCAACATATACTCTACCAGAGTAGAGTCAGTCTTACATTCAGCAACCTTTCAGCATTCTTCTTTATTAATTCTCTCAGCCAGTCATCACAAAAGTTCAAATGAATCATGCTTTCAGATTTAGACTTCTTCCTTTGCCAAGTGTACACATGAACAGAATTTACTTAAACCATGTAATTGAAAGAGACCTTTTCCTAAGTATGGAGTTCTGTGTGAAACCTTAGTACTACTTTTTAAAAGTAGATACTCACCAATGACTTAAAAAAAAAACTTTCTCACCTTGTTTCCACCCATTAACCAAAATAACCTTTTTCTCTTCCATTAATATGGAATGTGGCATATTTTTCCATAAATTGCTCCTTGTTATTTTTCATTACCATTATACAGTCTATAATCTTCTACTTTTACCCATACTCCCAACAGTATAGATGATGCTAATTCATACTTCCTGACATCATTCAGTTGATTCACTCTTAATTAACCTTATAGCTTCAGTACATTTTGTATTATTGCATGGTTGAATCACACAAGATCATTCGCATTTTTCCTTCCCCTTTCTCTCTCTTAGAAATGTAATGTTTTTATGAAACTATTTCCTTTGTCTAATTTCCTTTAATTCAAACTCTTCACCACATACTCATTCTACACTTCAAGTTACAATCTTCCATATACCATGGTTGTACCCAGAGAGCGCCATGGATACTGATCTCAATTGCTCATCATGATTTGGAGCAATTAAAACTTTTACATAATGCCTTTTATCTGTTGGCTAGGTTACCTGTCTCAAACATACCCATGCCTTATGTAGCATATAGTAGGATACAAGAATATTCTTGTATTGATAGTGATTATCAATGATAGTGATATCAGTTCTCCCCAAGCAATATACCAAAATGTATATCAATATATCAAAAAATATATCTTTAATTATCAATAAAAGCAATAAGCAGACAAAACAAAAAGCCTTAGTAAATTGAATTATTTAAAAGTACCAATTTACAATGATCATAAAATACTCTATAGCAGTGTTTCTTAATCTTGGCAAGTTTAAAGATGTGTGGATTTCAACTCCCACAATTCTCCAGCCAGCATGACTCCCCTATAGGGAGTCTCTATAGGGAGTCAAATAAACTGAGGATACCAAATTTAAAAAGGTGACTCTAGTTAGAGGCAACAGAGAGAAATATCATATTCTGTCAGGTACAAGCTACATTATTCATCCAATTTTTATGCCACCCTTTGAATAGAAGTACCTTCTTGAGCAAATATATCTATATAATAGAAATAGAAAACAACAGGTGGATGATTTAAAAAGTGGGGAAAAAATGAACTCCTAATATTCCAGACTTTTCAATTTATTTCTCTTCAATACAATTCTTAAAAAGAAAGTTTGATTTGAGTGTCCTTCTGGCTAAGGTTTTAGACTGTTGCCTTTTGAGATTTATAAAAAAGAAAGAAACTATGACAAGAGCTCTTAAAACATTGAGGCTGGAATCTTGAATGTAGAGTCAGTTTTTGAATTTGGCTGTCCCTGTGAAATGCTGTCAGTTTTAAAGACAGCTTTTTGCCTCTTGTGATAACTATACTTTTGTGTCATAAAACCAACTGCTAGAGCAATACTACAAAACTGTGTCATATTCAAGCACTTTCTTGTTTTCCTTGAAAAGTCATCCAGATTTTTGTGAGAAAGGACATGAGTGTATGTATTGATGTCTGTATATATAAAAATTCTGTGGCTTTGGGAAATTCTGTGATTGCTAGATGTTCAGATTTGGTATGGAGCATAAATAAATTTGGATTTCCCTAATCTGCAGCCAGCACCTCTGAAAGGTACCTTTTTGGAGACGATATTTGTGGCATCAATCTTTTGGGAAGTCTAAGATGACACCGGAATACCGATTCCTCAGTCTGTATTAAAACCTTACTGTCTTTCACCATCCTCTTTTTCACAGACATGTGGTATCTTCTCACATCTCAGTCCAATACAAATTAGCCACAAGGGAGTTAGAATAAACATGGGAGAGAGATACACTGGAATTATTTGGGTTCCTGAGTAAATATCTAGAGCTTGGAGACTTCCACTATGGTGGGAGTTGGCTTTCAAGATGTTCCTCAAGATGTCCTCAGAATCCCTAATCAACACACCTGGAGGTCATTCGCTCCATCAGAATACATTGCCCCACCCTTGGCACCCTGAAAGGACTTCAACAACTCCCCAAATTTTGGCAATTGCTAGGATGCCTTGGGAATTCTGGGAGTTGAAGTCCACATATGAAGGCTGATACTGGGGAAAGACAGTTAATATCCCCAGTTTTGGAGCAATTCGGAAAGGTGGGGTGGGGCCCCCGGGAAGCCACCCCATAGCAGAACACGGGGGGAAATTTAAAAAAAAAAAGAAAAGGAGGCGATGGGGTGGAGGAGATGGTCCAGCGGCGACTTTACCAGATCTGAGCTTCAGCCACGAAGTTGAGCTTGTTTTTCTGGGACATGGCCGAGGCTTTCTCGAACTAGCCAACGTCTGTCTCCGGCCAGGAGGAAGACAAACGTCCCACTCAGTTGGGGTCGGGTCCAGGCACAAGCCGGCGAGGCACAAGGCAGAGACGAGACGGGCTGGCGGGCTTGCCGCGGCGGCTTCCGTTGCCAGGCGACGGCTGGGCAACGCGGAGGGACGGAAGGTGGAGGCCGGGCGCTTCTGCCAAGGATGGCTGGATGGATGAAGTTGCTCCAGAGGAGGGCAGGGTCCTGGCTTCACGCTTGAGATAAGAGGGAGAACGAACAGTGGTCTGTGTGTGTGTGTGTTTGTGTGTGTGTGAGAGAGAGAGAGAGAGAGAGAGAGAGAGGGAAGGAGGGAGGGAGAGAGAATGAGAGAAAAAATGAAAAAGAGAGAGGGGGAGGGAAGGAGGGAGGGAGAGAGAATGAGAGAAAAAATGAAAGAGAGAGAGGGGGAGGGAAGGAGTGTGAGGGAGAGAGAGGGAGGAAGGGAGAGAGAGAAAGAATGAAAGAGAGGGAGAATGAGAGAGAGGGAGAGAGAGTGCGAGGGAGAGAGAGAATGAGGGAAAGAAAGAATGAAAGAGGGAGAGAGAGGGAGGAAGGGAGAGAGAGAATGAGAGAAAGAATGAAAGAGAGGGAGAATGAGGGGGAGAGAGAGAGAGAGGGAGGGAGAGAGAGAATGAGGGAAAGAAAGAATGAAAGAGGGAGAGAGGGAGGGAGGGAGAGAGAATGAGAGAAAGAGAAAAAATGAAAGAGAGAAAGGGGGAGGGAAAGAGAGAGAGAATGAGAGAAAGAATGAAAGGGAGAATGAGAGAGAGGAGGAGAGTGAGGGAGGGAGAGAGAATGAAAGAGAGAGAGAGAGAATGAAAAAGAGAGGGAGGGAGGGAAGGAGTGTGAAGGAGAGGGAGGGAGGGAGGGAGGGAGAAAGAGAGAGACAATGAGAGAAAGAAAGAATGAAAGAGGGAGAGAGAGGGGGGGACAGAGGGAGAGAGAGAGAGACTGACCCTCAGCCTTTGTCCTGTGTTTTCCTAAAGACAGTTTTTATTAGATCACAGGAGAACAGCTAAGATCCTGCTTGTGAACAACTTTTTCAGAACATCATCTTGTATTGTTTTAAAGCAGTTGGCCTTGCAGATTTAACACTTTTATTGCTTATTTAGCTGTGCAGAATTATCACATTTTCTGCCACGTAGAAATGTTACGGCAAATTCAAAATAATAATTTAAATGCTACATTCTAGCACTTAACTTTATAGCTCACAAACACATTTTTGTCATGGGGATTAAGATTCTATTGCTTACAAAACTTTTTTTATTCCATCCTTCACTTCTTACCTTTCTATGCTCAGATGAATTATACATTTTATTAAATTCCTGTTTACTTCAAATAAACAGATGTTATAAAGAAGCTTAACTTCAAGATTAACGTAGGATTAATAATAAATGAGAACTGTTACAGTTTATACCAGGGATGGGGGGGACTATGGCCTTTGTATGATCTGTGAACTTCAACTCCCAGAATTCCTGAGCCAGGAATTCTGGGAGTTGAAGTTCACAGATTGTAAAAGGACCATAGTTTCCCAACCCTGGTTTAAACGAAGCCTGCTTACATTTCGTGCTGCATTTACTTATATACTGAGTAAAAGTTGCCCCACAGTATAAATCAGTGCATCACTGTGTTCTCAATAGAAAACTGTTTTAAGAAGAAGGTGGATGGTGGACTATTTAAATGAAAAAGACAGTTGGCTTCATTTTTTGTTGTTGAAATGTTTTATACAGCCACTGCAAGATGGAAAAAAAAATGTTCTGGAAAGTTGATAGAAAGCCAAAAATATTAATACATTAGAACATAGTGAACTTTTTACAAGCTGTAAATATTTTCTCAGACTTTCAAATATAGCTAGGAAGTATGTTCAGCCATTCTTTTCTCAACCATCTAAAATCAGTGAATAATACACATTCACCCCTTCCTAATAATTTGCTTTGTTGTTTGCTACATATGAAAAATATCTTTCATTGAGGGGATTAATTGTGTAGCATTAGGGTCAGTAGTACTGTGAGAAACAGTTATGTGTGCCTCTGTCCATGAAGCATCATTAAGTCAGGATTTGGACTTCATATTTCCAGTAATTTAGCTCAACTTTCCCCCTTCTGGTGGCAATAAAAAGACTGAATTATATTGATTTTAATTGTACTGATTTTACAATCATATATATGATACTACAGGTAGTCCTTGACTTATGACCACAATCGAGCCCAACATTTCTGTTGCTAAGCGAGACATTTGTTAAGTGAACTTTGCTCCATTTTACGACCTTTTTTGCTATGGTGTTAAGTGAATCATTGCAGTTAAGTTAGTAACACGGTTGTTAAGTGAATCTGGCTTTCTCATTGACTTTGTTTGTCAGAAGGTTACAAAAAGTGATCACATGACTCAAGGACACAACAATTGGCATAAATATGAAGCAGTTGCCAAGCATCTGAATTTTGATCACATGACCATGGGGATGTTACAATGGTCGTAAGTATAAAGAAGGTCATAAGTTACATTTTTCAGTGCTGTTGTAACTTTGAACAATCACTAAATGAACTGTAAGTCAAGGACTAACTGTATACATAGTAGTTACAGATAGTCTGTTGTGGCCCGCTAGTGGTAGCTGATTCCGACAGTGAGGAAGCTGGTGAGGTGATTCGCCAGCAGCCTGTGCAGCTGGCACCTGAGTCAGACAATGAGGAGACTAGAGAAGATTTGGTGCCAGAGGCGGGGATTCAGCCAGGGCCTTCAGAACCTCCAGAAGCTCCCATAAGTGAAGAGGACGAAGAGGAGGAGCCTCTTCTCAATGTACGGGCGTGCAGGGCTGCCAAAAGGCAGAAGTGGCTCCTCAGGAGGAGCTCTCCTCGAGAGTAAGGCTTGGGGCTAATTGGCCACTCCCTTAGCCTATTTAAGGAGGAACGCCGACTGAAGCAATTTGCAGGGATCAACTTAGTTCACATACCTTCGTGTCTTGTCTTGCTTATCTTATCAGCTTCCTGCAAATTGCTTCTGGGCATTCTGCCAACCACAGTAAGCTTTCAGTTATTATTCTTTGAATTCTTGGCGGCTGTTAATGCAATTAATTAACAGCCGTTGTTGTAAAAGACTGGTTAATTCAGTAAACTAAGGTATGAACAGACTTTGTGTGTGCTGTGTTCTTTGTGGTCTGTAACTGGGGCAGAACATAGTCCTCGACTTAACAACAGTTCATTTAGTGACTGTTCAAAGTTACAACAGCACTGAAAAAAGTGACTTATGACTATTTTTCACACTTATGACCATTGCAGCATCCCCATGGTTACGTGGTTGAAATTTGGATATTTATGATAATTCCAGTGTCCCAGCATCATTGATCACCTGTTGTGACCTTCTGACAAGCAAAGTCAATGTTAAGTGAATCAGATTCACTTAACAACTGTATTACTAACTTAACAACTGCAATGATTCACTTACCAACTGTGGTAAGCAAGATCGTACAATGGGGTAAAGTTCACTTAACAACTGTCTCACTTATCAACAGAAATGTTGGGCTCAATTATAGTTGTGAGTCAAGGACTATCTGTATATATGTAAGCTGCGATGAGGGCTTAGATCAATAAAAAGAAATCAGGACAAATATAAACATAATGTAAACATAAAATCCAATAAATATGTATGTAATAAATGGAACAAAGAGGGCAAAAAATGGAAAAGTTATTTTGTTTCGAACTCAGAAATGAATCCTGTTCTAGAAATTTGGCAGAAGAGATCTTGGAAAATTCTGGGTTTTGAAAATCCAATTCAATCCAATCCAGAAACATGAGTAGAGCCACACTGGGTAATGACCTCTTTGTCAGACCTGGAAGCCATCTTTTACAGTTGGGCCTTCAGGCCTGCTACATTTTCTACTGTGGGAAATTGAGAGGGGGGTTTGTATAGAGTATGGGTGATATATAGTCAAAATAACATTCTTTTCTCAGAGAGTCAAGGCCATGGTGCCCTGCAGCTGCCATGAGGAGACTGGGAGGTATCTTCAGTTATGGATGGTGCCTGATTGGATCATGTGATGGACATGTGGGTGCAGGACAGGGACTTGAACTTTCTTTGGGGTGGGGAAAACCTGGAAGCTTTCAGATTCGGGTTTTGCCAGATGTGCCAATATGACATCTTCAGTAAAATGGAACTTTGAGGAAACTCAAGCCTCGGAGTCTTCTTTCATTGGGGGTGTTACCATGTTTCCCCGAAAATAAGACTCTGTCTTATATTTTTTTGAACCCTGAAATAAGCGCTTGGCCTTATTGCCATGCTCTCAAAAGCCCGATTGGGCTTATTATCAGGGGATGTCTTATTTTGGGGGAAACAGGGTACTTGGAACCCTTTTGCTCAGGTACTGTACCTTTCAGAGTATTCAAATCTGCTCTTCAAGTATGTTGAAATTGCTACAGTTGTGAAAATATTTGATATTTAATAATCTTGACTACCACCGTCAACCATCACATCTGACTCTGGAGAATCTGCCAGATCTTAAAAGATACTTCAACATTTATGGACATTCATCTATATGAAATTTTCAGGGTTTGATAGTGAGACTGTGAAACTGTGAACGTTCCCTGCCGTTACCAATGTTCAGCTAGGAAATGCTGCATTCACAAATGTTTTAGAAAAGAGAATTTAATAAAAGAACAGCTTATCATGTAAGAGTGATGGTAGATTTTCCAGTCCTAAAGCATTTCATCACCATTACCTTGTAAAAGAAGCCATAGATGCAACAGAGACAGAATTAAGATTCCCGCCCCCCCCCCCAAATATTTGAAAGAGGCTCATTAGTCCCATGATCCTCTGGTTGGGTGCATTTGAGAAAGTTTCTATTAATCAGCAAATGTTTCGATATTTCAACAAAATAACATCAGTGGTATATAATTTTGGAAAATGTACCTATAATAATTTTCTGGGCTCCATGGATTGGTCTCCTTTTTAATGCCAGTCTGAAGTAGTTTTTTGTGAGTCATTCAGCTTGCATTTCACATCAGGAGAGAACTTTTATTCCTTGTGTTCTTTTTGATGAAAAGCAGGAAGTCAAAGATATTTTAATGACTTTCATGTTTAACTTTCCAAATATATTATTGCGATATAGCAGTTTCTTCGCAGAATTGCTTAAAATGATTCAAAATAGCTAGCTAGCTAGCAAGATAGTTAGTTAGTTAGATAGATGATAGATAGAAAGAGATGGATAGATAGAAAGAGATAGATAGATAGATAGATAGATAGATAGATAGATAGAGAAAGAAAGATAGATGATAATGTACACAGAAATAATTTTATGCATGGCACATTAATAAGCAATGGTCCTTAGAAGCTTGCTGTCAGTATACCATATTCACAATAATCTTAACACAGATGTTATTCTATTGAAATTCTTTTAGATCAGGGGTGTCGTCACATCATCGTCACATGGCCTATCGTGACTTTTCCCCCCTTTGCTAAACCGGGCGTGGGCGTGGCCAGCATGTGACGCATCTGGCCTGTGGGCCGTGAGTTTGACAGCCCTGTTTTAGAACAAAAGAGCATCATTTTTTTTTCTCTTAGAAAATGTCAGAAAACATTACAATTGAAATTTTAGTTTGACTCCAGAATGCTATCTCAATATTTTCTATAAGAATGACATTGTCTATTTAGGTGCCAAACTGAGCTTTCATATTCTTGACGATGAATTATATTTTATTAATTCTCTAATGACATGTGCATTCAATTTGGCTGAATCACAGATCCAGAAGTTGCACAGAATAATTTGTACCAGATTATGAATCCCTAGTGAAAGAATGGATGGATTTGAAAATTCTTCATTCTCTGGTTCTTGGCTTCTGTGTAGTGTGTACAGACCATGTTTATTTATTTCTTCCTCAAGTTTTGCATTAATATAGAGCAGGGGATGGAAAATTAGGTTTCAGGATGCAACAACCTTAATCATGTTTAGGCCATTATTGGTCATACTATATATTGAGTTGGAGAAGTCATGGGGTTCAAACATGCTCCTTTTTACCATTTTTCCACATAAAACTTAATAATGCTAGTCTCTCATTAAATGGTTGAGTGTTGACGTTTTCTAGATCCTGATACTAGCTGATTGAATATAAAACTTGGTTATTTTAAGAAAATTCTGTGATGTTTAATTTAGAAATTCTGGTGTCTTTCACAGCATCATGTTTCGTGGGATTCGATAATAGAAGAGAATAAGATTACTATATTCAAATTTCTGGGCAAAATTAACTTCATCCATTTTACAGAATATAGAATAACAAAGTTGGAAGGGACCTTGGAGGTCTTCTAGTTCAACCCCACTACTCAGGCAGGAAGCCCTATACCATTTCATACCATCTTAAGATGAGATGTCATTATTTCTTTTAACCGCTCCTCCCTTGTGCATAATCGTTCCAATATCATTTCGAAATTGAACCTAGATCTTCCAACGTTAAGATCATCTGCTGGAGCAAATTTCATCATGTTTTGTTCCCAAAGGAAAAAAAGGGAAAAAAAAGCAAAAACCCAAAACAATTACAAGACTTTTTATAAGACAAATGTAGCTCAAAAGCTCTGTGGTGATTTCCAGGAAATTTGGAACCCATTGCTCCCTGCAAATTTCTGCTAAAAAATAAACAAGTTAGGATTTGGATTACTTGTTTATTTTCCTCATTCTTCCAAATGCTGCTCCCAAGCTGCATATACAGCTAATCCTCAACTTCTAACAGTTCATTTAGTAACAGTTCAAAGTTACAATGGCACTGAAAAATGTAACTTATGACCGTTTTGCATAGTTATAACCTTTACAGCATCCCCATGATCATGTGATCAAAATTCAGATGCTTGACAACTGATTCATATTTGTGACTGTTGCTGTATCTCAAGGTCCTGTGATCACCTTTTGCGACCTTCTGACAAGCAAAGTCAATGGGGCGTCATCTTCCCTGAATCTTTCTGCTGCCCAGGTAGACCAGGTAAGTAGCCGGGGCTCAGGACCCCGGATAGCAGCTCTGGTTGCAGTGTAAAATTTAGAAGAGTTGGTTTAATGTCAGGGTTCCAAGTAACATACCCATAGCAAACAAAACTCTGAGGCAGGCAATTTCCTCAAAGAATAGGTTTATTGGATATGTTGTATTGGCACAGACTGGTAAAAATTGACTCTGAATATTCCCACGGTTTTCACCTAATTAAAAGTAAAAGTTTGTCACTTTCTCAAAACAATCAGTCACATGGTCCAGTCAGGATATTGTCCAGTTGCTAGGTGACTCCAATCCCCTCCTTCTGAGCACCTGCAGGAATGACCTTGGTTCCCAAGAGAAAGTATTTTGCTTTGACTACAACACCCCAACTATCTCTATTCCCCCTCCCTATCCCCCTTCTCCAGTATGTCAACACTGAAGTCTCAAAATGGCCTTCAGGGCTGACAGTGGGGGTAGCCAGATTCACTTAACAACCAGGTTACTAACTTATCCACTGCAGTGATTCACTTAACAACCGTGGCAAGAAAAGTCATAAAATGGGGCAAAACTCACTTAACAAATATCTCACTTCACAACAGTAATCTGGGGCTCAATTGTAGTCATAAATTGAGGACTACCTGTGCTGTAGACCTGGATTGGACTAGGTTATTACTAGATAACTGTCCTGAATTAGAGTGAGTAATCTCACTTCCTATTTCCATTGTTTCTATGAAATGGAGTTTTTTTAAAAAAGGCTAAGTGATGGATGTCTAGTCATGATACAAGGAGCCTCCTTTTCATCATATTGAAATGCATATAAAAATGCTCAGACTTGAATCACAACATTGCTCCTCCATGTTGCTTTTTTTGGGGGGACTCCATCCGTGTGGGTGTGACGGCCTATTTCCAAGCATTTAAAACCGCTTTATTAATTGAGGTAATAATTTTGAGAGCTCTTTCGCATGAAGGGTGGGAAATTAATGCTTTCCATGAAAATTAAAGCAGAAAGGCATTCTGAAATGGTGAAGGTGATGTCACCACTCCTACGTAGATACCAATAATTTCCACGAATAATTCTTTGACAGTGAAACAAAAAGCGAATGCCATTAATTCATAATCTGGTGACAGCAGATTCAATATTCTTTTAAAGATAATGAACAGGCAGGGTAAAAACCCTTAATTGGTGATGAACTATGATTTTATTGTACAGGATTAAACTGTTACCTGGCAAATCAGACCATTAGTTCACCTCAGTAAGCAGGCATACCCCACCTACAGAAGCACTGCTAAATCAGAGATTTATCTTAGTTCAGCAACCTGGGGGATATAATTCTATTTCTTATGCTGGTGGAAGGATCCAGGGTTATCTCCCTCTGTTATATATTGTGAGCGATCATTGCCAAGGCCCACAACTCAAGTCCTTGAGCTCTCCTCCCTCCCTTATATAATGCCTAAAAATAATAACACATCTGACTATCCCAGGCCCTTGGGAAAGACTCGAAAGGTTTTTTTTTTTTGCTTTAATTTATATGCCGCCCTTCTCCGGAGACTCAGGGCGGCTTACAATGTGTTAAGTAATAGCCTTCATACTTTTGTATATTTATACAAAGTCAGCTTATTGCCCCCACAATCTGGGTCCTCATTTTACCTACCTTTGAAAGGATGGAAGGCTGAGTCGACCTTGAGCCTGGTAAGATTCGAACTTGCAGTAATTGCAAGCAGCAGATGTTAATAACAGTGCTTTAGTCCACTGTACTACAGGCTCTGTAGTTGGACAAATCCAGTCTGAACATCTGGCTGACTTGGCAACAAACCACCAATAACAATACAGGTAAGTCCTCGACTTACAACAGTTCACTTAGTGACCATTCGAAGTTACAATGGCACTGAAAAAAGTGACTTGTGACCATTTTTCACACTTATGACCATTTCAGCATCTCCATGGTCAGGTGATTTACATTCGGATGCTTGACAACTGATTCACATTTACGACGGTTGCAGTGTCCTGGGGTCACGTGATCCCTTTTTAAGACCTCCTGACAAGCAAAGTCAGTGGGGAAGCCAGATTCACTTAATAACCGTGTTAGTAATTTCACAACTGCAGTGATTCACTTAACAAATGTGGCAAGGAAAGTCGTAAAACGGGGCAAAACTCAACAAATTTCTCACTCAGCAACATAAATTTTGGGCTCAATTGCGGCCGTAAGTTGAGGACTACCTGTATTTCTTAGGTTTTGTTTCCTAAGCCCCAGCAATGCTAGCTTGCACTACATTCCAAATGCTTCCCCCCCCACCCCCACCCCCCCGTAGCCCAGACAGGCTGGAACATATCCCAATACATCAATGTAGAGGGAGGATGCTTGATATATTCTCTGAGTTTGGTTGTTTTCTTGGAGATGTGCCCTGATGATGTCACTTAGTTTGGTAGTAAGATGTCAGCAACAAAACAACCACGCTCAGAGAGCGCCAAAGCTCCTACAGTTCAACGATGGCTTACAAATAAAAAGCTATAAAAAAAAATACAATTAAAAACAAGGTTAAAAACATATTTGAAAAACCAGAACTAAAAACAAGCTAAGAGACAGAGGGAGCACCCTCAAACCACTAGCCACCCTCAGCTTTGAATACCATTCTCCGATCCCCATGCCAGTTGGCAGAGCGCCAGGTCTATAAACTAGAGGTGGGTTTCAGCAGGTTCTGACCAGTTCTGGAGAACCGGTAGTGGAAATTTTGAGTAGTTTGGAGAACCGGTAAATAACACCTCTGACTGGCCCCGCCCCCTATTCTCTGCCTCCCGAGTCCCAGCTGATTGGGAGGAAATGGACATTACTTCCCCTGCCACGCACACCAAGCTACAGTTTTTTAACCGGTAGTTAAAAAATTTGAATGCCATCACTGCTATATACTCTTCTGGAATGGCATAAGAATGGAGACCAACCTCACTTCTGAGGGCACGATGTTCCGTAGAATGGGGGCAATAGCTGAGAAGGCTCTCTTCCTAGACCCTACCAGTAAAAATTCTTTTAACTGGCAGGGTCTGTGACATATCCCCCCCCTTTTCTCTAGCATGTGTGTTTGTACATGTCTCTGTGTGAGTGTATGTATATATATATATATGTGCATGTATACATAAACAGTATATACACACACACACACACATTGTGATATGTGATATAGTGAATATATACCAAATATATACCTAAGAGCAGTGGTGAAATCTAAAATTTGTTACTACCAGTTCTGCGGACGTGGCTTGGTTGGGGGGGGGGGTAATGTGACTGGGTGGGCGTGGCCATTTTTTTTTTACTTTTAAAAGCATTTTTTCTACAACCTCTTCGGCGAAGAGATTGTAAAAAAATGCTTTCAAAAGGCTCTGACGATCCCAGCTGAGTTGCCTGATCAGCAACGGCTTTTCAAAAAAGTACTATGAAGCTGTATACAAGTCTAAGTGCCATTGCTATACATATTCATTATATATCGCATATCACAATGCTATAGAAGAACAAGGTACCAGACATCCCGATTTGGCTGAAATACTTGCATTGTTTCTCAGCATCTGGTCCTAATTCTGTTTATTTCTCTATGTGTTAAAACCCCTATGTACGTTTTTTAATTTTAGAAACAGATACTCACAAAATGGCTCAACTGAAGCAGTTCAGATACAAACAGTGACTCTCAATAGAATATATTTCTTTACCATTAAGGTATATCTCTGGGCGCTGTTCAAATCTGTATAATCCAGCCACTGAATTTTTCAAAGCGCTGATAAATTTTTTATTATTTGAACTTGCAAATGTAATATTTTGACTTGCCATTAAATATTTAAGGAAATTTGTTCTAGATACGCAAATATAAAATGTTAATTTGCATTTTAAAAGGGGGAAAGTGTATAATAATTTGCAAAGGCTGCATATGTGATGCTTTTTTAAGACTCTGCTATTGAATATGAGAATAGACAGGCAATTTAAGAAGCTTCCAAGTTATTATGGAGCTTGTGAAGTGTTACTTCTTATATTATCCAACCTTGTTTGTCCAATATATTTAAAACATGCCATCTGAAAGATTTGTAATTCCTGAAACAGCATGAGGAATGAAAGATGAAGTTTCCCCCTGAAATATAGCAAATATGCCTAGATGGTTAATCAAGACAAGGACTACAATATGAGAAGAATGCTTTTCTTGTATTCTGAGTGACTTAGTCTTCCTCAGCTGATGCCCATTATATTTGCAGGATTGTCTGATGCCCTAATCAGCACAGGCATTGTAGTGGTTCAATTTAATTTTCTCAGGTTTGGTGCTTTCCAGACATGTTTAGATTATGAGTGTCATCTTTCTCCACCAATTTACACATTGGGTGGGAATATTGGAAGTTAAAGTTCTAAACATCGGGAGGACACCAGAGTCGGGAAAGCTGGCCTAATGATAGTGGTAGCCCTCTTTCTTCTAATTTCTTCTCCACAAGTTATAAAAATGATTTGTTTAAAGTCTCAGATTATATTATTCCTGCTACACTTCCATGTTTGAGGTTACATCTGAACCTTGGTCTCATCAAATCTAGTCCATCACCTTGACCTTTACACATACTCTCAGTATCTTTCAGCTTGTATTATATGAGTGTTCCATAGTAGTCTTGGTCAGTGGTGGGATTCAAATAATTTAACAACCGGTTCTCTGCCCTAATAACCAGCTGGGTAGGTGTGGCTTGGTGGTCATGTAGGCGTAGCCAACTCAACATCACTCACGTCAATGAGCACTTCACCTTAACTGTTACAATGTAATAAGGGTTAACCAGAGAAGCGGTTTCTGTAAGCAGGGCAATAAATATTAGGCTAGAAACAACACCAGAATATTTCCTTCCTGCCTTCCTTACAGGATTAGCCCTGTAAAGTGGAAAAAAACAAAATAAGATTTCTTCCAACAACCGGTTCTCCGAACTGCTTAGAAGGTTAACAACCGGTTTTCCCAAATAGGTGCGAACTGGCTGAATCCCACCACTGGTCTTGGTTCCGAAAATCAAAATGGCTGATAAGATTATTCTATGAAACTCAATTCTACTTAAGTAGTAACTCAATGCTTCTTAAATATCACTTAAATATAAGCCAACAGTGTGCAGCAACAGCCAAAAAAGCTAATACAATCCTGGGTTTTATAAACAGAGGCATAGAATCAAAATCACGTGAAGTATTAATACCGCTTTATAAAGCCTTAGTAAGGCCACACCTGGAATACTGCATCTAGTTTTGATCACCACATTACAAAAAAGATGTTGAGACTTTGGAACAAGTGCAAAGAAGAGCAAAAAAGATTATTAAAGGCCTGGAGACAAAAACGTATGAAGAACGGTTGCAGGATTTGAATTTGGCTAGTCTAGAGAAAAGATGAATTCATTTCGATTGGTTGGAAAGGAGGAATCCTTGATGGCTAATCTGTCATATTTGAGTTCATTTACAAATATATATGCTGAAACCAAGTGACATTCAAAAATAAGCTCCCTTTTTATGACTCTGTAATCCATTAATTTAGGGTAGAGTCGGGGCAACTGGATGGAGCTGAATATTTACTGGCCAGATACCCTTCCTGATGCCATGTGGAGTTCACAGCAGATTTTTTCTCTTTGAACCCTAGGAGAGAAACATCTGCCACTACCTAGGATTGAACTCTCAACCTTCTAAGTGGTAAGCAAGAGTCTTTACCACTAGGCTACTACACCACTCAAGTGACATCCAAAAACGAAACTTAAGAATCTACTTCCCTAGGTGCTGTTAGTTTGTCCCAGTGTTTGTCAACCTCAGCAACTTTAGGTTGAGTGGACTTCAACTCTCAGAAACACTGGTTTATAGAACTGAAAATTTTGCTCTGCTTGATTTTCTGTTGTTCTGTCTGCTCCTTTCTCTCATACTGCAATTCTAAATATATTCTAAGGTGCAGGGTGCTTACAACAGGGAGAATTGCAGAAAATCAAGATGGCAGATAACCTACATAATTTATTCTTGGTTACACCTCCTCTCCTTTCATCAGCATTGCTGCTTCAATTTTTAACCAGGCTGTCTGGTAAAAAAGGACAATTTCAGGAGAGAAAGAGCTGGGGTTTTCCGTAGTCTTTTTTTTAAAGTGAAAGGCTTGGTCTTCTTTTTTTCTGGTACAACGTCAAGGAAAGTGTAGCAGGAATAATATAACCTGAGAGGATCACAAGGGCCAAACAGCAAGGTATTTTAAAAAGAATCTTTAAACCCTTTTTACCATAAGGAAGGCTGAGCGCCAAAGAGCCTTGGTGGCGCAGTGGACTAAACTACTGCTGTTAAAGTAGTACTTAGCTGCCAGTTGCCTGCAATTACTGCGAGTTCAATTCTCACCAGGCTCAAGGTTGACTCAGCCTTCCATCCTTTCGAGGTAGGTAAAATGAGGAGCCGGTTTGTGGGGGCAATAAGCTGACTTTGTATAAAATAGAACACCGCTCCGGGTGGGGGGGGGCTAAAAGCCCTACTAAGCAGGTATATACAAAAGTATGAAGGCTATTGCTTAATGCATTGTAAGCCGCCCTGAGTCTCCGGAGAAGGGCGGCATATATAAATTGAACTAATAAATAAATAAATAAATAAATAAATTGAGGCCTTTGAACTCTGGTGCTGGAGAAGATTCCTGCGAGTCCCTTGGACTGCAAGGTGATCAAACCGGTCAGTCCTAGAGGAGATCAACACTGACTGCTCTTTAGAAGGCCAGATCCTGAAGATGAAACTCAAATACTTTGGCCACCTAATGAGAAGGAAGGACTCACTGGAGAAGAGCCTAATGCTGGGAAAGATTGAGGGCAAAAGAAGAAGGGGACGACAGAGAATGAGATGGCTGGATGGAGTCACTGAAGCAGTAGGTGTGAGCTTACATGGACTCTGGGGGATGGTAGAGGACAGGAAGGCCTGGAGGAACGTTGTCCATGGGGTCACGATGGGTTGGACACGACTTTGCAACTAACAACAACAACAATCCTTTTTAAAGAGATTTGGAAGAAAAAGAAATAAGTTTCAGGAAATAAAATATTGCAGAATGCCTCATATGGTAGGAAGACAGACTGAGAGGAACATCCTGTGCAACAAAGCAAAGGTACACACAGCTAGGATTCAACAGGTGTTCAGCATTTGTTTGCTTGCTTAATTGTATTTATAAATTGCTTTCTAGACTTTGGGGAAATGTGTTAAAAAAGCTAAACAGCGTTGGATCTCACCACATTACAAAAAAGATATTGAGACTTTGGAAAAAGTGCAGAGAAGAGCAACTAAGATGATCAAAGATTAAAACATATGAAGAACGGTTGCAGGATTTAGGTATGGCCAGTCAACAGAAAAGAAGGACTAGGGGTGACATGATAGCAATATTCCAGTATTTGAGGTGCTGCCACAAAGAAGAGAGGATCACCTTATTTTCCAAAGTATCAGAGGGCAGGAGAAGGAACAAAGAATGGAAATGAATCAAGGAGAGAAGCAACCTGGAATTAAGTAGAAACTTCCTAAGAGCGAGAACAATTAACCAGTGGAACAGCTTGCCTTCAGAAGTTGTAGGCGCTTCATCATTGGAGGTTTTTAAGAAGAGACTGGACAGCCACTTTTCTGAAATAGTATAGGGTTTCCTACTTGAACACGGGGTTGGACTAGAAGACCTCCAAGGTCCCTTCCAGCTCTATTCTGAATTCTTGAATACTAGGATGGCAGACTGCCCAGAGATTCAATATGTCTTGACTGAGGGCAGATTAAGAAGCTGAAATGAGATCCTGAAAGAAAGCAATGGGCACCTACTTCCCTAGTGGTGGGATTCAAATTTTTTTACCACTGGTTCTGTGGGTGTGGCTTGGTGGGCATGGCATGGCTTGGTGGGCGTGGCTTGGTGGTGTGGCAGGGGAAGGATACTGTAAAATCTCCATTCCCTCCCCACTCCAGGGGAAGATTACTGCAAAATCTCCATTTCCTCCCGATCAGCTGGGACTCGGGAGGCAGAGAATAGATGGGGGCAGGGCCAGTCAGAGGTGGTATTTACCGGTTCTCCGAACTACTCAAAATTTCCGCTACCGGTTCTCCAGAACTGGTCAGAACCTGCTGAATACCACCTCTGCACTTCCCCATTGTTTTCATGTAGGTGGATATGCCCATGTTCAATTTGATTTGAGGTAGCCTTTGTGTCAGGGAACCGTGATGGCTCAGCAGTTAAAGATGCTGAGCTTGTCAGCTGGAGAGCTAACAGCCCGGGTTTGAGACCTGAGTTCCATGCAATGGGGCAAGCTCCCATTACTTGCCCCAACTCCTTCCCAATTAGCAGTTCAAAAGCATGCAAATGCAAGTAGATTAATAGGTACCACTTTGGTGGGAAGGGAACAGCATTCTGTATGCCTTTGGCATATAGCCCATGCTAGCTACATGACCCTAGAAATTGTCTTTGGACAACACTGGCTCCCTCGGCCAAAAAACAGAGATGAGCACTGTGCCCTAGAGTTGGACACGACTGCCAGGGAATCTTTTATCTAGAATCTTACAAGTCTGAACCCACTTCCCACCTTCTTTATCTTTACATTTCAGAGAACTGGGGGGGGGGGGATTTTCCCTTCTTTGTTGCTTTTTCTACCTCCATTCCTTCTGTGGGCTGAGATATCTCTTACCTGGCTCTTGCCCAGATTGCAGCTTGTCCTCCTGTCTCCGAACGTTACTCTCATAGCCAACTAAACTTTGTTTCTTCTTCACTGACAAACAAACCAACTTCCTTCTACTTTTGCATGAAAATCTGGAATAGTGGCCAGGGTGGTAGGGATGGTCACAGGGATCAAGCAGTAATTTTTAAGAATTTATTGGGAACTGTCAGCGAGACTATATTAAACAATACAGATAACAATATCTGTCATAAAAAAGCCAAGGGGAAAGGTCCCTTTGAGAGAAAAATCTGAAAGCACTTTCATATGATGATGTACACTTCTGTCTCTACCACTTAGGAGCCAGGAGGGATTTTGTATAGTTACATATTCTGCTCTAATTGTGCCCATTCCTAGATCCCTAGTTGCTCATGCATTACTCACCTCCCACTTGGATTATTGTAATAAAGTGTTCTTCAAACTTGGCAATCTGAAATGCAGGGAGTTTAACTCCCAGAATTCCCCAGGCAGCATGCTGGCTGGGGAATTCTGGAACTTGAAGTCCATACATCTTCAAGTTGCCTAGTTTAAAAAAACAGAGCCATAAAGCATTCAAAATGCCCTGGGAAAGTTTTAGAAGCTACAGTTTTGCTGGCACAAAATAAGACAGCCTGGGCAATTATGGTGTATCCTGTTATTAGCAATAGCACTTAGACGTTTAAAGCCTTACAGTGCTTTACAGCCCTCTCTAAGTGGTTTTACAGAGTCAGCATATTGCCCCCAACAATTTGGGTCCTCATTTTACCCACCTTGGAAGGACGGAAGGTTGAGTCAACCTTGAGCCTGGTGGCATTTGAACTGCCAAATTGCAGGCAGCCAGCAGGCAGCAGAAGTAGCTTGCAGTACTGCACTCTAACCACTGCGCCACCGAGGCTCATCAGAGATCTCGTTGCATTGTTACCAGTTGGCTTCTGAGTGCAATTCAATATATTGTTTGTCACCTATACAGCCACACGTAGCTTGGAAATTTGAAGGTCTGTTTTTGATCACAATCATTTGCCCATCTGATCAAGCAAGGTCAGTTTGCTCCAGGTTCTGTCTATACAAGAGTGTCATTTGGCAAGATCACAGAAGTGGGCATTTTCAATCCCTGGCCTCACATTTTGAAACCCCTCATCATAGAGATCTGGTTTGGCCTTTCTCTCCTAGGTTTCAAGAGAGCAGTTTAATACTCAGTTGTTTCCATCTGGCAGAGAAGGAAGCCATATTGTGAGTGAAGGTTGGAATCGGATGGCCCAATGACTTTGTTTACTTTCTGGTTATTATTTTGATGGTATCAATTTTGTTTATATTACAGGCGGATTTATTTATGGTTTTTGAGCATGTCGCTTTTTTGTTTTATGCTGATCTTGATTGTTAGTTGCCCAGAGCCTTGGGGGATTGGCGGCATACAAATAAAGCGAGCAAGCAAACAAATAAATAATGTTTACTGTAGATAAGTCAATATACCATAAATTAAGTTTTCCCCATTGTTTTGATCAAGGAGACCTATCTTTTCAAAGTGTCTTCATTTTCGGTTATTTCATACAGTATATTGCTCCCAATATAGATTTCATCGTTATGAGCTGCTTACAAAATTCAGTTGCAGTGACTAAGGAGCTCTGTGGGAAAAAAATTTAAAATGTTAAAGATGAAATGTATTAGCATGCCATTAAGCAATCAAAAGCAAGTGATTGATCTTTATTGTCTTACAGAAATATCTTTGCAAATAAACAAGAAGATTGTTTTTTTTAGCAACTCATTTGAGCTGCTCAATTTATTTTGTGAGAGGCTCTATTGTCTCCCACCCTTCTTCATTTCCTTCTGTTATGCAGAAGCCAGGATGTTAACATATATAATTTAGGAGAATATCTGGACTCTGATCCTGGAACAAGGAAATAAATAGACATCCTGTCATTAGCACCAATTAAACCTAGATCAGAGTTTTAATGATTGTAGGATTATGTGCCCCTCTTTGAGAGACATCAGCCCAGTGTGCATTTCATTCAAAAGGATCAAATCTGATTAAAATCCTCCCAAAGTATTATGTACAGTATGTATGCTTTGACTGAGCATCGTACAGTTTCATATGCTAATGAAATGGGTTCAGGTCAAAAAGTGAGTTATATTCAATGAAGACCCAACATTTTAAGACGAGATAAGCTAAAAGAAATGGTATTTTAGGTCCAAAACCAATTGCAGGGCTAGCATTTCAGAGGGAGAAGAAAGTGGACGGGCAGGAACTTTAAGACCCGCGGTGGCGCAGTGGTTAGAATGTGGTACTGCAGGCTACTTCTGCTGACTGCCAGCTGCTTGCAATTTGGCAGTTTGAATCTTACCAGGCGGTTGATTCAGCCTTCCATTCTTCCGAGGTCAGTAAAATGAGGACCCAGATTGTTGGGGGCAATAGTCTGACACTGTAAACCACTTAGAGAGAGCTGTAAAGCACTGTGAAATGGTATATACTGTGTTTCCCTGAAAATAAGCCCTTCCCCCAAAATAAGCCCTCCCCGAAAATATTTAAATGCATGCGCAGCCAGTCCCCACCATTTCCTCCGGGGAGACAGAGCTGGAAATCAGGTAAGACGGCAAGAGGATCCCTGTCTTGCTCCACACACCCCAAAACAATAAGACCTCCCCAAAAGTAAGGCCAAATACTTATTTTGGGGTTCAATAAAATATAAGACAGGGTATTATTTTTGGGAAAATATGATAAGTCTAAATGCTATTACTATTGCTATTAATGTGTATAATGTCAAATTGGTCAGATTGAAAAACCAGAAATTATGAATGTGGCCTGGAAGAAATCATTTCTTGACCTGGAAGAAATGTTGAATAAACTTACATTCAGTGTAATATGATCTTTAGGTTAGCATACTATGACTGCACTTCTTTATTATTTTTTTCTGCCATGCAATTGTGGCCATTTCTTGGAGATTGCCTGGACAAGTCTCTGCAGTTTTCTTGGCAAGTTTCCCTCCCCCAGAAATGGTTTGCCAGTGCCTCCTTCCTAGGGCTGAGTGAAAATGACTGGTCCAAGGTCACACAGCTGGTTGGGTGCTCAAGTTAGGACTGAAACTCCCAGTTTCCCAGTTTCTTGTCTGATGCCTTAACCACTACCTCAAACTGGTTCTGCACTTCTTATCCAGGTATAAATCAAATGACATCCACCGGTACTTAGTTGATCTGCATAGAATCGCTTTGGGAAATTTCTGAGCAATTCTACTTGGGGAATAAAATATTCAGGGGATGGCATAATATTGCCTAGTCCAGGTGGATGGCAAACATCTATAACGTTGCAACCCAATGAGCATATGCAAGGACTTTCAGGAAATGGGAAAACAACACTAATTGGCAAGATGGTAAGGTGACTCTATCCTTCTCAAACTTGCTTTCTGACATTTTTGGTAAGATGCCAACTGAATCCTGGCAAGACTGAGTGGCTTTAGGTTTTGATACCCCTGGTTCTGGGACTATACCTTCTTTGGTACTAGTTCGGGTTCCACTGCCTCAGCCCCAACTAGGTCCGTGCACAATCTAGGGTCCTTCTAGATTCACAAGTCCTGCTTGATGAACAGGTGGTAGTCGTGGCTAAGATGGCCTTTGCACAACTTTGTGTTGTGCACCTAGTTGCACAGGTTCCTAGATCAAGGGGCCCTACACATGGTCACTCATGCCTTGGTCACCACCTGGTGATAGATAGATAGATAGATAGATAGATAGATAGATAGATAGATAGATAGGGGTAGATGAACAAAGAAAGGAAGAGAAAGAAAGAAAGAAAGAAAGAAAGAAAGAAGAGAAAGAGAAAGAGAAAGAAAGATTCTATAAATAAGGACAAAAATTAGAAACTTTCATAGAGCAGAAGGAAAATCCTGATAAATAAAGGTGGCAGAATGTTGCATGGATCTTCCACTTTGGCAAGTAGTTTTTAAAATATTTTAAAATAAAGGATTCTTTTATTATTTTTAAAACTGAATTAGAAAGACTGGAGTTGATTCTATCTTTTTTTCTGAGTGTCTAAAACTTTCTAAACTAGAGAGCAATCACATTCTGCTAGAGAATGGTTTACGTACGAACTATGGTGTTTCTTCTGCAAACAGTATGTGTCAAAGGCAAACATTTGACTCATTAATAATAACTGGGACTGTGGCTGAAGAAGAAAGTAAGAACTATATAAGAGAAACTCTGAGAGTTCATTGCTTTTCTACTGTGAAACATGGGCCTGAGATGAAATTATCCGATGTTATATACAGGTTCTTGGTTTTGATGGGAGAAGTTCAATTTTGGAAAAATTCCCTGAGAGATACCTTTACCAAGTTTACCTTTACCTTTAAACCACATGGATAGAAAATATAAAATGATTGACAATATAGTAGTGGGATGCAGCAGTCAGGTAGAATGGCACTCAATATGCTATTGAGGAAACTGTGGATTTTTCAGTGTACTAATAAGGTTTATTATATGGCTAGATTAAAGCCTTTGAGACATCTAATTGCTGATGTTGCCATGTCGGAAAGGAAAATCCAAAGCTACAAAATCAGGAATGTAGAACATAAGATACACGAATATAGGAAGCTGTGCACAGTGGAAGATACAATGAATTGACTACATGATTTCATCAAGGCACTGGTGAATTGAGATGGACTGGAATTGGACCTTTTCAGTATCAACACCAACATCAGTTTCAGACATCAACAATAATACATTGTTTACGCTCAGGACTTAAAAAACAAAGACAGGATGTCATTGCTTTCTTACTTAGGTAGGACATGGCAAGAACAGTGTAATCAGTGATCAAATAATATCAATTAATTTTGTGAACAACTCTTTATGCTCCAACTATCTAAGTAGAAGAAGAGGAGGTTAATGAGTTTAAGGATTGTTCAATGACAGAACATGAAGCAAGATGTACTGCTTGTAGTTAGTGATCAGAATGCCAATGTTGGAAATAGTAAGAAGAAAATGTAGTTGGCATAGGAAACCAAAATGAAACAGGATAATGACTTACATACTGCCAATCCAATGATTTCTTCATTGCTAACACAGTTTTCAGGCAATCAGAATGATACCCATATGCTTGGACATCATCAAATGGGTATATAGAAATAAAATTGACTGTGTTATGGCTAAAAGGAGGTGGAGGAGCTGAGTTATAGCATCCCAGACATGGGCAGGTGCTGAGTGTGGAACAGATGTTCATGTGAAAATTCCAAGTTAAGCTAAAGTGGATGAAGAAAGTCAATTAATTCCTGCAATATGAACTTAGCTGTATACCCAATGTTTTCAATGAGAACATCATGCATTGCTTTGAAGTCTCCAACCTCATAGATACAGAACCAGAGGAACGTAAAGAAGTTACTCTGAAAGAATGTAGAAAATGTCTGGCAAAGAAGAAGAAACAGAAGAATAGCAAACTGGATGTCAGGACAAAAGAGGGACATTCCCAAGAAGAGAAGAGAAGTCAAAGAAGACTAAAAAAAAATCTCAGGAAGGAATTTAACAAAGAATTTCAGAAAGCTATTGGAAGAGACCAGGAGCAACATTGCAACATTTGTAAAGACATTGAAAGGAAAAAACCAAAGTGCATTTCCAAAAGATCTCTGAATTCAAAAGGAAGTTCCAGTCTTGAACCGATATGCTAAAGGATGCCAATGGACAGAGATTAACTGATTCAAAGAAAATCAAATAAAGATAGAAGGAATATACTGACAATTCTGTACAGTGCAGTGGTGGGTTTCAAATTTTTTTACTATCGGTTCTGTGGGTGTGGCTTGGTGGGCGTGGCATGGCTTGGTGGGCGTGGCTTGGTGGGTGTGGCTTGGTGGGTGTGGCAATGGAAGGATACTGTAAAATCTCCATTCCCACCCTACTCCAGGGGAAGGATACTGCAAAATCTCTATTCCCTCCCCACTCCAGGGGAAGGTTACTGCAAAATCCCCATTCCCTCCCGATCAGCTGGGACTCAGGAGGCAGAGAATAGATGGGGCGGGGCCAGTCAGAGGTGTATTTACCAGTTCTCCGAACTACTCAAAATTTCTGCTACCGGTTCTCCAGAACTGGTAAGAACCTGCTGAAACCCACCTCTGGTATCGTGGAAAAATCAGCATCCAAATATTTATATTCCCTACTTACAATAATCTAATAATCTAATACTAGTTAGATCAGCTTTCTAGTAATTTCCTCATTGTAGGTCTATCGGAATTGATGGAATGTCCACAGAAATATGATAAGCAACTGAAGAAAAGGATTCTAACCAACTTGTGGTAGAAAATATAGAGAATGAGACAGTGGTCAACAGATTGGAGCTGGTCATGCTACATGCCAAGATCAAAGGACGGAGACTAAACAGAGCATGCAATTTCATTCTCAGTTTCACATGCTAGCAGAATCATGTTTTGGATCATCCAACACAAATTAGAGACCCACATCGAGATGGAAATGCCAGATATTCAAGATTTATCAAGCTGGCTTTAGGAAAGGTCAAGGAACACATGTCATTATGTGGAAGCATCTTGAATAATTAAAAAAAACCCCACCTCAAATATCAAAAAGAAGGCAGAATGTAATTACAGAAAGCCCTTGGACTGTGTTGACCATGTCAAGCTATGGAATTTGCTTAGGAAAATGGGAATCTCAGGACATCTCATTGTCTTTGTATTAAATTTAAAAACCAATCAGGAAGTCACAGTATGGACAGAATGTGATGAAGCAGACTGGCTGCAGATTGCCAGAGGAGTGAGAGAAAGATGTTTACTCTCCCTTTACTTATTTATCATAGATGCAGAATATTATTGGGGGAAACTGGATTGGAGGAAGATGAGCATTGTTTTAAAATTGGAGGAAGAAACATAAATACTCTGCATTATGCTGATGACTACTCTGATGACTAAATATGCAAATTGTTGTTGTTGTTAGTTGCGAAGTCATGACCGACCCATCACAACCCCATGGATAATCTTCCTCCAGGCCTTCCTGTCCTCTACCATCCTCTGGAGTCCATTTAAGCTCATGCCTATTGCTTCAGTGACTCCATCCAGCCATCTCATTCTCTGTCGTCCCCTTCTTCTTTTGCCCTCAATCTTTCCCAGCATTAGGCTCTTCTCCAGTGAGTCCTTCCTTCTCATTAGATGGCCAAAGTATTTGAGTTTCATCTTCAGGATCTGGCCTTCTAAAGAGCAGTCAGGGTTGATCTCCTCTAGGACTGACTGTTTTGATCGCCTTGCAGTCCAAGGGACTCGCAGGAGTCTTCTCCAGCACCATAGTTCAAAGGCCTCAATTCTTTGGAGCTCAGCCTTTTTTATGGTCCAACTTTCACAGCCATACATTGCAACTGGGAAAACCATAGCCTTGACTATACGCACTTTTGTTGGCAGGGTGATGCCTTTGCTACAATAGCACTTAGACTTATATACCGCTTCACAGTGCTTTACAGCCCTCTCTAAGTGGTTTTACAGAGTCAACATATTGCCCCCAACAATTTGGGTCCTCATTTTACCAACCTCGGAAGGATGGAAGGCTGAGTCAACCTTGAGACTGGTGAGACTTGAACTGCTGGCAGCTGGCAGTCAGCAGAAATAGCAGAAATGATCTGTATGCTTTAGTAATAAAAGACAAGGAGCTCAGTGAAAAAAACAGGGCTAAGATTAAATATAAATAACGACCATTGGTACAGCAATCAGTTTTAGAATTGATGAAGGAGATATTGAAGTGGTGGATAGATTCTGTTTTTTAGATTAAATTATTAACAGTAAAGGAACAAACAGTCAACAAATACATCAGAGACTAGTTGCCTCTTGAAAAAGCACCTTTGGGACAGGAGTCTCTTGCATTGCTTCAGAGTGGCCAAGGCACATGATTGCTCACTGATAGTAAGTGGATCCTCCTTCCAATTTGTTTTAGTTTTTTTTATGATAATAAGGCTTTCTAATCTAAGGATCGGCATTTAGGGCAGCTTTTTGCAAGCAAAGAAGCTTTTTTGTATTTTTGTATAGGTAATCCTTGATTTACAACAGTTCATTTAGTCACCATTCAAAGTTACAAAGCCACTGAAAAAATGTGACTTATGATCATTCTTCACACTTACGATTATTGCAGCATCCCCAGAGTCATGAGAGGCTGGGTGAGGCGAAGTGTCCCTTGATGTGAGTGACATCAAGTTGGCCATGCCCACCTAGTCACATGATCACCCAATCACACCTACCCAGCTGGTTATTAGGACAGAGAACCGGTTGTTAAATTATTTGAATCCCACCACTGAGTTTAGGACTGTGTAGGCTGTTAATTCAGGTCTGGGAAAGCTCGATATTGCCAAAACTATCCCCTCACTGCTTCTTCAGGTCCACATTCCATCGGATTTGACAGAGGTGTCATGAAGACCTTAGGTAAAATAATCAGGTGGTGTGACGTATTTACCACTGTTCGTTTTTTAAATTGTACTGTTTAAATGATTAAAGGGGACTAGCTGTTTTAAATATTTATTTATTGTTACATTTATTTGCCACGTGTCTTGCTACAGGTGACTCTTTTAGAGTTGTTGACAGAAGAGTCTTATGACCAAATAAGCAAGATTTTTTGAAATCTGTTTTGTCTGAAAAGTAAAATTCATGCAACATTCCAAGCCATAATAGAAAAAAAAAAAGCAACATCGGTTCTTTTTGGCCATATTGTTTGTTTATATATAAGTAAATAATTAGCAGAACTGAGAAATCGGAACAGATAAGTTTAGCTGGCAAGGAACTTAGAAGTCTATGAATACAGAGACGACGAAGAAGTCGGTAAAGAGAGTCTAATTTGTTCAGACAGCAATTATTAAAGTTTTCACAGTTGCATTTCTCTAACCTTTTCCTCATTCTTTCACTTCTCTCTACTTCCTCTTAAAAGTCATTATATGGTAGGAGAGCAAAGCAGCCTGGGGAGGTGATATTTTACCATCATCTGTGCTATTAATGCAGCTAAAAAATCTTTAGACTGGGGGAAAAAAAATCAGACAGATGCATCTCCCAGGTTTACATGTGCCAACTCCATCTGCTAAATCATTAAAACATGGGCTTGGCAGATTTGGGAGAAAAACACATTTGTTTTCACTCTAAAGAGGAAGAATAAGTGCCCCCTCCCACTTATAACTGTCTCCCCTCCCCTCTATTCTAAACAATTTCAAAATGGAAAATTTGCCAGAAAGAGGGAAGCGCTAAAGGAAGGGAGTAGTTGAAGATAAAGAGGAAAAATTGGACATATGATGCAAGTCAAACATTTACTTGACAATCCCAAGAATCCAAACTCTCTTCAGCAAGAACTGCACTTTACTACACTCAGATGATAAACAGAGCAATAATGCAACCTGACATGACCAGGAGAAATAGCAGAGATCATAAACACAGCTAAGTATACAGCTCATGTGTTTTGTTGTGCATCAAGCCTGTGAAGAGGCTATATAAATATATTTTATCTCTGACGACTAACAATTATTTGCCTGTTGGCTTTTTATGTTCTGAGATAGATGAGAACGAAGTGCCAGTGTCTTCTCCAAATTTGCGGGCATAAAAATTGGTGGAAATTTCTTTCTGACATTCCTTTTTTCCATCCAGATAATTTTATTAAAGATAACAGATGAACAGAATAACAGAATTGGAAAGGCCCATTGAGATCTTCTAGTCCAACTCCCAGCTCAAACAGGAGACCCTATACCTGTATTGGAAAACCTATGGCACGTGTGCCACAGGTGGCACTCAGTGCCCTTTCTGTGGGCATGTGAGCCATCACCCCAGTTCAGCTCTACCGCACAGGTGCGGGGACGGGGGGCATAAACGCATGCGTGAGGCGTGTGTGGGGAGGTGGGGCATATGCACAGGGCTGCACATGAATTGCATTTTGGGGGTTTGGATGTGCACGCGTGCATTTGCGCACATGTGTGCGTGCGCTTTAGACAACACTCAGTCTGGAAAATATTAGCCATCACTGCCCTATACCATTTCAGAAAAGTGGCTGTCTAATGATGAAGCACCTACAACTTACTACAGGTAAGAGCCTGTAGTACAGTGGACTAAAGCACTGTTATTAACATCTGCTGCCTGCAATTACTGCAAGTTCAAATCTCACCAGGCTCAAGGTTGACTCAGCCTTCCATCCTTTCAAAGGTAGGTGAAATGAGGACCCAGATTGTGGGGGCAATAAGCTGACTTTGTATAAATATACAAAAATTATGAAGGCTATTGCTTAACGCATTGTAAGCCGCCCTGAGTCTCCGGAGAAGGGTGGCATATAAATTAAAGCAAAAAACAAAACAAACAAAAACAAAAACTTCTGAAGGCAAATTGATCCACTGGTTGATTGTTCTCACTTTTAAGCTTTTAAGTGGACAATCATTTAAATATGGGCCAGCAGTGTGCTACAGCTGCCAAAAAAGCCAACACAGTTCTAGCCTGCATAAACAGAGGGATAAAACCAAGATCACGTGAAGTCTTAATACCTCTTTATAATGCCTTGGTAAAACTACACTTGGAATACTGCATCCAGTTTTGGTCGCCATGATGTAAAAAAGATGTTGAAACTCTAGAAAGAGTGCAGAGAAGAGCAACAAAGATTGTTAGGAGACTGGAGGCTAAAAGAACGGTTGCTGGAATTGGGTATGTCTAGTTTGCTGAAAAGAAGGACTAGGGGTGACATGATAGCAGTGTTTCGATATCTCAGGGGCTGCCACAAAGAAGAGGGAGTCAAGCTATTCTCCAAAGCACCTGAGGGTAGGACAAGAAGCAATGGGTGGAAGCTAATCAAGGAGAGAAGCAACCTAGAACTAAGGAGAAATCTCCTGACAGTTAGAACAATTAATCAATGGAACAACTTGCCTCCAGAAATTGTACATGCTCCAACACTAGAAGTTTTTAAGAAGAGATTGTATAACCATTTGTCTGAAGTGGTGTAGGGTTTCCTGCCTAAGCAGGGGGTTGGACTAGAAGACTTCCATGGTCCCTTCCAACTCTATTATTCTAATTCTAATTAAGCAATTTCTCCTTAGTTCTCGGTTTCTTCTCTCCTTGATTCATTTCCATCTATTTTTTCTTGTCCTGCCTTCTGGTGCTTTGAAAAATAAGTTGACCCCCTCATCTTTTGGCAGCCCCTCAAATATTGGAATATTGCTATCATATCTCCTAGTCCTTCTTTTCACTAGACATACCCAATTCCTGCAACCGTTCTTCATACGTTTTAGCCTCCAGCCCCTTAATCATCTTTGTTGCTCTTTTCTGCACTCTTTCCAGAGTCTCAATATCTTTTTTTATAATATGGTGACCAAAATTGGATGCAGTATTCTGTGGTCTTACTAATAATAATAAAAAAAACTTAATACAAACAAAAAGAAATATAGAAAAATAGAATGAAGGAATTAAAGGTGCAAAAGGAAAAATAGAAAAGACACAAAGAATAGAAAAAGAAAGAAAGAAAGAATAAGATAGTAAAGGAAAAGAAAAGAAATATAGAAGAAGTAACTCTGAAGTATCATCACATATAACTATAATCATAATGTTTATTTGTCAAGCATATATAAGAGATAAGATAACAGGTAAAAGTATAAACATAATTTGAATACATGAAAAGAGTAAGTAAAAAGGAATATTAGGACAGGGACAGGGACGGTAGGCACGCTGATGCACTTATGCACGCTCCTTACACACCTCTTAGGAATGGGGTGAGGTCAACAGTAGACAGTTTAAGGTTAAAGTTTTGGGGGTTTGGGGAAGAAACTACAGAGTCAAGTAGTGCATTCCAGGCATTGACCACTCTGTTACTGAAGTCATATTTTCTGCAATCGAGTTTGGAATGGTTTACCTTGAGTTTGTATCTATTATTTGCTTGTGTATTGTTGTGGTTGAAGCTGAAATAGTCATTGACAGGAAGGACATTGTGGCAGATAATTTTATATACTATGCTTAGGTCAGACTGAAGTCAGTGTAGTTCTAAGTTGTCTAAGCCCAAAATTTGGAGTCTGGTGGCATAAGGTATTTTATTGCGGTTAGAGGAATGGAGGACTCTTCTCATAAAATATCTCTGGATTCTCTCGATTGTATTAATGTCTGATATGCAGTGCAGGTTCCAGACAGATGAGCTGTATTTAAGAATTGGTCTAGCAAATGTTTTGTATGCTCTAGTTAGTAGTACAACATTACCAGAGAAGAAGTTACTCAAGATTAGGTTTACAACTCTTAATGCCTTTTTGGCAATGTTGTTACAGTGGGCTTGGGCCACTTTAATTTAAACCTCTTCTTAAATTACAAAAAATGATCTCTTTTGCATATCCCATTTCATATCTACAGTGTTTCCCTGAAAATAAGACCCTGTCTTATATTTTTTTGAATCCCGAAATAAGCGCTTGGCCTTATTTTTGGGGAGGTCTTATTATTTTGGGGTACATGGAGCAAGACGGGGCTCCTCTTGCCGTCTTACCTGATTTCCAGCTCTGTCTCCCCAATCTTAACCAGAGGAAATGGTGGGGACCGGCTGTGCATGCGTTTAAATATTTTTGGGGAGGGCTTATTTTTGGGGAAGGCTTATTTTTTGGGCGGGGCTTATTTTGGCGCATGCGCTCAAAAGCCCGATTGAGCTTATTATCAGGGGATGTCTTATTTTCGGAGAAACAGAGTATAAGCAAATCAATAAAACATCATTTCAATACTGATGTCAGCAAAAGTCAATCAAGAGTTACCAGAAATAATCAAATCAATCAATTTTATGTCCCTTACTTCTACTTATAATAATTTTAATATTTGGTCTATTCAAATAATGAACGTGATTTCTTCTCATTTTTTTTCTGTTCCTTCTCACAAGATTCTTCAAAACTTTAAAGAGCCTCTCTTGTAAATCCAATGTAATTCCCCCCCCCAGATTATTCTGTTGGTTTATTAAAGGTATGTCTCTTTTAATTATTAAAACATCAGCCAGATTCTTTCGTACATCCAGAGTAGCATATTTTTCCACATCATTCTTGTAACCTGTTATTTTTAAATTCCCTTTCAACTCTGCCTCTCTCTTGAAGGGGAGGCATGGCAAACAGTCTCTGCAAAAGAAGAATCGATGACCACAGCAAAGCTGAAGAAGTGGTGAGTAGACCAGTTCTACAAAACCTCTCCGGACAAGGAGAATATGGGAGATTGCTCACATGTGCTTCGGACAACTGTTCCTTATTACACCAGAGGATATCAATTTTCTGCAGGTTTGGGAGATGAAGGGCTTAGCCATTTTGCTTGAAACTGCAGCAGAACCTCACCTTCTAATCACTTTTGGAAACTGCCTATTAACCATATGAAAGCTATTAGAGATTTTGGGAAAAAAGTTTGGAAAGTCACCAAGTAGTTTAGAGCTTTAACTACCGGTAAAAAAAAAAAAAAGCTTACTTAATTATATACAAATCTATATATATATATAAAAGCGAAAACCACTTGCTCCGTAATCACAAAATCTCTAGAACCATAAAGCCTACAAACTTGAAATTTGCCACGTATGTTCCTCTTGCCTTCTAGGTCCTCACTAAGAAAGGATTTTTCGAAATGACCATCAGAACATTAGTATTTTCTATATTATTATTAACATGCTCTGATGCTAAGGAGTTCTACTCCACCTCCCCACCTGAAAAGAAATCTGTTCCAAATGCAAAACACTAGCAGAGCAGAGGAGTTTCACTTTCAGTTTTACCTTCACAGCATGAAGCAGCTTTAATGCAGAACACTTGAGCTAAGCCACGGCCAGGGTCCTTCTTGTTCAATATGTGACAGTCAACAGGATTGCTCAGGATTGTCTTGGGTTTTAATTGAATTCTTGTACCTTTAACTATTATTGTAAGACAATTTTCAGACATTATGGGTATTACTTTGGTGGGATATGAATACACATTATTTTGATATACTGATTTTTTTAAGCGATTTTGGATAAATATTCTCCTTCTCTAACTAATTTTATACATGCTGTATGGATTTTGAAAAGTCTTCTGCTTCTAAGATTAACTGGCATTTCTACCGAAAATGTTAAATATTTGGGATTTTATATCTCCCAAAATATTTCTAAATATGTAGAGATAAATACATTGAAACTTTTAGAAAAGATTTATCTTGATGCAAATAGATGGATTAAAATTCCATTAAGTCTCTGGGGCAAAATTAATGCTATTAAAATGAATATTGTCCCTTGTTTGATTTATGCCCTCTGTGGCATCCCAATGTTATTTCTAAATAAATATTTTCTTCAGTTGGATAGGTTATTTAGGAAATTTATTTGGGATAATAGCCCACCAAGGATTTCATTAGCTAAACTGAGCTTACCATTTGATGTGGATAGCGTTAATTTATCAGACTTGTAGAAATATCACTGGGCTTATATTTTATCAGCCATAAGTACATGGAATGAAAATTTAGTAGAATATCATCCCTTATGGACTTTGTTGGTAAGGTATTATTTATTCTTATTGCACTCATGGCAAGTTCCTGGATCAACACACAATAGAAAAGAAGTGTTATTGCCAAGAAAGTGGGTTGTATGGAATCTTTGAGTCTTTGTCTCACATGGAAATCAGAAAACCCAGGCAGTTCAAAAGTATATAAGGGTTTATTGGAAGCTTAAGCTCTCTACAAACATATGAACTAATTGTCAAAGCAAATTGGCAGTAAAGAGTCAATGGAATTCAAGTTGAGCTGAACTTAGAGCTCTTGTGGGTGCAAAGGGACTTAAGACTGATGATGCATTTGACTCCTCCCTCAGACTCAGCCTGGTCATCTTCTACAGCCTTATTTAAATCAATACATTTGCCCAGTTGTAATTTGGATAAAAATATAAGGCAAATACCCAAAAAAGCACAGCATATCCGAGTATGAGCAAGCATCTCATTGATCTACTTATAAAGGAGACTTCTTGGATGAGACCAGGGATGAAATTCAGCAGGTTCTGACAGGTTCTGGAGAACTGGTAGCAGAAATTTTGAGTAGTTTGTAGAATTGGCAATTACCACCTCTGGCTGGCCCCAGAGTGGGGTGGGAATGGAGATTTTGCAATATCCTTCCCCCTGGAGTGGGGTGGGAATGGAGATTTTGCAGTATCCTTCCCCTGCCACACCCACCAAGCCAACCCACCAAGCCACACCCACTGAATCAGTAGTAAAAAAATTTGAATTTCACCATTGGATGAGACCTTTGTGGGGCCTTTCCTTTGTAAATGCTCAGCTTTCCAAAATATAGCTGCTGATTAGCAGGCACTTGACAGACAATATGATTTAATGCGTGCTGCCTTTATAACATGGTCCGCAAATATGTACATGTTTCAACCATCATTCTTTCATTCCTATATAGAAAGGGATCTCCAACTTGGCAACTTTAAGACTGGTGGACTTCAACTCCCAGAATTCCCCCACCAGCCATGTTGGCTGAGGAATTCTGGGAATTAAGTCCACAAGTTCCCAAAGTTGGAGACCCCTGCTATGTAGCACAAGCAGGGTTCTTTCTTTCTAAGGAAATGGATCATTCCATAACCATAAATCTTTGGTAAATGTAGAAATCAGAAGTCACATCCCTCTTGATCTCACCTTGGCCACTTGCTTGTTCTTTGATGGACTTCACAGTATACAAATATATGTGATCTTAATCCCACTGGTCAGTTTAATTTCCTTCTAGTTGGTGGGTCTCAGAGGGTATAAATGTTTTTTTCTATTTATATAACTATTTCTCCAAAAAGTATGCCACAAGTGAAAGAAATAGCCTAGAAACCATGAAACACATAATATTCAACAGGAAAGCTACATGATGCAAAAGAAAGTCAAGAAAAGCAATTTTTTAAAATGTGATGGAAAAGAGCATTGGAAAAATAGGCTAGAGCAGAGGTGTCAAACTCGATTTCATTGAGTGTTACATCAAGGTTGTGTTTGACCTCAAGGGGCCAGGGTGGGCGTGGGAAGGGTGGGCATGGGTAGCTTGATGTCACTTGTGTTGGAGGCACTTGTGGTGCCCTGAGCACTCTGCCAGCGAAAACAGGCTCCCAAGCTCTTTTTTCAGCTGCGATGACTTCCTGCAACCCTATGCCAGTGAAAATGGAGCTCGGGAGGGCCACCTGCAGCCCTCGCAAGTTCTGTTTTTGGCTGCGATGGCCTCCTGCAACCTTCTGCCAGCAGAAACGGAGCTCAGGATTGCCGCACATGGCCCCCGTGAGCTCTGTTTTTGGGTGTGACAGCCTCCTGCAACCCTCTGCCAATGAAAACGGAGCTCAAAAGAAAACAGAGCTCTGTTTTCACTGGCAAAGGCACCGCGGGCCAGTCCTTCACTGTTTCCAGGATGTCCCTGTCAGGGGTGGGTTCCACTTACCTTTACTACTGGTTCACAGCGGGAACGCGATCACCCATGCGCATCGCATGCACAGATCACCCATGATGATGTCATAGTGGGAGAGTGGAGCCTCCCGCCGGTTTTACTACCAGTTCTATAGAACCAGACCGAACTGGGAGCAACCCACCACTGGTCCCCATGGATCAGATCTAAGCATCCCGCGGGCCAGATCCGTCCCCCAGGCTTTGAGTTTGACACCCCTGGGCTAGAGCATACACTGGATTGCAAATTTGTGTTTTTCAGTTGTGAAAACCAGAAGCAACTTTCTACAACATCTAGACGAAGCAACCCTCGGAAGACAAACTGCAAAAAAGAAATTAATTCTTTAGATGCTGTATAGTGTGTTCCTTCAGTTTTTTCCTACATGTACAAGAAATGGTTCTGTCACTTAAGTAACTCCGTATTTTGTAGCATAGTGTTGAAACTGAAGGTCAGATTTGGTATTAGCTAACTGTAGTGACACAAATTTTGTTTTTGGTATATTTTCCATGTTATTCCTACCACTTGGCAGGAGTCTTTATTACACTCTGGTTTCTACTCTCTGGGTTTGCTAGGTTGCAAAAAAAACAAAACAAAAAAAAAACATTGCTTTTCTGCCAAGTTATGTATTGCAGCTGCAAAGATGCCAACTCTTCTTCTTGGAGAACTTGTGCATTACTGCCTATAGAGCCAGTCGTGCAGCATCAGTTTTTGCTCTGTGTTTTTTCATTGTACAAGGCAAAGGTGGAAATCACTCACCCACCTCTCTTTAACATTTGGATTTGGCAAGTTAGCTTGGTTACTATGGTCTCCCATTAATAATACTTTTGCTGGTCCTGACATTTTAATACATAATCTGCTTCTATAACAATGAATGGTTCCTTCCAGCCACCTACTTTTTAAAATCATGATTTGCAAGGATCTCCCTAAATAATTCTGAATACAATGGTTAAATTTTCATTACCAGTGGTGAAATCCAAATTCTTTTACTACCAGTACTGTGGGCGTGGCTTGGTGGGCATGGTGTGGCTTGGTGGGCATGGCTTGGTGGGCATGGCAGGAGAAGGATACTCCATTCTCACCCCACTCCAGGAGAAGGATATTGCAAAATCTCCATTCCCAACCAGCCAGAGGTGGTATTTGCCAGTTCTCCGAACTACTCAAAATTTCTGCTACCGGTACTCCGAACTGCTCAAAATTTCTGCTATCGGTTCTCCCGAACCTGTCAGAACCTGCTGGATTTCATCCCTGTTCATTACTATGGAGTTTCTGTGACAAATTCATGGAAAATGAACTTCAGGCTAAAGAATCATGCAAATACAACTGGGTAGTTGCACTTCATCTCACTTAAATGTCATAAGTAGCATCTCCTTATTGGGATACAGACAACAGTATGTTAGTTTGCAAAGTAGACTCTGGATTAGAAATTCTTCTTGCATAAAATAGTGTTTGAGGTAACACGGCACAGCTGCCAAAAAAGCCAACATAGTTCTAGATTGCTTTAACAGAGGGATAGAATCAAGATCACGTGAAGTGTTAGTACCACTTTATGATGCCTTGGTAAAGCCACACTTGGAATACTGCATCCAGTTTTGGTTGCCATGATGTAAAACAGATGTTGAGATTTTAGGAAGAGTGCAGAGAAGAACAGCAAAAGTTCTTGGTCACAGTCAGATCTTTAGACTGGATTTGGTATTTATAGTATCAATTATTATTAATATTTGGGACTGAAGGTTGGGAACTACTGTGCTTCAAGAGAAGACTCCTAGAATGAATTTGACTCAGGGCCATTTCAAATACTGTATTAACCCTACTAGAATTTCAATTTGCCCAAAAACAATCTTTCCCTTGGAAACCGCCAAGATTTCCCATGCAGCCCCAGATGGTTGCACGAACAGGACTTAGGAGACTGCATGACCCAGCTTGTGAGATTATGATTTTTTAAAAATAGACTGTTGGTTACAGTTTCTCATCAGAAGAGAACAATTTGTACCATTTGTGCCAAAGTACGGAAAGAAGAAGAAAAGGTTATTCAGTTAACAGTATGCACAAACAGACTGTGGGCCAATGGGAAATCACAGAACCAGCTTTTGTTATTTTACAAACCTCTAACATGCCATTATTCGGCAACCAAATCAAACTTCTGCCTGTGTAGCATTTGACAAAATCTAGCTAATAAATGGAGAGTAAAGAATGCCAAGCATATGGGTCTACTTCCCTTGATGCCTTCCCCCCCTCTCAATAATTATTGATTTCTAATGCGTAGAAGGTAGGCCAGCTGCTTTTTGAAAAAAAGTCATCACAGTTTTTCTTAACCTTTGCAACTTTAAGATGTGTGGACTCCCAGAATTCCTTGCTGGCTGGGGAGTTGAAGTCCATGCATGTTAAAGTTGCAAAGATGGAGAAATACTGCCCTGACACAAAGTCCCATTCAGGGGTGAAATTCAGCAGGTTCCAACAGGTTCTGGAGAACCCGTAGCGGAAATTTTGAGTAGTTCGGAGAACCAGAAAATACCACCTCTGGCTGGGCCCAGAGTGGGGTGGGAATGGAGATTTTGCAATATCCTTCCCCCAGGAGTGGGGAGGGAATGGGGATTTTGCAGTTTCCTTTGGAGTGGGGTGAGAATGGAGATTTTGCAGTATCCTTCCCCTGCCATGCCCACCAAGCCATGCCCACAGAACCGGTAGGGAAAAAATTTGAATTTCACCCCGGTCCCATTCCTTATTTCTTGGATATTTGGTAGATTTATATATAGCCTTTCATGTTATAGTTTCATGTTATAGTATACTTATAACTTTGATGGATGTATATTGTAACAATGATATTTCTTTCTTTATAAACTCCTGAAGAAGATATCGTCTCTCAAATTGCATTGAGTCCGAGATATGGGAATTTAGTATACACATATCATATCATTCTCTCTTCCATCCCAACAGAATTAAATAACACAAGCTGAGAGAGGCAGCAGTGACTGTACCTACAATTTTGCAGAAACGTCTGGAAAAAAAAGACAAAACAGTCCTTCACCTCCCTCACTAGTAACATTGATTTATAATATATAAACAAAACAGCATCGGGAAGAACATATTTATAATTGGTGCCTCCCGTTGCATGCCTTAGAACTTTGCCAATCATAGCATGGGCCCATTCATAAATCTTTCAGATCTGTTCCAATCTGTTGCTCAAGCAAATAAGGAGTTCTTAGATACCACTGGAATAATCAATCCAGATTGCAGCTAGGAGGTAGTTAGCTAAGATGGTTAATTTATTCTTTTTACCATTATCCTGGCCCTTGATTGAGTGCAAACAGATCATGCAACCTAGCAACTTCAGGAAGATCAATCCTCTATTAATGAAACAGAGCATATTCAGATGAGGCCCATGGGAATAGGAGTTGGGTGGGGTTGAACCAAGGGAGTGTAAATGGCGTTTGAACTGCTGTTTAGCGCATGTTTGGAGTTTGCGGTAGGAGCATCCTTGGAAAAACAGAGTTGTTCTAAGAAACCTTTGACCGCTGGTAGGCCATTAAATACATCAGAAGAAGTTTATGGAGTAAATGACTGTAAATGATTATGGATACCACTACATAATACTGAAAATATTGACATTCTGGTGAAACAGTATTCCATAGAATCGTAGAGCTGGAAAAAGCCATTCAGATCTAACCCCCTGCTGTAGGAATCCAAATTATAACATTCCTGACGGATGACTATCCAACCTCCAGTTGAACACAACCCACCAAGGGAAGTCCATTATCTCCCTAAGTAATTGTTTAGAAGACTTTTTTTGATCTACAGTCAGAATCTACTTTCCTGCAACTGAATTCCAATGATTCTGGAAGGACAGATGACTGGTTTTGACTTTCTCTTCTATGGATTATTTTTCAAATTCTCGAAGACTGCTATCCTCTACCTCTTCTGCTATCTCTTCTTAAGACCAAACAGACCCAGTTCTTTTAACTTCTCTTCCAAAGACTTTGTTTCCAGTTACTTGACCTACTTGGCTCACTTTCTCTAAAACAATGTCTCTTTGTGTGAATCTTTTAAAGCATGTCACCTACGACTGGACACAATATAGCTTATTTTCAACATTCTGACCAACAAGATCGAATACAGGAATAACTCCATGCCTATGGAGATTCTCAGTCTGTTGTGGCCCGCCAGTGGCCTGCGCGGATCGTGGCTGATCCCGACAACGAGGAGGTTGGTGTGGTGTTGTGCCAGCAGCCTGCGCAGCCGGCACTCGTGTCGGACAGCGAGGAGGCTGAAGAGGATGTGGTGCCAGAGGCAGAGACTCAGCCAGGGTCTTCAGAAGCTCCAGAGGCTCCTTCAAGTGGAGAGAGTGAAGTGGAGGAGCCTCTTCTCAATGCTCAAGCATGCAGGGCTGCCAAAAGGCAGGAGTGGCTACTCAGAAGGAGGAGGTCTCCTCGAGAGTAAGGCTTGAGGATAATTGGCCACTCCCTTAGCCTATTTAAGTCACACGCCTTTAGTAAATTTCTTGCTGGAAACAACTTGTAATTATCATCAGAGCATTTTTGGAAAATCATATCTTGTTTTCTGAGCTGGTTGCCAACCTTTGCCGGACTTCGGTTTATTCTTGCTACTTAATAAATTTGATAAGGACCGTTGTTGTGTGTCAATATCCTCGGGAATCCGGAGCTGGGGCAGAAAACAATCATCCAGGTCATGGTTGTCTCAAAGGTGCTTTTTCAAAAGGCAACTGGACTTCCTTTTTCCTTGAAGACGTTTCGTCTCTCATCCAAGAAGCTTCTTCAGTTCAATGGGACTTGGTTTTTCCTTGAAGACATTTTGTCTCTCATCCAAGAAGTTTCTTCAGTTCAACGGGACTTGGTTTTTCCTTGAAGATGTTTTGCTTCTCGTCCAAGTCAGAACTGAAGAACCTTCCTGGATGAAAAGCGAAATGTCTTCAAAGAAAAACAAAGTCTAGTTGCCTTCCCAAAAGCACCTTTGGGAAGAATAGCTCCACTTCAATAAATCTGCTCTACATGGTCATAACAGTGGCTTGCCAAAAATAAAATAAAATAATAAACTAAGGCAAAGTAAATTAAATCCAAAAGGGCAGGAGAGATTTACTTCTTCTTTTTTCCCTGTTATCTGGGGGAAGCAAAGGGCTAAAGCTTGAAATTAGTTTTCTTTTCAGATTGGCAACATGATATAGCCTTGAAAAGGAAAGTATTTGAGAAAGGTAAATGCCAGGCGAGGCTCCTCTGCCATAACCACTCAGGTATCAAAGATGTTCTCTGCTCTACAACATATGATCAAATGCCAAAGAGGACTGCGGAACGCTGGAATGATTTGATCATTTAAAATATTTTAGGATACTTTTTTAATGACGGTCGTAAGACTAGGAAAGTGTCACTAGAGACAAGCTGGCAGCAAATTCCCAATTGTTAATGCATTCTCCAGACCAGAGAGTTCCTAAAGAGAAGTCTTTTTATGGCCTCTGGCATCTAGTCCCCCTTTTTTATAGCTTAGTTTACCTTTTATTATAGGAGAGCAGCAGCAATAGAAATTGAGTCCACAGATGTTAAATGATCAAGCCTAGAGTTTTCTTTTCACCATCAGCTGCCAGGAAATAAAATAATTTTCAGACCTACAAATGTAACTCCACTCCATCGTGACCTTAAAGCTACACTTAGTACATTAAAAAGAAACCATGGTCAGATTTACCAGCGTTTTTTTAAAAGGTTGCTTGTGTCCTTCAGAAGAAATGCAATGGAAAGCGATGAATTCTGAACATAAGAACAGCAAGGCAGAGTTGACTTTTATTCAAGATGAAAAAAAGCAACAATTGAACTTTCTGGTGTAGTTTCTGACACCATGTTTAAGTCTTTTCACTGAGCCACAGAGCCTTTTTTTTTTTTTTTTTAAAAAGGATAAATTTAACCTTGGTTTCTGATGAATATGTGTCCATGCAGTTTTCTTTCCAAAAGTATGATCGCATTTCGCATTCTTGAGTCCTTGACTTACAATCATTTGTTTGGTGCCCATTTGAAGTTACAAGAGCACTGAAAAAAGTGACTTATGACCAGGGGTGGGCTTCAAAATTTTTAGCAAGGGGTTCTCTGCCTGGTTGCTGGTGGGCGTGGCCATGGTGGGTGTGGCCTAGCTGGCCTCCTACACCATGGCGGGGTGGGGGTGCATTTTTGTCCTCCCTGGGCTACGGAGGCTTTTCTAGAGCCTCCGGGAGGGTGAAAACGGCCTTCCCAAGCTCTGGAAGCCCTCTGGAGATGTGCCCCATTTCCGGCCTTCCCAAACGTCCGGTAGGCCTGTTTTTTGCCCTCCTTGCCTGCATCCAAAACGGGCTGCGTGGAGACTCCTGGGAGGGGTGGGGTGAGGTGGGCGGGGCCAGCCAGGAGTGAGATTTTGGGGTTCTCTAAACTGCACAGAATCTTAGCTAGAGGTTCTCCCAAACCCCTGCGAACCCCCCAGCAGCCCACCCCTGCTTATGACCATTTTTAACATGTATGCCCATTGCAGCATTCCCATAGTCAAGTGATCAAAATTTGGACACTTGGCAACTGACATGTATTTATGGCAGTTGCAGTGTCTCGGGGTCATGTGATTACCTTTTATGGCCTTCTGACAAGCACAGTGAATGAGGAAGTCAGATTCACTTAACCACTGTGTTACTAACTTAACAACTGCAATTATTCACTTAACAACTGTGGCAAGAAAGGTTGTAAAATGGGAGAAAATTCACTTAACATCTGTCTTGCTTAGCAATGGAAATTTTGGGCTCAGTTGAGGTTGTAAGTCAAGGACTATTTATACTTGCTCTTAGATAATGCGTTGATTCCCACTCAGCCTATAGCTCTGGATTTCCTGATGATTTCCTATCCAAGTACTAACCGGATCCAGCTGTGTTTAATTTTTTTCTTCAAGATCAATCAAAGTTAGTCAGAGACTCCTGGTGAATGGATAGACTTGTCCATGCAGTTTGCATGGCAGTAATGTGGAAATGGTTTATTATAGTGTTTCCCAAGATAATTTTTTTTTCTTTTTACTTTGCAACCAAGAATATAGTCCTCATATTTTGGAAGTCCAATCATTTTTAAGATCAGCCAAGGTTGGCCACATGTTACTATCTAGATGAGGGTATTCTTAAACCTACCCATCCCTGGGACAAACCAGAATTCTGGGGCAGATCAAACATTTTGGAGAGCAGAAGATCCCAGGGTTACTTTCTGGAGATCTGAAGTGAAAGAACCAGGAGATTGGTTGGTATCAGTGGTGGATTGCCCCCGGGTCAGACCGGTTCGCAAGAACTGGTAGTAAAACCGGTGGGAGGCCCCGCCCACTGCCCCGGATGTTGTCATCAGCGATCTGCGCATGCGCAGAAGATCCCATTGCGAACCGGTAGTAAAGGTAAGTAGAACTCACCCCTGGTTGGAATGGATACTTGTATCTTTTGGTTCTTCCTCTTTTTTTTTTTTGGTTAAATAATGAGAATAAATAAATGGATGGAAGGTATGGTCTGATCTATTGTGGTTTTTAATGTCTGCTTCATTGTTTTAAATTTGTATTGTTTTTTCCTTGGTGGAACTAGTTTGCCTCTAACCTTTTGACACAGATTCATTTTGGCTTCCTTACTATTGCATGATTGGAATTGTCCTAGGGACTTGTCTAGTTGCCAGTTGTGCAGAGTGGTCAATATTTGTTGTGGTATAACAGCTCTCTACCAGTAGATGAGGCTAACAGGTAAAGCGGTAAGATTACTTAGCAAAGATTGTGGGATCCATTCTACAGCAGGAGATACTTAATTGACTTCTCATTTGTTTAATGTATGTGTCTTCCTTACATGGTTAACCTGAACATTTTTGCATAGACAAAGGGATTTTCTGCTATGTATTATAAAAATGCTGATAGATCACTTCCCATCTAGAATGTACTGACATGTTATAATGGTATGTGCAAATGACCTTGGGAGACAGGAGGAAGAATTGTAGCCTAGACAATGGTCTGATCAGCAAAATGTGAATCTGAAGGAAAAAGCATGGGGAAAATCTCAGAAGGAACCCTCCATAGTTTTCAAGGGAGTAAAGGTGAAGGAAGGAAGACTGCTATAGGGTTTCCTGTCTAAGCAGGGGGTTGGGCTAGAAGACCTCCAAGGTCCCTTCCAACTCTGTTATTCTATTCTATTTTGCTTTCAGACTTCTAAGATTTTGTTAATATAATATTACAATGAGAACAGATCTAGTATGCCTTGTCTGGGCTACCTTACAAGGCTGACATATGCACACTAATTTATATCTTGATTTGAGAAGATACAAGGAAGATACTGGAGAAAAATGGAGAAGAGCCTTTATTTTAAAAGTTGTGGTGGCACAGTGGTTAAATGCAGTACTGCAGGCTACTTCTGCTGACTGCTGGCTGCCTGCAATTTGGCAGTTCGAATCTCACCAGGCTCAAGGTTGACTCAGCCTTCCATCCTTCCGAGGTGGATAAAATGAGGACCCAGATTGTTGGAGGAAATTATGCTGACTCTGCAAACTGCTTAGAGAGGGCTGTAAAGCACTGTGCAGCAGTATATAAGTCTAAGTACTATTGTTATTGCTATTTTGTCCTTGCAGCTGGACCAAGTAATGGAGTATGGAGTACTTTGGTGGCTTTATATTTGTAAGATGCCCATTGCTTCAGCCTCTCTAGGTCAGTTTTCTATTGATAGTGAACATTATGTGAATTACATAAAAAAATGAACAATTTAACACAGAGAAAAGGAAGGAAGGGAGGGAGGGAGGGAGGGAGGGAGGGAGGGAGGAAGGAAGGAAGGAAGGAAGGAAGGAAGGAAGGAAGGAAGGAAGGGCAGTATCTCTAAATTGTTTGGACCAGAGAGAAGTGTAAAATATTGGTGTCTTTAGGCACTTGCAACTCAATAAACTTTTTCTTATTTCCATTGTCTATTTCATACAAAGATCTACCAACTACTGTTGAACAACAGGCTAAGCTAAACTATTTTTGATTAGGGTTTTTTCTCCCCCTGGATTGTTACATAGAGTGAACCCAGGCCTGTTGGGTTAATTTATGGTCCAATGCATGACGCAGTTCCAGAAAATGGAATAATTCAGTTTCTCAGTTTAGCGTGTTTTATGTATCATGCTTTCATCTGCCAAACCTCCAGTCTGAAGGCATGGTAAGTTCCTTTCTCTTCCTTTCCTCAAAAATGTTTCATACCTGAGAGAAAAGAGGAAAGGGAGGGAGGGAGGGGGAGAGAGGGGGGAGGAAGAGAGAGGGAGGGAGGGAGAGAGATGAAAGAGAGAGAAGAGAGAGAGAGAAAAGACAGAGATGAGAGAGAGAGATGGAGGGGGAGGGGGAAGAAGGGAGAAAGGGAGAGAGAGAAGAAAGAGAGAGACAGAGAGAGAGATAGAAAAGAGAGAGATGAGACAGAGAGACAGAGATATGAGAGAGAGAGGGAGGGAGAGAGAGAGGGAGAGAGAGAAAGAGAGAGAGAGAGGGAGGGAGAGAGAGAGAGTGCGTGCTGCTTCAATCCATTATTTCTTTACAGATTCGGCAGAGAGATGTTTTGTTATTCAGATGCACGGTATTGTTATGCTATATGATGCAATGCAATGAAGTGATCAGTCTTAAAAGATGAAAATGTGTCTCTCTGGAACAATCACTCTCAGAAGGGCTCATCTATCAGTTTGCATGCTGGCTTTCCAAGCCAAATCAGAGCTGCAGAATAACTCAACATCTGTGTAGCTTGCTCTTACTTTTCACAAATCAAATATAAACATCAGCAGTGGGAGGCCGGTTTCTGGGCTGAAATATATAAAAGGCTTGTGATGATGCCATTAATATTCTGTGTTTCTCAGCACATTCCTGAATTGTCTTGCTTGGCACTTGGCAGTCCTACATCCTGGTGGGGAGCTCTTGTAAACATTTCTTTTGGTTTCTCATTGGTGCATCTCTCTCTCCCTAGGTTGCCCCATTTCATTGCTGACAGAGGAATAAAAAGCTTCTGTTAGAACGAGGGAGCCTTCTGGATTTTGGTTGCTGGCAGACCGGATGACATGTACATATTCACATGTGTGCATAGTCATAGAGAGCACAGGGAAGAGTAACAAAGATGATTAGGGGACTGGAGGCTAAAACATATGAAGAACGGTTGCAGGAACTGGGTATGTCTAGTTTAATGAAAGGAAGGACTAGGGGAGACATGATAGCAGTGTTCCAATATCTCAGGGGCTGCCACAAAGAAGAAGGGGTCAAGCTATTCTCCAAAGCACCTGAGGGCAGGACAAGAAGCAATAGGTGGAAACTAATCAAGGAGAGAAGCAATTTAGAATTAAGGAGAAATTTCCTGACAGTTAAAACAATTAATCAGTGGAACAACTTGCCTTCCAAAGTTGTGAATGTTCCAACAATGGACGATTTTAAGAGGAGATTGGATAACCATTTGTCTGAAGTGGTGCACGGTTTCCTGCCTTAGCAAGGGGTTGGACTAGAAGACCTCCAAGGTCCCTTCCAACTCTGTTATTCTATTCTATTCATATAAACTGCACTTAATGGTACTAAGAGTACTTTGTTAGAATTAGAATTCGGGCACCTGAAAATAGCCTATGATTGACCATTGCTTTACACGGTTTTAAAAATGCATTAGATAAATGCATGGACATTAAAATGCATCTTGGGTGTTCATTAAGGAGGAAATCCTATGATTCTTGGAAGATTGTCCCAGAATTGTCCAATAGGAAAATACAGTCTCTTTCACTGTGAGTGTGGAAAAAGATCTCTCTTTATATTTGGAGTAATATTTCCCACTGCTCAGTTGTTTCAGAATGAAAAGAGCTATTGTGTGAATGGTTTCCCTGAGTGCCTAAGTCACTCTTCCATTTACTGAAAACTTGGCAAATGCAGCAGAAATGCTAGTGACAAATCAGTTGTTCAGAGAAAGTCGCTAGTGTATTATTTGTCAATTCAAAACACTATCCATGAAAAATTCTTAGAGTATGACTTCTTGACAACAGCTTTGTAGAATCATAGGCTCATACACAACTGATGGGGGTCATTGAGGTTGAGTCCAATATCCTGCTCAGGCCAGGAATCCAAATCAAAGCGTCCATGAAAGATGAATATCCAACGTTTGTCTGAAGACATCATGGGAGCTGTAGGGTTCATTGCTGTACTGCTGTCTTTTTTAGGAATCACAAGGTGAGAAGTCATCTCGTGAGATCTGTTGTACAATGCAGGATCTATTGTGTAGTGGGCTTCAGTAAGAAGCAGACCAGCATAGCTACAACAACATTTATTGACTAAAAAACTGGAACTGAAGAACAGCAGGCAAATGCTTGTAATTTATACTCTAGGCCCACACGGTCTTAACCAATCATAGTACTTTAAAAAGCCTGCCCAAATATGAATGTTCTAAGTTTCCCTCAGAGGTGGGTTTCAGCAGGTTCTGACCAGTTCTGGAGAACCAGTAGTGGAAATTTTGAGTAATTCGGAGAACCGGTAAATACCACCTCTGACTGGCCCCGTCCCCATCTATTCTCTGCCTCCTGAGTCCCAGCTGATTGGGAGGAAATGGGGATTTTGCAGTCACCTTCCCCTGCCACGCCCACCAAGCCACGCCCACCAAGCCATGCCATGCCCACCAAGCCTCACCCACAGAACCAGTAGTAAAAGTTTTTGAAACCCACCACTGGTTTCCCTCCAAAACAGTTGGAGTTAACAATTAGGGTTATCTAAAGGTTAGTTTCACTTTAGCAGGGCTTTATATATTCAATACATAACAGGATCTTCTATGGCAAATCTGATAGATGACCATCAGAGGTGGGTTTCAGCAGGTTCTGACCAGTTCTGGAGAACCGGTAGCAGAAATTTTGAGAAGTTTGGAGAACTGGTAGTAAAATTTCTGACTGGCCCCGCCCCCATCTATTCTCTGCCTCCCAAGTCCCAGCTGATCGGGAAGAAATGGGGATTTTGCAGTAACCTTCCCCTGGAGTGGGGAGGGAATGGAGGTTTTACAGTATCCTTCCCCTGGCATGCCCACCAAGCCACTCCCACAGAACCGGTAGTAAAATTTTTTGAAACCCACCACCGATGACCATCTATATATTCCAAAACATAGCCAGTGGTGGGATTCAAATAATTTAAGAACTGGTTCTCTGCCCTAATGACCGGCGGAGTGGGCGTGGCCAGGGTGGGCTTGACAGGGGGTGTGACAGGTAGCACTCGGACTCCTGAAACCCCCTGGGAGCAAAAACGGGCTGCGGGGGGGGGAGGGGGCTGCTCGGCCACCCCCACACCTGGTTTTGGGCCTAGGAGGCCTCCCTGCACTTACCTGGGAGCCAAAATGGGGCACGTGGGGACTCCTGGAAGAGGTGGAATGGGAAGGGGTGGGGCCAGCCAGCAATTTAACTATTGGTTCACTTGAACTGGCCCAGGTGCAAGGGTAGAGGATAGAACAAGAAGCAATGGGTGGAAACTCATCAAGGGGAGAAGCAACTTAGAACTAAGGAGAAATTTCCTGACAGTTAGAACAATTAATAAGTGGAACAACTTGCCTCCAGAAGTTGTAAATGCTCCAACACTGGAAGTTTTTAAGAAGATATTGGATAACCATTTGTCTGAAGTGGTGTAGGGTTTCCTGCCTGGGCAGGGGTTGGACTAGAAGACCTCCAAGGTCCCTTCCAACTCTGTTATTCTATTTCTATTCTATTCTAAACTGGCCGAATCCCATCACTGTTGCTAACTCTGCACAGCATTTTTTTCATTACTTCCTTAACACCTTCATAGTTATATTGGAATATGGGGTAAGTAAGTAAAGAAGGAAGGAAGGAAGGAAGGAAGGAAGGAAGGAAGGAAGGAAGGAAGGAAGGAAGGAAGGAAGGAGAATGTGAACAAGTGCCATACAAATATTCCCATGTGGATTTGATTTTCTGCTCTTAAAGTTTTCCTGATTGTTCTCTTGCTGATGGCAGCACAGAGTGATGTATCCCACTCCAGGCTGCACATTTAATGCTGACAAACTGGAAAGGATCCAGTTATACTCAGCACAAGAATTTTACAATGGAGCTCTTAAACAATTGCAAGTGATTTGCACGTGAAGAATGGCTTTCTGGCAGAAGAAGATTGATTAGCCCACAGGGAAAGCTGCCATCTGTAATGTAATGAACTTGGCTGCTAATATGATTACCCATGCCATTATTCTGGTGATGGTCCAGAAGTAGAGACCATGAATCTCCAAAACATCAGTGAAAATGTTGAAGGTAGTGTAACAGACTTGTATAATGAATAAACTATTGGTATCTAAATTGGCGAAGTTAGATTTACAGACCAAGATTCAGTTATGTAGAGAGAGGGGGACTAAATTATGGCAACTTAATCTACTGTTAATCCAGGTTAACAAAAACACAGCCAACTTAAAACACACAATTGCTGAGTTCATACAAATCAACCCTTCTACCACCAATAATCACAACTGGGTGGGTTGGCCCTGGTTCGTACCAGGGGCAAGAAATGGTAATAAAACCGGCGGGAGGATCTGCCCACTGACCCGGACATCATCATAGGTGATCTGCGCATGCGTGCGGGCACAATGCGAACCGGTAGTAAAGGTAAGTAGAACCCACCCCTGAACTATATCCATGACTTAATGTGATGTAGGAGGCTTCTCACAACACGATGCATCTCACAGCACGCTAAAACAATGGCCGTATTCTCACAACACATCAAGCTACAAATTGCTCAACTAGTTTAATCTTGAGTGTTTAATCTAATGGATCAGGATACCCCCAAGACTATGTACTTACTACAGTATATTTGAAATAGTTGGAGAAAAAAAAATATGGGTCTCTGTTTCTATAAATGATAAATTCAATGAGTCTTTCCCCCCCCCACTTTTTATTTGTTTTATTTATATAATATTCAATTTTCATCAAATAGTGTGTGTTCTGGGTACAGTTATGCTTCGATAGTCATATTACACATCTTTGTTATGATAATTCATCTCCATCATATTAATAATATAATAACATAATAATATAATCACATTAATACTTAACCACTTACCATCATTTTCTTTAACAACTATTCACTTTACCATTTCCTCTTTTTACATCTCTTCCTTTCTAACTTCTGTTTCTGTTATCTAGGCATTGATAGAATATGTCCCATAGCAAAAAATATTCAGTTTCTTCTTTATCCTTAATAGTAAGTGTTAATCGGTCCATTTCTGCACATTCTAATATTTTCACAATTACATTCCCCACAGACGGGATCTCATCATTTTTCCATTGTTGCGCAAATGCAATTCTAGTTGCAGTTAGTATATGCAGGATCAAATATGTAGTCGTTTTATCATATTGTTCTGGTAGGATGCCGAACAAAAATATCTCTGGTTTCAAATCTATATGTTGTTTTGTCATTTTTTCCAGCCACATGTGTATTTTCGTCCAGTATTTTCTTGCTTTGGGGCATGTCCACCACATATGGTAATATGAACCAGATGATTGATTACACTTCCAACATTTGGCAGATCTATCTTTATACATTTTTGCTAATCTTGCCGGTGCAAAATGCCATCTATAAAACAGTTTATACAAGTTTTCCTTACATGCAGTCAACATCGTCAATTTAATATTTCTATCTCACAATTTCAATGAGTCTTTTCTTGACTTACAGATTCCCACAATGGAAGAATGGATGGTGAAGCTAATAGAATGACTGATATGGCAAAATTATCTACCTTGATTAAAGAGGAGATTTTTGTCTAACTTTCTTTATAAATGGAAATCACTTTTGGACTCTGTCTTAGAAACCAAACAAAAAAAAAATCCTACATTAATATTTGGATTTGACGAGTAGAACTGTTTATGGTTATAGAAATACTTGATATTATTGAATTTTATATCATAAGGTTAATGAATTTTATATTTGTAACTGCATCAAAGAAAGCTGGAAGCTTATCTCTTTTCTTTATTCCTTTGCACTTTCCTTTCCTCTCTTTATTTTCCTTTTGAATAATTTCATTTGTTTTTTTATATGTTATCTTTTGTAGAAAATTAGTAAAGTATATTTTTTGAAAAAGACCATGCATTTATATTTGGACCTAGAGATCTAAATATATTCCAGACTGGAATATTGCATCCAGTTTTGGTCACCACAATATAAAAAAGATGTAGAGATTTTAGAAAGAGTGCAGCAAAGAGCAGTAAAGATGATTATGGGACTGAAAGCTAAAACATATGAGGAACGGTTTCAGGAATTGGGCATGTCTAGTTTAATGAAAAGAAGGACTAGGGGTGACATGACAGCAGTGTTCCAATATTTGATGGGCTGCCACAAAGAAGAGGGAGTCAACCTATTCTCCAAAGCACCTGAAGGCAGGACTAGAAGAAAGGCCCATTCCACCTCTGCTATTCTGCTATTCTGTTATCCTGATTAATCCCCAAATTACCATCTAAAGAATCTAGGGGGGGGGGAAATCTCTATTTAACTCCACAAAGAACTTCCACATACAAATAAGCTGAGCTAAAGCTGTGTTTTTCCATTGTCTCTCAAGATGTGTTGGATTTGCAAGCATATCGCCCAGCCAGAACCCAACAATCTGGCTCAATCCAGTATATGCAGTTTTATATATTGTATAGATGAGTGGGAATAGCACGTGGGACTCTTCCCTTTGAGAGAACTGCAGCGTTCTATTTTTTTGTGAATAAAAACCTGATGACCTATTGTTCTGATACCATTTGCAAAGAAAAAATATCTCTGTTTTCAGTGCTGTTCGAACTTTGAGCGGTGGCTAAATGAATTGTTATAAATCAAGGATTACCTTTATTCTTCAAAGTGGAAGTCTGATGAGATGGTGAGGCATGTATGTGCGCTCCATCTGATAATTTAAAAATCTATTTTATAAATATTGGGTAGGCGCTTTTTAATTGAATTTTAATTGAAGCACAATACGTGTCAGCATCAGCTGTGGTTTGAGGGCGCCAAGCTAAGTTTACTGCAGAAGTGTGCTATGCTGATAACAAAGAATATAAACTCAAGGTGGAATTCCAAGCGTTTTATCTCACAAAACTTATTTTAGCTCTCTAATACAAGCAGTTAAGTAGTGAAGCTGAGAGTATTTATTGCAGGAAGATGGAAGAAGGTTTGAGAACATAACAAATAGGAGGGTTACTAATATTAAAAGGTAAAGGTAAAGGTTCCCCTCACACATATGTGCTAGTCGTTCCCAACTCTAGGGGGCGGTGCTCATCTCCGTTCCAAAGCCGAAGAACCATCGCTATCCAAAGATGTCTCCGTGGTCATGTGGCTGGCATGACTAAATGCCGGCTGTTACCTTCCCAACAAAAGTGGTACCTATTTTTCTACTTGCATTTTTTTACGTGCTTTCGAACTGCTAGGTTGGCAGAAGCTGGGACAAGTAATGGGAGCTCACCCCATTACAGTACTAGGGATTCGAAACGCTGAACTGCCGACCTTTCAATCAACAAGCTCAGCGTCTTAGCCACTGAGCCACTGTGTCCCTTGCTAATATTATTATTGTTTAAATATTTAAAATGGTCCTCACATGCAATGACTAGGTCAACTAGGATTAGAACCAAAGACTGGAATATTAGAAGATCACAAAGATGGCTCAGTGGTTAAAGTCACTGAGCTTGCCAGCTGGAAAGCTAACAGCCCAAGTTCAAGATCTGGGGGTTGTGCAATAGGGTAAACTCCCTTTCCTTGTCTCAGCTCCTGCCCACCTAGCAGTTTGAAAGCTTGCGAATCAGTGGTGGGTTGCTACCGGTTCTGTCCAGTTTTATAGAACCGGTAGTAAAATCGGCGGGAGGCTCCACCCACCCACCCGGATGTCATAAATGATGATCTGCACATTTGCATGCACAGAAGCGTGCACGCGAGTGAAGCAAGAGTGCACGCGTGGCCCCATTGCGAACCGGTAGTAAAGATAAGTAGAACCCACCCCTGATGTGAATGCAAGTAGATTAATAGGTACCACTTCAGTGGGAAGGTAACAGCTTTCCATGCACTTTTGGCATATAGCCATGCTGGCCACATGACCACATAAAATGACTTTGGACAATGCTGGGTCCCTCGGCCAAGAAACAAGAGATGAGCATGGTGCCCTAGAGTTGGAGATGACTTACAGGGAAACCTTTACCTTTACAGAAAGGGAAGAAGCCAAGCCAAGACCACAGATTTTTTCCCCTCCCCAATAAGGCCTTCATCTAACTCTTCTTTAAACAATGGTTCAAGTATCCCCAAATGAAGCCCCTATATAGTGAAGGCATCTCATAATTGGTCATTAAGGCTTCATTAAACCTCTCTTTACAACAGAGTTGATGGAAACTAGATTATACCTAGCCAGAGAATTTGTTCTCACGAACCAATAAACTCATGTATGAACAACAAATGATACCCTTGTACAGAGTAATTGCTAGGAGGCTGAGGATATAAGTGACCCTCCAACTCCAGGCTCAACAACTAGAAACTCTAATGAATCGTGAAGATTAGGTTTGCTAAAGTTAACAGACATATTTAGCAAACAGCAACAGGATCTCGACAGATTAGCCTACAATTGGGTGCAGGACCTCTCCAATCCTTTTAGCCAAGTACTCTAACAGAATACATAGGCACGAATCGGTTAATTTAACCATTTTCTTCTCCCTTCAGATTAAAAATGGCTCTTTTTAAACAGCTTTATTTATTTATTTATTTATTTATTTATTTATTTATTTATTTATTTGCAATTTGTGTGTGTGTGAGTTTGATCTATCAGTTTTAGCATTCTGCGTGTGCTTTGTTCAGAGAAGTTGGATAAAGCAATAGCACGAATGCTCCAAGGGTCTCCACCTGGCTCGAAACCGCTGAACTCTCGCTTTTAAAAACAGATTTTGCAGAAGGAAGAAGAGAGCAGAAAAAAAGAGACCAAGCTAGGGGAAAAGGATGCTAGCTGAGATAGCAGAACAGTTTGCTTTAATTAGCAGTTATTAGCCGGCTGCATCTTTCTCTTGGAAGTCGTTTATTTTTCGCTTGCCAAATGCAGGGGAATATTCTTGAGAGAGTTATAATGCGCTCAACTTCAGACAAAATGGTCAATAGAGGTAGCCCATGGACTTTTTTTTTTTTTTTTGGTAGAACAGAAACTTTGATCTTTGCTACATCAGTCGAAATATGGACCTCCTGCTTCTAATCATAGTTTGGGGTCAAATACTTCTCAGAAATTGCCAAACAGCGTGTTGAAAATGTTAACTATTTCTTTAGCAATTAGTATTCATAAGCATACTGCTTCCAACACTGTAAACTAATACCAACACACACATACACACACACACACACACACACACACACACACACACTATGTGTGTAGGTATGTATATGTACTGTATATCAGTGGTGGGTTTCAAATTTTTTTACTACCGGTTCTGTGGGTGTGGCTTGGTGGGCGTGGCATGGCTTGGTGGGCGTGGCAAGGGAAGGTTACTGCAAAATCCCCATTTCCTCCCAATCAGCTGGGACTTGGGAGGCAGAGAATAGATGGGGGCGGGGCCAGTCAGAATTTTTACTACCGGTTCTCCGAACTACTCAAAATTTCCGCTACCGGTTCTCCAGAACTGGTCAGAACCTGCTGAAACCTACCTCTGCTGTATATCATACATAAAAGTATATACTGAAAGTTTTAACTCTATCTGCTTGTCTTTTATTTGGTATGCGATCAATTTGTATTGAGCACACATACACACACAATAGCAATGCAGACACACACATACAGTATATATACATACACATACAATATATATATGTATATATACTATATATAGAATACATAAAAACCTATACTGAAAGTTTTAACTCTATCTGCTTGTCTTTTACTTAGCATGCAATCAATTTGTACATACACACATACACCACAATCTATGTAATCCCCCCTCCCCTATTTTTTCCGCCCAAAATCCAATGTGTTTCATTTTGCTGGTAGGGAATGTCCTTTAACATCTACCTCAGTTTGAATAAATTTGCAGGGCCTTTTCCTGGTCATTTTCTGAGAAAGTGATGCTAAAAGCTATGGTGCTGCTAATCTTCTAAATGGGGCTACATTATTCATTTATGGAATGACATTGTGATGTTGGCTGTTTCATTTTCCACCCCCTTTTCTAATAATTCCTAACATGGCATTTGCCCTTTTCATTACCACTATACCCTGGGCTGACATTTTCAATGAATTATCACCATGACCCCAAAATGTCTTTACAGAAAGTCACAGGCTGTTGAGATTCCATCAGTGCTTGGTGTACGTGAACTAAAGTTGCCATAGTTTGCTTAATATGCGCATCACTTATTGACTATAATGTGACCTTTGCTTTTTATGCACTTACTCTTGAGAGCATTCTTTCTGGAGCTTTACAGCGATTGCTTAATTTTTATCCTCCGAAGAATTTGATGTCATTCTTTGTACACTAGTTTTCCCTGAGTGCAGATCATTTATGGACAAGTTAATTACAACTAGTCCAAATATAGATCTTTGCAGTAAGTTAAATGTAACTTGCCCCCTTGCTTCCTGCTGTTTAAACAGTTGTGTATCCATAAGAGAGCTTTTTGGCTGATTCTGCGATATACTTGCTTACTTAGGTGGACAAAGTTTGAAAGTCTACTTTCTACACATTTACTAAATGTGTTGTAGAACTCCAAATTCTAATACATTAAAAATGTATTAGAAGTTAGAAGACTGATCAAAGCCCCCTTGGGGATTTTTAGTAAGAAAGCAATGTGAATTGGATACACAATGACTTCTTTATACTACACACTTATCTTGATTGCTGAATTAACTTACACTCTGCCAGGGGATTACCACTTTGACTTGGTATGCAGCTCAGTAGTTTTAATGACTTTTAGAGCTATGCTGGGAAGAGTGTGAACTCCAGGAAAATATTCTTGCTGGTAAAGCTGAAAGTAGCAGAACCGGCCAAAGTGATCCCCAGTGATGGTGAGGAGATGAGAGCAAGATAACAGATAATAGAGTCGGAAGGGACCTTGGAGGTCTTCTAGTCCAACCAACTGCTCAAGCAGGAAACCCTATACCATTTCAGACAAATGGTTGTCTAATCTCTTCTTAAAAACCTCCAGTGTTAGAGCACCCACAACTTCTGGAGGCAAGCTGTTCATTGATTAATTGTTCTAACTATCAGGTAATTTCTCCTTATTTCTATATTGGTTTTCTCCTTGATTAGTTTCCATCCATTGCTTCTTGTTCTGTTGTCAGGTGCTTTGGAGAATAGGTTGACCCCCTCTTCTTTGTAGCAGCCCCTTCAATATTGGAACATTACTCTCATGTTACTCCCTAGTCCTTCTTTTCATTGAACTAGACATACTCAATTCCTGGAACCGTTTTTCATATGTGTTAGCCTCCAGTCCCCTGATCATCTTTGTTGGTCTTCTCTGCACTCTTTCTAAAGTCTCAACATCTTTTTTATATTGTGGTGACCAACATTGGATGCAATATTCCAAGTGTGGTCTTATCAAAGCATTATAAAGTGATATAAAGATAGGGTTCTGGGGGCATGAGGTGGGCGTACCTCTAGGAGAAGGAACCTCAAAACTGAACCTTGAAGAAGTCAATGGCAAACCATTTCTATATTGTCACTAATAAAACTGCATGGATATGGATGAAATATTTAGAGAAGTTTAGATGCTGAACACAAAGGTTTCATGAGTTGATGGAAATTCATCCAATGGACATTATAGCAGCTAAACCAAACAGATACCCCCCCTCCCATTCATGATTGGCATATAGGAGACAAGGAGGTCTCTGAAGTTACAGAAAGATTTGGATTGGGCAAGGCTGAGATTTATTTGCAAAGAAAAAAATCTTTGTCCATTGCTAATATCTACAACGTAACCTGAGGCTGTTCCAATATTTGAATGTCAAAAGATGGACAATACTGAAATCAAATTTATTCCATTAGAGGAAACAGAAGTTGAAAAAGATTCAGGTATGAAGATATTCCCTAGTGCAGATTCTGGAGCAGACTGTGAATGAGATTTTGGGGTCCAATAGACAGGTTAAATGTAGAAAATTAAAGAGGGCCTGTGCTAGTAAGATTTGATCTGGAGGTCATACAGTTGGGATATAAAATCTTGGTAAGAAACAGTGTATTTAACTTATGCAAAAGAGACCTCGAGGAACTACAGGAAGAGATAAGAAACATGAAACCAAAGAAGAAAATAAATATTGCCAGCATTTGAAAGGGAAAAAAAAATGACATTTTGAATGAGTTGCCATATAGTCAGGAAAGATATGAAGAAATGAAGAAGAGTAAAAATCATGGGCACCAGGGAGAACAAGATAACAGATGGACATCTCTCTCGGTCAACAATATCAGCAAACTAGCCAACTAAAGCCCTTCAAAACATCTTAAGCAAACCAAAAGACCCAGCAACCCCGAAACAAAAAAAACACATTATTTTTTTTATTATTATTTTATTTTATTTTATTTTATTTTATTTTATTTTATTTTATTTTATTTTATTTTATTTTATTTTATTTTATTTTATTTTATTTCATCAAGCATGTATTTTGTGATAGATACAAGTGTAAACATAATTATAAATACATGAAAAGGATACGAATAAAAGAAAACATTAGGACAGGGCCTGTAGGCACGCTGGTGCACTTAAGCAAGCCCCTTACAGACCTCTTAGGAATGGGGTGAGGTCTACAGTAGACAGTCTAAGGTTAAAGTTTTGGGGATTTGAGGAAGAAACTACAGAGTCAGGTAGTGCATTCCAGGCGTTGACAGCTCTGTTACTGAAGTCGTATTTTCTTCAGTCTAGTTTGGATCGGTTTACCATAAATTTGTATCTATTGTGTGCTCTTGTATTGTTTTGGTTGAAGCTGAAGTATTCATTGGCTGGTAGGACACTGTAGCAGATAATTTATGTTCTATGCTTAGGTCAAACCGAAGACGGCTAAGTTCTAAGTTGTCTAAGCCCAAAATTTCAAGTCTGGTGGCATAAGGTATTTTGTTGCGAGCAGAGGAGTGGAGGACTCTTCTTGTGAACTATCTCATGACTTGTTTGATTGTATTAATGTCTGATATGCAGTGCGGGTTCCAGACAGATGAGCTGTATTCAAGAATTGGTCTGGCAAAAGTTTTGTATGCCCTTGTTTGCAGTTCAATATTACCGGAGAAGAAGCTACACAAGATTAGGTTAATAACTCTTAATGCTTTTTTTACATACATACAATGTAAGAACTGCAACAACCCACTATGTAAGACAAACAGGCAGAAAACTAGCAGAATGCATCCATGAACACCAACTGGCAGTCAGAAGACAGGATGAAAGTTCTTTATTTTCACAACATATTGACAGATTTAACCATAGTTACAATTGGGAAAATGTGACAATCCTAGACCAGGCCAAGTCTAAAAATGCCAGAGAATGTCTAGAAGCCTGGCACACTGACAAATCAGCCATCAACAGACACATAGACATTAATAACATAATAACTATGCAAAAGAGATAACCAACCAGCCCAAAAGGGAATATAAAGACTCCAGCATCTCTCCACCAGCAATCAGCACCCAGATCAGCACAGATTAACTCCAAGGCTAACTTCACACCAACAATCAAGTAAACAATACCCCAGTCAAGAAGCTGCCAAAGAGTCAACAGTAAACAGCCCAACCGAAGAATCTCTAAGACCAACACTGACAGGTAAGCCACCTAGTGGTGGGTTGCCCCCGGTTCGGACCAGTTCGCAAGAACCGGTAGTAAAACCGGTGGGAGGCTCTACGCACTGACCCGGACATCATCATAGGTGATCTGCGCATGTGCAGAAGCTTCTGCGCATGCGCAGAAGAGTGTGCACGCAGGCGCGATACGAACCAATAGTAAAGGTAAGTAGAACCCACCCCTGAAGCCACCAGAATATAAACTGACAACAAACAGCACTCCTTACTGATGATGTTACCTAGTATGGGTAATGAAAGGTCTTCAAGAAAACAAGCCAGCTCAGAGAGCACCAAGGGCCCCTAATATCAGCAAGTACAAGAAAACAATAAGAAATAGAAAATGAGAAAGATCGGAAAAAACACAGCCAAAGTGGACTGCTTTAGAGTAATCCTGTTCACCGAGTTCTAATAATGTCAAATAAAGCTTAAAGAAAGATGGAAAAACCAACCAATAACTTTTTATTAATTGAGATTAAAGAATGACGGCAACATTTACCGAGAGATATTGAAGGATGAGAAAGTGAAGTATGAAAGGCAATAAACCAATTGTCAAATAGAAAAGCACCAGGCACAGATGAAGTATCCATGGAACTGCTCAAAGCTGCAAGACGAGACAGTCTAAGTACTAAGAGCTCTGAGTCAACAGAAGAGAACAGGACTGTATGTCCTAGAGACGGGAAAAGGTTAGTGTATATATACTTCTGCTGAAAAAGGGAGATGCAAGAGATTATGGAAAAGTTCATAGCGTTGTACTCTGTGGTCTCTCACACAAAGTTTTCCGAATCTGCTTCAAAGAACAATAGAGCCATACATGGAAATGTTGAGCGAATGGGCAGGTTTCAAAAAAGAAGAGCACGAGATCAGATAATAAACATAAGATAATTAATAGCAACAGCAAGAATATATAAGGTATTGCCTTTATTTTATTAACCATAAGAAGGCCATTGATAGTTAGATCACGGGAGTCAAACTCGCTGCATCACATTGCCATCACATGACGTATCGTGATGGTTTTTCAGTTCGTGGAGCTGGGGTAGGCGTGGCCTGCACGTGACGCATCCGGCCCGCGGGCCGCCAGTTTGACATCCCTGGAGATCATGCTAGAATGTGGAAGATATTAAGATGAATCAGTTTGCCAGGACACCTGATTATTCTTCCACAAATCTTTAGAGTCATCAAGAGGTGACTGTCAGAATTGAATTTGATGTGGTCCAACATGGAAAAGGGATATAAGCATACATATTTTCTATATAATTGCTTGTCTTGCACAGCAGTAATGACAGCATCGCAGGGTTGGAAAGCATGTTATCGGGTATCAAAAGTGATGAAAACATTAACAATTTCAGATATACAGATGAGACCATTTTGCTAGCTGAAAGTAAAGGAGACTTTGAAGAACTTGGTAGAACAGTAGAGATGAAATCTGAAAACCCAGATGAATGCTTAAAGTGATTAAAGTTAACTTGTATCCTTAGTGGCAGTGATAGGTGATCAAAGTAGGAAACGAGGAGACAGTTCTTTTTCTGAGCTCAAGAACAGATGAAAAGATGTAGAAATAAAGAGATTTATCCTATAGATGAAGGCAATGACTAAATTCAATCAGATCATCAGAAGTAGCTTGGGAGTGGGTCCATGGTCCACAAGGCATAGTTGCATTGTTATGCCTGTGATTGGTGGACATGGAGGAATAATCAGAGAGAGAAGATGTCAGAATATTCATGACTGGGAAGACATGGTAACAAGGTCAGCCAGTGAATAGGCATAGCAACTAAGTCAGCCAATGGGAGCTGAAACAGTTTGGAGTCTGGGCGTGGCTTAGCTCTGTGGTCAGCTCTAAAACGAAACTAGTCTGGACTTGTCTGTCTGCAACTCTGAACTGAAAACTATTCTCTCCTCTGCTGTTGGTATTATTGCCTGTCTGTGGGCTTGACTGTATGGTACTTAACTAACCAAAATAAACTAACCAATCTCTCTCCCCTCCCCCTCCCCCTCCCCCTCCCCCTTTCTCCCCCTCCCTCCCTTCCTCCCTCTCTCTCTGTCTCTGTCTGTCTGTCTGTTTGTCTGTCTGTCTGTCTTGCATGCCATTCGAATGTTAGGTTTTTAACATTCTTAGCATGTTGTCTGAATGTTAGGTCTTTAATAATCAATGATTATTGATAATTCACATATTGTGCAAATGCAACTGATGGACATAGTTTTTTAATCATTTCACTTACATTTCACTTTTCTGCCAGGAAACTTAGAGCAATCGGTATGGTTCCTACTGTATTTCTTTTATTTCCTTCTTCATAATATCTCAACCTCACTTTCATTCAAGCTCCAAAATAGGATGCGGTAAACTAAACCAGGAAAATCAAATCAAATGATTTTCAAATCAAATTCAAAAACCAATTAAAATTTAAATATCAATACAGCTTTATTCTCGCCAACTACCTTAAACTGTTATGTTGCAACTGACTCAAAGACAATTTACCCAGGAGTTCAAACTTAGGACTCAGTCTTGTGCTAGCACTCTAATAATAAATCATTTCCAAATCAACAACTGATGATAAACATTGTTTCCTAGTCTGTAAGTTATTGCCATGCATAAAGTAGGTCACATTTTGCTGTGAACCATTGTGCAGATGGCAATGCCTCCTAAACATCACAGCAGAGCTTGGCATCCTGGTTCATTCTGCCTAACAACAAAGGCTACCCTACACACACAAAATGCCATATAAATAACTGGATTGACGGGTCTAATTGAGCTGCTCTGTTTCTGTGAGATGAAATGCCACATTGAGGTTGAAGTAACTTGCCTTTGCAAGGACCTCATCAAGGCAGGTTGGGGGGTGGGGGGGCTGACCCAGACAGATCTACTTGGCTGTGCTCCAGGAACTGTGCTTTAAGTAATTAGGTAGTACGTGGCAATGAGTCAGCTCCGGCCGTAGACATTGCATGGAGTAAATTCATGGGGCATACAAATAAGGGTATGCAGATCTCACATGCTGTCTGTCCTTTATTTTCTTTTGATCCTCCGCTATCATTGATGAATGGATTTGGACAACAAGGTGGCTCCCAATAATCTCTTTTGATAGATGTCCAAGATTCGGTCTTAAGCCCAGGATTCTTTAACATCTTCATAAAGGGATATGTGACGGTCATAGCACTAGCACTAGCACTTAGACTTATATACGACTTTACAGTGCTTTACAGCCATCTCTAAGTGGTTTTCAGAGTCAGCATATTGCCCCCAACAATTTGGGTCCTCATTTTACCCACCTCAGAAGGATAGAAAACTGAGTCAACCTTGAGCCTGGCCAAGTTGCAGGCAGCCGGCAGTCAGCAGAAGTAGCCTGCAGTACTGCACTCTAGCCACTGCACCACCGTGGCTCATAGGTGCAAGGACCTGTTGTAAGTCACTGTTGTAAGTCACTTTTTCAGCCCCATTGTAACTTTGAACACTTGTTACATGAATGGTCATAAATCAAGGACTACCTGCACACTTCTGATTTTGCCCTGCAACTCTTTTATTTATCATCATTTGGAATTCATGGACTTTCACAGAGGATTCAGTAATGCCAGACTTGGCATCGGCTTTCGACAATCCGAACTACCCAAGTGCTAAAATCTTCAGAATAGGCTCTTCTGGAGGCATCATCAAAAATACATTACACATTTTCAGAAGGGAAGATTTTTTTTCTATAATGAAGCTTAGGCATGGCTTTAGGAGGAAAATTATGGGTACTTTCTCCTTTAAAATATAAAGGACCACTCAGAAATCAGAAACGGGCAATAGGGTTGACGTTAGACATTTGCAAGTTGAGTGCCATTTTTGTCTTGTGAACAATACTTTTATTAAATACTTTTATTACCATTTTATGGTAGTTTTTTTTTTTTAAAAAAATAGGGCTGGTATGCATGCCATCTTATGATATGGGGGGATGAAAGTATTGGAAGAAAAATCCAGTCGGGAGAAACCCAAAGGTGCTTTTTTTTCCCAGGAGGCAACTGGATTTTCTTGTTTTTTCTTTTGAAGACGTTTCACTTCTCTTCCGCTCTGGCAGGATAGTGGGGAATGGAAGGATTTATATTCCTTGCAGACAGCTGGACATTTGCATCCTTTTAGAGGGTCGTGGAAGCACTTGGGAGGTTTATCTGTGTCCTCAGGGTCACCTGAGTAGGTGCTCTGCTCTGCTTCCTGTAGATTGCAATTTTTCCCCCTCTGGAAATCCATTCCTATTCCCACACCATTCAAAGGGTGTTCATCCCAAATTGTACAGCTAAAAGTCTGTAGAGATTCTCAGTCATCCGGATCCTGGTTGTCCCAAAGGTGCTTTTTCAGGAGGCAATTGGATTTTCTTGTTTTTTTCTTTTGAAGACGTTTTGCTTCTCATCCAAGAAGCTTCTTCAGCTCTGACAGGATAGTGGGGAATGGAAGGATTTATATTCCTTGCAGACAGCTGGACGTTTGCATCCTTTTAGATTTTTCCCCCTCTACAGACTTTAAGTCGGGAGAAAGGTGCTGGAAATAAAATGGAGGCTGACTGGCTGCAAAGAAAGAAGGTTTATTTGGATTCCAGAAACTTCATTGACAGAAGCATGTTTCTGGGGTGGCTTAGGAATGGATAGATTTTTACAGGGTTCTGAGAGGCTGCAGGGGGTTGTGCAATGTAGTGAGCCTTGTGCCTTTTGCTATTCTAATGTTGGTGGGTTAATTCTATTATGTCCTAGAGGTCATGTCCTGTTCTTAGAATTTGGGTGGGGTAAATTTTTAATCCCATCAGATGGAGGGGAAGGTGTTTTGTTTGTGAATAGATTGGCTTGGATTTCTTAATGGGCACAAAACATCCATTTCTAAAGACTTCGGGCATCTGCTGGAGGCTGTTCGGGCTGCTTTCTGCCTTTGTTAAGATTTTTTCTCTCCATTTCTCCTTTGGGGAAATATAATATTCTGCCTTTCTTAATATTCCCCAAAATATTTCATTCTCGGGGTGGGGTGGGGGGCTTCCTATGAAAGGGAACAAACCCTACAAAAGGCTGCTTGGTACAAACAGAGAATTAAATCCTGTGCTAAATTCAAGTTAAAGAAGAGACAATGAAGAGCAGCTTTCAAGACTACAAAATTCACTCTGTTGTCCCTCTAGGCTTTCCTCAACAAGCCTTGCCCCCCCATTCCCCATTTTAGCTGGGAGTGAATCTGGCTGCCAATTCAAATCTGTCAAACAAGATTTGAAATATCAGCAAGAGTTGAACCATGCAGGGAGGTACTGCTTTAAAAAAAAAAATCAAAGCAGGGGAGAACAGAGAGAAACCATATTTCCTTACGCTGCAAGAATCCAAGAAGAATTTATTCTCCCCTGCCACCATCTCTTTCTTGGCCTCCACCCTCATTAGATTAACTGACAAGACTGCGAGCGCTTCAATGTTTGGAAAAGCAGAGAAAGCTGGAAACTGGTCGGGGTCCTCAAAGCATGTGACCAAAACAGGGCTTTTCTCCCATCTTTACCCTCTGGAACCAAGCCAAACCTAGCTAAACAAAACTACCGCTAGAACTTTGAGAGGTTTTCAGAGCAGCAAATGCAAGCCGGGAAGGCAGATGGTCTGTTACATGCCGAGAATCTGTCTATTTTCGTTACCTCTTCAAAACAATGCTTGAAGCTGTCAGGAACAGCAAGACTTGCACACTCCTAGAGGGGGAAGAAACTACCAAGTCTGAGGCATTTTCCAGAAAGGCTTTGCGTGGCTCCTTGCAACCACATGCTAAGCTGCTCACCGAAATGCTTGCAGGCAACCACAGGGTCACTGATGCGAAGAAACCCCCTCTATTCATGGACCATTTCTTGGTTTGATGTACAGGTACTTCTCAGCCAGGGGTGGGTTTTAAATTTTTTTACTACCGGTTCTGTGGGTGTGGCTTATTTTGTGGGCATGGCTTGGTGGTCATGTGACAATTCTTTAGGATTTAGCAGAAGTACTGGTCTACCAGGCTTTTAACTGCTTGCAGAGCTGTACCGGTCTACTCATTTGTTTTTTTGAGGCACCAGTCTACTCATTTGTTTTTGGAGGCACCGGTCTACCCATTTGTTTTTGGAGGCACTGGTCTAGTCATTTGTTTTTGGAGGCACTGGTCTACCATCACATTGCCTTTTAACACTGATCAGCTGTAGAGCGGCCCTTTGAAGCCCGGCGGCAAGAGTTTAAACAGTTTTTTTCCTTCTAGCCGATCAGCCTGGACTTGGGAGGCAGCAATAGATTGGGGGTGGGGCCAAATAAAAGGTAAGAATAATGTGGGGGTGGGGTGGGGTGCCCCCCCCAGCTCCCTAACAAAGAGAACCGGTTCGGTGACGTCATATCGTCACCGCTACCGGCTCGGCCAAACCGGGCCGAACCGGGAGGAACCCACCACTGTTCTCAGCTTATGATCACAACGGGGATGAGAATTTCCATGGCTAAACAAGGCGGTGAGTTGCACCAATTTTGCAACCCTTTTTTTTTTTTTGGAGCCTGGTTGTCAAGTGAATCACTGCAGTTGTGTTCAGTGAATCACGCGATTGCTAAGTAACTCCAAGTTCCCTCATCGATTTTGCTTGTCAGAGGTCAGCTAGGAAGGTCACAAATGGTGATCACATGACCCGCATGACAATGTAACTGTCATAAAATACATGCCGTATTAAATATGTGCCAAGTGCCTGAATTTTGATCACGTGACAGTTGGGATGCGGTGAAGTCAAGAGGGTGATCATGATGATTTGATCCAAGGTCTGGTTCGTGACACATAATAGAAATAGAATAGAAATAGAATAACAGAGTTGGAAGGGACCTTGGAGGTCTTCTAGTCCAACCCCCTGCTTAGGCAGGAAACCTTACACCACTTCAGACAAATGATTATCCAATCTCTTCTTAAAAACTTCCAGTGTTGGAGCATTCACAACTTCTGGAGGCAAGTTGTTCCACTGATTAATTGTTCTCACTGTCAGGAAATTCCTCCTTAGTTCTAAATTGCTTCTCTCCTTGATTAGTTTCCATCCATTGCTTCTTCTCCTGCCCTCAGGTGCTTTGGACAATAGCTTGACTCCCTCTTCTTTGTGGCAGCCCCTGAGAACACTGCTATCATGTCTCCCCTAGTCCTTCTTTTCATTAAACTAGACATAACCAGTTCCTGCAACCGTTCTTCATATGTTTTAGCCTCCAGTCCCCTAATCATCTTTGTTGCTCTTCTCTGCACTCTTTCTAGAGTCTCAACATCTTTTTTATATCGTGGTGACCAAAACTGGATGCAGTATTCCAAGTGTGGCCTTACCAAGGCATTATAAAGTGGTATTAACACTTCACATGATCTTAATTCTATCACTCTGTTTATGCAGCCTAGAAGATAAAAATGAGTGGAGCTTGGATTGCATCATAGTGCCACCATCATTTCACCCAGTAGCAGAAGCAGAATTTAAAAAAAAACAATTTCTGAACCCTGTTACAAAGGAACGATGCAAAGTTAGTGTTCTTTCAAAGGCATTGATTACAGTTTGAACAAGATGGCCATTTCCTTGTCTGTCAGAACTTTAAACCCACCAGAGCTCACTGTCTTGCAATTTCCTCACAGGAATTATCTATCTGAAGCATTTGTGGATGATCTTAAGTCTTCTTCTTTTGTCTGGTTCTTCAGTCCATCACAGTTACCAGTTCTGCTTTTTATGGAACCATCTTTAGTCCACCGTTTTTCCCCCAGAAGCAAATGATGAAAGGGAAAGTCACCTGAATAAAGCTTCTTGATGGATTTGCAAAACTGTTGCTAAAGCCTTGAAGAAACTTCAGAGATGGAAGAAAAAAAAAGGAAGGGCCATCAAAACCTATCTCAGCATTTGAATGGATCAAGAAATTAAGATGTTTTCAGTGGTGAAATGTAAAATTTGTTACTACCGGTTCTGTGGGTGTGGCTTGGTGGTGGTGGTGGTAATGTGACTGGGTGGGCATGGCCATTTTTTTTTTACTTTTAAAACCACTTTTTCTACAACCTCTTTGAGGTTGTAAAAAAAATGCTTTTAAAAGCCTCTGATGATCTCAGCTGAGTTGCCTGATGGTCAGACACTTTTTTTTTCTTTTAAAACCATTTTTTCTACAACCTCTTTGGCTGAAAAAATGCTTTTAGAAGTTAAAAAAAAGCCTCTGACGATCACATGGCTCACCTGGGATCATCAGAAGCTTCTAAAAGCATTTTTTAAACAACCTTTTCGGCCGAAGAGGTTGTAAAAAAAATGGTTTTAAAAGTAAAAAAAAAAAGTTGGCCACGCCCACCCAGTCACATTACCCCCCCACACCAAGCCACACCCACAGAACTGGTAGTAACAAATTTTACATTTCACCACTGGTTAAAGGTACAGTGTTTCTTGCAATGTAGTGCACAACCTCCATAAACTCTTCTAGCAATTGACTCACACTGCTAACACATGTTGATCTTGTCAATGGCCACAGCTTTCTCAGATTTAAGGCCTTGGAACCATGAAGATCTTATATATGGGTTGGACTTTTTTCTCTCTCTAAATCTAATATCTTACATTTCTTTTTGTTAAAGGACAACTTGTTCTTCTCAACCGGTTTTCCAACCTGTCTAGATTAGACTGCCATCTGTCCTCCTGGGTCTTGGCCAGACCTCATAGTTTTGTGTTATTTACAAATTTGATGAACATGCCATAAATTCCATCGTCCAGGTAATTCGTAGAAATGTTGAATAATATTTCAAAATAAAAAGGATTTATTAGGAGGAGGTGCTATTGAAAAAAATCCCCTTCTCTATTCCCAATATAATTAAGCAGTGATAAAGCATTGTTTAAACAAATCAATCCAGAGGTCTCACTCAAGGCACAAATGATCATACTCAAATTATCCTATTCTGTGCACATTATGTGAAGATCTAAGTCTCTGAAGAAGACTGTAATGCTGTGAAAGATTGAAAGAAAGCAAAAGAGATGACCAGGAGTAAAGTGGATGGACACAGTTACACTGGGGATGAATGCACCATTGGGAGACCTAAAGAATTGTGTTAGGAACAAATTGTTATTATGTGTTGCTAATAGTTGACAATGTATTGATAGACCATAATCAATCAATCAATTAGTGTCAGCATATTCATATCTTGCAGATATTTAAGCCTTATGAATGACTCTTCTAAGAAGGTAAAGTCTCTTCCCATGTTTTGTTCAATTCCTAGTGACATGACCATCTTGACATTTCTTGATAGTTTCCTACTTTGGCCACCTAATGAGAAGGAAGGACTCACTGGAGAAGAGTCTAATGCTGGGAAAGACTGAGGGCAAAAGAAGAAAGAGATGACAGAGAATGAGGTGGCTGGATGGAGTCACCGAAGCAGTAGGCGTGAGTTTAAATGGACTCCAGAGGATGGTAGAGGACAGGAAGGCCTGGAGGAAAGTTGTCCATGGGGTCGCGATGGGTCAGACATGACTTCGCAACAAACAACAACAACAACATTAGTAAGGTATGACCCTCCTTAGTTACTTTGAGACATTGCCAAGTTTGTCTAAGAGCTACCCCATTGTGGCTACATTCCAAGAGTTAAATGCATTTAGGATCTGAGATGATACCAAATCATTTCTCTCCTGCAAGGCATACAAAAACATACAGATTTTGTGGTTAATAAGAAATTCATTTCCCTGTGTTGATATTTCCCTGTGTTGATAAAGCAAGCAGATCCAGACAGTGATGGCAGATGCCTCAAGGGATAATGTTTCTTTACTTCCTAAATAAGATTGGTGCACCTGAATATTTTTTTTCTTGAGGGAAAAATCCTCCTGTCTAAACTGACTGATTTCCTTGCACCCTTCATCTCTCCAAATATCTGTATTTTCCATAGCTAATTTGTTTCTTTCCATAAATCTAGCATATTTTGAAGATCTTCTGTTCTAAAAGAGCAAAGAGAGAATGTGGGTGGTCAGAAAGGGTGAAAACCATAAGAAAATTATATAGTCCAGACCAATCTTGGATAATTTTGTTGGTAATGGGCAGTCTAGTGGATTACCAGATGAAAGAGCTGAACAAGTAATGGCTTGGCCATTTTTAGTTCCCAAATAAGCAGAGAAGATTGACATCAGAAAATGACTCTACTCAGATTCTTCTTTGAAATACCCTGGGCAATATTTTTTAGAAGAGGTCTGGCTTCAGATAAATGATGTTTGCCCTCAGCCATTAACTTAGCTGTTGAGACGTTACACAATGTTCTTGAATGATGTTCAGCCAATTTCGAAATCCTACTGCCTTGACAGAACAAACAGACAATACGGTCAATTTATTATAAAGAAATACTGGTAACAAAACCTCTCTATTCCTAACACAATTAAGCAGCACTAAGACTGTCAGATGTAAATGCCTTATTCCCTAATGTGTAAATAATGTATATATGGGATATCAGGGGTTAACTTATTCTTTGACTCTTAATGTATTCATAATTCACCACTCCCACTCTTGGCTCCACCCTTTGTATATATAAGGAGCCACCTTCACCATTTTCTTTGCTTCTATCTGTGAATATTCAGTGAATATAGAATGCCTATTATAATTAAAGAGAAATATATTTAAACCTCTAACTCTCATTATTATTATTGAGTCTGATCCTAAAAATATTGCAACAAGCTGGTAGCAGAGGATGGTTAATTGACTCAATAAATACCTAAAAATGTCTAAGAAAGATAGGCCCAACACCAGGGCCTACAGCAAAGAAATAGAAACTGAACAAGAAATAATCAACAAATCCACAAACGCGATTTCGAGAGAATCCGAAGAATACACCACTGAAGAAGAAGAATTAATAAATGAAAATGATGGCCAGGAGGAAATCGAAATAGAAAATAACGAACTCAGGTCAGAGATATTGAAGTTATTAAAAAGCCAGAAGAATGATGAAAGCCTCATCGCGAACCTCCAAGAAATGCTGAAGAACAGCGGAGCAGCGAGAGAGAAAAACATCGCTAAAGAGAAACCCAAAGACCAAAAAACTGTGAGTGATATGACTACAGAGAAAGTTGTTATGAAAAAGAAAAAATGTGATCCCGCGCGAAATTTTGAATGGCAGCCATCTTGGTTTCAACAAGCCTCCAAAGTGAGCGAAGCAGAGCCAATCAAAATGCTCAGTTCAAAATTTCTGGCGCGAAAAACGTTATCAGACAACGAAAGTGAAAAGGAGGATTCAAACTCTTCGGAAGAGCCAGAATCAGAAAATGAAGACGACTTAACGAAATCCCAAGTAAAGTCAGCAATGAAGACGCTTTTTGCTGCATTTGGGCCAAAATTAAAAATTTCCAAAGCGCCAACGAAGAAGCAAGCGAACAAGCCGATACTTCAAGACCTGCACGCTCCCATCCTGACTTCGAGAGCGACGACGCCCGAGCCCAGAGAGCCATGTCGATTCCGCCCTACACCGCAGACCGAAGCAAGTGCCAACGCACCCAAAAGAAAGAGAAGAACAGTCGCCGCCATCAGAACTCCTAAGACCGAGCCAGAGACCGACTCGTCTGAAGAGGAGCGGAGCGGGCGGGCTACAGTGGAGAGAACCTTCCACGACGACGTCAAAGAAGAAATGAACAACGCGCATGTGCGAAACTACGTAGACGGTCCGGAAAGACTTGAACTGGCCAGAGAACCGCGCAGACTCGTTGCGAACATCCCCATGCCGTTTTGCAATTTCCTACACTTGCGAGACCACGGACTACCTCAGGTTGTAAGTAATGGACAAAATAATGTGGGTAACTTACCCAGTGACTTCCCAAAACTTAGGGTTGATGGCATTAATTTACAAGAATGGTATCAACAGCTCCAGGTTGTCTTTATGAAAGAAAATTTACTATTTTTTATCACTAGTCCCCCAAGAAGACCTTGGACTTTAAAAATAGATTGTTTACACCATAAGGCATTTTTCTTAATAATATCTAGCGTGTCTCCTGCAATGTATCATAGCATCAAACCAAATCTAACTGTTTCAGAAATAATTCAATGCATGTTTAATTTGTTTCACAGCGATAGTGTAGCTACCACCACAAGAATGTCTAAGGACTTCTTTTCTTCCAGAGTAAAACCAGGGGTTTCCATAAGTGAGCATTTAATATCTTTAAACAAAATAAGAGCTGAGCTGCATTTGAGGGGGGAAGTGATTTCAGATCAAACAATGAAAAGTGTTATTATCAACTCACTTGATTCATCATGGGATAGTTTTATGTCACACTTAGACACCATCAATCTAGGATATTTATCAATAGAAAGTCTGTCTAACAAATTGATAGCAGAAGACAATTCAAGAAAAAATCGTTATAGCAATCACACAGAACACAAATCTTTTAGGAAGGTAGCTTTCCAAGAAAAATATAATGAAACTTTTAAATGCCACAATTGTGGGTCCAGGGAACACAATAGAAGAGATTGTCCCAAAATTTCAAAGGAAAGACATAGGTCAGAATATAGGAATAAATACAATTATAGACAGTCTTCCACAGATAGACATAAATATAGAAGCCCACCAAATTACAGAGAAAGTAGAGGGGGCAGAGAAAATTCAAAAGAGAGAAAATCTGGTTCACTGAATGGACTAAATAAACAAGACAGCACTAAAACGCAACAAAATGAGAACAATAATTGGCTTATTGATTCTGGGGCAACTAATCACACCACTAATAACAAAAATATATTGTCTTCATTTACAGAAGATAAGTTTGTAATAAAGGTAGCTAATCAAGAAAAAGTTCAAGTATTAGGCAGAGGGAATGTGACCTTGCCTGGTCTAGGAAAAATAGAGGGGGTATTGTTAATACCAGAAATACCTCATAACATACTAAGTGCCATAAAACTAAGCAGAGATTCTGACATCAATATAGTTTTCTCAAAGGGAAAAGCAACTTTAGAGAAGAATAAAACAAATGTAGGCACTGTGATGATTAAAGGAGGCCTACCCTATCTGATAACAAAAGAAAGATGGTTACATAACATTGATTCAAATATGGAAGATTGTATTGAGGCAGATGATGAAAATATTAGTAACAGTGACAATGATGAATGTAAAATATCTCATGATCACACAGATACACACAATGAGAAGAAACCAAAAATAGGTAAACCAATTCATGACGAGTGTGCTCATATCTTACATAGGAAGTTAGGACATGCAAGTTTTCCTGTAGTACAAAAAATGACTGAACACGCAGAAGGTGTCAAAATAAAAAATTGTGAAAATTATTTGGAATGCTCAGTATGTAAATCTACTAAATTAAAAACTAGTCCCAGGCCAAAAAAATCCACCAGATCAACTAACAAAATTTTTGACTTAGTACACATGGACTTAGTTGGCCCATTAACTCCATCAATCACTTATAGAAAACGTTACTTCCTAACAATAGTAGACGATTACAGTCGCTATGGTTTTGTTTACACATTAAAACACAAGGATGAAACCTTTCAAAAATTTAAGGAATTTTACAAACGCATAGAAACACAACATAATATCAGAATAAAACAAATTATGACAGATAGGGGATGTGAATTCATGTCTAAAGAATTCTCCCAATGGTTAAAGGATAGAGGAATGCTACATTACACGTCTAGTCCATTTTCTGCGTTCCAGAACGGGATTGCAGAGAGAAAGAATTCCACATTACAAACCATGATTAGGTGCACATTAGAGGATGCTGGTTTAGGCAAACAATTTTGGTCAGAAGCCCTACATTATTCAAATTACACTCAAAATAGAACCTGGTCCAGTATTGTGAATAAGACACCATATGAGGTGATGTATAATAGGAAACCAAAATTAGCACACATGCACATATTTGGGGTCACTGCAGACGTACACATACCTAAACAGTTGAGAAGAAAAGGAGAAAACGTATCCAGAAGACTAAGATTTATGGGATATGAAACTGGCACCAAAGGGTACAGATTCATTGATAATAATAATAAATTTATAGTTTCCAGAACAGCTGTGTTCCATGAACAGGCCAACTGGTCTAAATTACATCTTAATGAAATATTTCCAAATAAATGCAAAGATACCAAATCTCGTGAGGAAGGGACAATAGAAAATCAAAATGTCAACAAAAATAAAAACAAAACCAAAACATGGACAAATAGTCAACACAAAATAAAGACAGACACATTAACAAAAAAGGAAGCAAGATATTTGCATGACTACCATAGCAAACCAGAAAGAGCTATTAGGAACAACAGAAATCAAATACCAAATAAATACAGAGATTACATAATGCATATGGATGGTGAACAAATAACACCTAATACATATGAGGAAGTATTAAAACTCCCTCGTGAAGAAAAGGAAAAATGGGAACTAGCTATGAAAAAAGAGATGGAAAGTTTGCAAGGATTAAATGTATTCACACCTGCGATTGCACCTAAAGATAAAACAATTATTGGTACCAGGTGGATTTATAAAATTAAGAACCTAGAAGGAGGCAATACCTTATACAAAGCTAGATTGGTTGCACAAGGTTATGCACAAAAATATCCGGAGGACTATACTGACACATACTCCCCCACAGTAAGAACAGAGAGTGTTAAAACAGCTCTAGTAGTAGCATCCGCACTCAATCTTGATGTATTTCAATATGACATACAGACTGCGTACCTACACGCAAAACTAGATAAGGAAATATATGTAAGAGCACCTCACAGTCAATACACTAATAAAAATGAAATTTGGCTATTGAACAAGAGTTTATACGGATTAAAGCAATCTGGCAAAAGATGGTACGATTGCTTGGTAAAAGTACTTAAGACCATGGATTTCAACGCTACCACTGCTGATAACTGTTTCTTTGTCAAAAAGAGTGATGATCACATTGAATTTGTATTGATTTATGTAGATGATATTTTATATATAGGAAAACACAAAGAGAGAAGAGAAATCTTTGTAAACAAGCTAAATGAACATTTCTCGTTGAAATCTCTAGGTAAAGTAAACAAATACCTTGGTGTACAAATTAACAAAACTAGAAGGGGATTCAAACTTACTCAGAAAGATAAGATTATTGAACTTCTAAACAAATGCAATTTAAACAATGCCAAACCCTGTGACACTCCTATGCAAACTGATTTCCTTAGAAATACTGATGAATCTTCCCCTGAATTCAAAGATAATACATTTTATAGATCAGTCATAGGTTCACTTCTTTATATATCTAATTGGACCAGGCCAGATATTGCATTACCACTCAATTTATTATCAAGGCACGTTAGCAAACCAACAATGTATCACTGGGAAGCTGTCAAAAGAATTTTAAGATATCTGAAAAGTACATTAGACTTTTGCCTAGTATTAGAACCTAGTGATAATAAAGAACCAAAACTTACATGTTACGCAGATGCGGATTGGGCTGGAGATATATCATGCAGAAAAAGTACTTCTGGTTATATTTTTCTGTTAAATGACTGTCCAGTTTACTGGTACACTGGTAAACAAGAACTGGTAGCCACTTCAACCACAGAAGCGGAATATGTTTGTTTATCCAAAGCTGCAAATAACCTTGTATGGTTTAATGATTTAATTTCAGATGTTTGGAAAAAACCTGCTTTGCCTTTTGTTATGCATGAAGACAATAAAGCGGCCATTGAAATATCTAGATCCGATGCCATTGGACAAAGATCCAGGCATATAGATATAAAATTTAAGCATGTGAGACAATTGTCTCAAGATGGATTTATCAAAGCAGTGCATTGTGATACCTCTGAACAATTAGCTGACATATTGACGAAGCCTTTACCTTCTAAACAGCACAAATACTTAACTTCCAAATTGTATGTCTTATATTGTCCTGAATCTGAATGTAATTGGTGTTGTATAGCGAACCGGCATTTAGAGGGGGATTTGTCAGATGTAAATGCCTTATTCCCTAATGTGTAAATAATGTATATATGGGATATCAGGGGTTAACTTATTCTTTGACTCTTAATGTATTCATAATTCACCACTCCCACTCTTGGCTCCACCCTTTGTATATATAAGGAGCCACCTTCACCATTTTCTTTGCTTCTATCTGTGAATATTCAGTGAATATAGAATGCCTATTATAATTAAAGAGAAATATATTTAAACCTCTAACTCTCATTATTATTATTGAGTCTGATCCTAAAAATATTGCAACAAAGACATTCTTTGGTCTATAATCAATTGAAGTGAAATTAAACTACAGATCCTATATAACACTAATGCAGGGATGTCGAACTCAAGGCCTGAGACCTGGATTTGCTCTGTGGGGTTCTTAATCTGGCCCGTGGGGCCGGCCTGGAAATAGCAAAGGACCGGCCCACAGTGCTTCTGGCAGCCAAAATGGGGCATGGGGAGAGGGCCTCCTGCAGCACTCTGCTGGCCAAAATGGGGCACCGGGGGGGGGGGGGCTATACGCAGCCCCCCATACTCTGTTTTGGCCCGCAGGGTGCTGCGTGAGGGTTCTGTCTCATCGTCCCCTCCTGGCTGGCCCACAGAAAACAACTACGATACTGATCCAGCTCTTGAAGAAATCCAGTTTGACACCCTTGAACTAATGACTGTGTTCATATTTTTTCATGGCTAAAATTCTGCTAAATTGTTTGCCCTAGTTCATAGGAAGTCCTGCATCAAAGCCCTCTTCCAATTTTAATTAAAAGTTTCATGGTTTTGAGTCCTGATTCTTTAACCGGGGAATGAATAATAAACAGCCTTTTAATTATTCTATCTTTTAAAAATTTCCCTGATGTCAGTTTTCTGTTCCACGATGTGAAGAAACTTTTGCTTTGATATATTTGTACCCCAACTTTCTTCCATGGAATTGAAGGCAGAATATATAGCATCCTTGAGAATTCCTCATCACCAGATAATCTACTGCAAATAAATGTCAACATCTGTGCTACATCATATAGGAATTATGTGGAACTATGTGGAGCCAGTTTGGTATATTGTTTAAGGTACCTGGCTAGAAACCAGGGGACTGTGAGTTCTAGCCTGCTTAGGCATGGAAGACAGCTGATGTTGTGGCCCGTCAGCCGCCTGTGCGGATAGTAGCTGATTCTGACAGCGAGGAGGCTTGTGTGGTGTTGTGCCAGCAGCCTGTGCAGCTGGTACTCGAGTCAGACAATGAGGAGGCTGGAGAAGATGTGGTGCCAGAGGCAGGGATTCATCCAGGGCCTTCAGAACCTCCAGAACCTCCTTTAAGTGAAGAGGACAAAGAGGAGGAACCTCTTCTCAATGCACGGGGCGCGCAGAACTGCCAAAAGGCAGGAGTGGCTCCTCAGGAGGAGGTCTCCTTGAGAGTAAGGCTTGGGGCTAATTGGCCACTCCCTTAGCCTATTTAAGGAGGAACGCCGACTGAAGTCGCGTCTGGATTCTCTGTGAATTGCTTCTGGGCTTTCTGCCAACCTTAGTAAGATTATGATTACTTTATCTTTGTTTTCTTGTAGGCTGTTAAGGAAGTTTATTAACAGCCTTTGTTTGGAAAAGACTGAGTTATTTTAGTAAATTTAAGTTTTGTACAAACTTTGTGTGTGCGGTGTTCTTTGGGGTCCGCAGCTGGGGGAGAACAGCTGGGTGACTTTGAGCTAGTCACTTTCTCAGCCCTCACAGGGTTGTTGATGTAGGGAAAATAGGAAAAGAAAGAAGTAATAGGTATGTTTGCCATCCTGAGTTGTTTATAAAGGGGTTAAAGGTAAAGGTAAAGGTTCCCCCGCACATATGTGCTAGTCTTTCCCAACTCTAGGGGGACAGTCAGCGCTGTCTGAAGATGTCTCTGTGGTCATGTGACCAGCATGACTAAATGCTGAAGGCGCACAGAACGCTGTTACCTTCACACCAAAGTGGTCTCTATTTTTCTACTTGCATTTTTTATGTGCTTTCGAACTGCTAGGTTGGCAGAAGCTGGGACAAGTAACGGGAGCTCACCCCTTTATGCGGCACTAGGGATTTGAACCGCTGAACTGCTGACCTTCTGATCGACAAGCTCAGCGTCCTAGCCACTGAGCCACCGCGTTCCAGGTGGCTTACACATAAAGGCGGGTTACACATAAATAAATTCTCATCTTCCTCATTTCTGTGTTGCTTTAGAATTATCCATACATGAATGCATGTTTTATTCTGAACTTTAGCATATGATATTTTGAATGAATCTAAAAAATGGCTGGGAAGTTTATTACCTGCTTCTCTTTTTCCTAATTTTTCAGAGAAGAGACAGCAGGATCATAGGTTAGTAAAGGGAATGAACAATGGAAAATTAATTAAGTATGTATAACAATATTTAAACTGTAGGCTGAAAATTATTTAACTCAACCTACAGTCCTACACGCATTAACCTAAAAGTAAGGTTAATTGAAAGCAGTCTTACTCAGAGGTGGTATTCAGCCGGTTCATACTGGTTCAGGAGAACTGGTAGCGGAGATAGTGGATGGGCCTGCTCACCCACCCCGGTGTTATGCCATCCTATTTAGACATTTTTTTGAGGCTGGGCAATACATGGAAGGCACGCACATGAGCAAAGCACAAGCAGGGAAGGCTGGGCCAGTGGTGGGTTGCCCCTGGTTCGGACTGGTTCGCAAGAACCGGTAGTAAAACCGGCGGGAGGCCCTGCCCACTGCCCCGGATGTTGTCATCAGTGATCTGCGCATGCACAGAAATAAGTCGTGCGCGAGAGCGATGGTAAAGGTAAGTAGAACCCTCCCCTGGACTGGGCGCATGTGCGGGAGGTGGGCACGTGCACACGGGGCGGGGCGAACCAGTGGTAACAAAATGTGAAACTCACTGCTGCTCTTACTTCTGTGTAAGGTTGTACTAATAATGTTTTCTGGACTGACATTTAGATCAATACCTTTACAGAAGGAAAAGCAGCATCTGGCATTTAAATTGAGTTAATTGATAAAGATGGTTTGCAGGAACAAATAAGCTGCTTGCTTAGTTTAATTGACTTTGCTTAACTTCTTTTAAGTAACTATTAATATTGATTTGTAGTTGGGGGGGTTATTTGACATTGACAGAAAGAGCTGTTTCATTTTGGGAAAGGTGACTCGAGGTCATCTATGAAAAAAAAATATTCTGTTTTTGAGTTTGTTCCAGAGACATCCAATGATCAGAAAGAAAAAAAAATCAAAACACTGACATTAGCTTCATGGTCAGAGTTATCAGACTGAAAACATTTCAATCAGTTACAGGAATTATGTGAGTGGGTTTATTTATTTATTTATTTATTGGTTCGAGTTATATGCTGCCTTTCTCCGGAGACTCAGAGCGGCTTACAATGCGTTAAACAATAGCCTTCATACTTCATACATATATACCTGCTTAGTAGGGCTTTCGCCCCCCCCCCAGCGGTGTTCTTCTTTATACAAAGTCAGTTTATTGTCCCCACAAACCGGGTCCTCATTTTACCTACCTCGAAAGGATGGAAGGCTGAGTCAACCTTGAGACTGGTGAGATTTGAACTTGCAGTAATTGCAGGCATCTGGTGTTACTTAACAGCAGTTTAGTCTGCTGCGCCACCAAGGCACCAAGGGTTGTTGGATTACCACAGTGTTTCTCAACCTTGGGTGAGAAGATGGGTGGACTTCAACTCCCAGAATCCCCCAGCCAGCGCTGCTGGATGGGGGATTCTGGGAGTTGAAGTCCACCCATCTTCAAGCTTCCAAGGTTGAGAAACACTGGATTACCACAAGGACAATTCAACTTCTTGCTTTCAATATGCAGATGAACTAATAGTTGGGAATGGTGTTGGGTGATGATCTCAGAGAATGAGATCCTTTGGGTGGGGTAGTTTAACTTTAAAACATCAGAATTAAAGTTGATTGGTGTGGAGTTTGTTGAAATAAATTGAGTTGAGTCATGTGTCTTGGTTCTACATTAGGGCAACAAAACAGCTGGTTTTCCTTCCATAATCTTTTCCCATCACTACCAGTGAGTGCTTTTAGTGATGTTTCCTCATGCAGTCCATCATATGGTCATGTACTGGTGCACACAGACACTCATACAATGCTGGTATGACAAAAGTAATGCGACTGGTTAACTGCCTACTCATGAGGTCTACCAGAAGGCAAATGACACGTACATCTCATTTGTTGTTTGTATGTACACTGACAGCTTATGTACGAGAGACAAATTCCTTGTGTGCCCAATCACACTTGGCCAATAAAGAATGCTATTCTATTCTATTCTATTCTATTCTATTCTATTCTATTCTATTCTATTCTATTCTATTCTATTCTATTCTATTCTATTCTATTCTATTCTATTCTATTCTATTCTATTAGGTGACTGGAGGCTAAAACATGAAGAACGGTTGCAGGAACTGGGTATGTCTAGTTTAATGAAAAGAAGGACTAGGGGAGACATGATAGTAGTGTTCCAATATCTCAGGGGTTGCCACAAAGAAGAGGGAGTCAAGCTATTCTCCAAAGCACCTGAGGGTAGGACAAGAAGCAATGGGTGGAAACTAATCAAGGAGAGAAGCAACTTAGAACTAAGAAGAAATTTCCTGACAGTTAGAACAATTAATCAGTGGAACAACTTGCCTGCAGAAGTTGTGAATGCTCCAACACTGGAAATTTTTAAGAAGATGTTGGATAACCATTTGTCTGAAGTGGTGTAGGGTTTTCTGCCTAAGCAGGGGGTTAGACTAGAAGACCTCCAAGGTCCCTTCCAACTCTGTTCTTCTATTCTATTCTATTCTATTCTGTTCTGTTCTGTTCTGTTCTATTCTATTCTATTCTATTCTATTCTATTCTATTCTATTCTATTCTATTCTATTCTATTCTATTCTATTCTATTCTATTCTATTCATATCTCAGAACTACATTCCACCCTTCTGATAATGTGGACTATGACCTACAAAATTCTGTTTTAATAAAATAAAGCTCATTCTTTAATTGCCACAGGACACTTTGTTGGTTCTACTACAATTCACTCTGAGATCTACTACAAAACTGTGTACAGTTTTATCTCACTTTTGCTTGAAAAAAGTGGTTTTACAAGAGCTCTACAAGGACAACATTGCATTATACATTCAATGTTGTGATACTTCTATTTTGTTATTTTTATTTCTACACCCCATTGGCTGCACTATGAAGTTGAAAAGCTAAGTGTGAAGATAATGGCCTCTTGACCTTTGGCCTTATGCTGTTTTCTTGCTGAAAGTTGCTCTTCTTCGATTGCTTTTAGACCCACTAGAAAAAGATGTTGAAATGCATTCATAAGAGCATATAGGCTGAAAGTGCACAAAGAATTTGTGCTTTTAAACTGGAGTTTAAATGCAAAAAGGGAAACACAGAAGAGCTCTGGATCTCTTGCCATTGAACTGCTCAAGTTAGAAGGCTGGTGATGTAATAACAAATGACAAAAATATTACAACTCAGCCATTTATTTATCTATTCCAGGCTTCTCCATCTTGAGAAACTCTATGTGTGTTGGGCCAAGTTCATAATACCTAACCAGACTGATGCCAGGGCTGTTGGGTGGAGTTTATGGTACTTGAAATAAATTGTAATTTAAGGGCACCAGGCTGGGAATGACAGTTTTCATAAAATTGCAAGGACTGCTGAAATCATTTAGTCCAGTCCCCTTCAGAACTATAGAGGACTTTAAATTAAAACCTTCTAAAGTATTTATTGAACATACCTCAACTTTGCTCTTTCCAAAGCTAAATATGCCCAGCCACATGCTTCCTAGTTCTACAATGAACATGACTTTGCCTGAGGTATTTACTTCACTATTTTCTCTCCATGTCTATAGAATAACTATAGGTTATAAGCTAATAATTTATAAATAACTAATAAAGGACTCTCTCAAGTCCTTCTGATCAAATGTTTTGGTCAAAGATATTTTTACCAGTTGTTGTGAGGTAGAACTGACTCCATTCCAACACTCTTATCATCCAGATAACTCAGGGTATGGCCCCAGACATCAAATCTTTCCTCAAAACCGTCTTAACTCATCTGAGATAAATTCATCAGATGCTGTATTATACTTCTTGTAATCCAAGCCTAAGAATACATTTGCAGTCCCCAATATCTTGAGTTTTCTTCCTAGAAGTTGGCCATTTGTTATTAGCTTACAACCTATAGTTATTCTCTCTTTCTCTTATTTTTTTAATTTTGACACATTTCCCTCTCACTCTTAAATTGAAACCCTCTTAGGATTGTTTATCTTTTCTTTCTTCTACAGTAAAATAAAAAGCAGAATATTTTTTGTGAAAATATGAATGGCAAAATAAACAATAAAATAAGCAGAAGTTGTTGAACAATATGTAAGGTACATCAGTGCTAGCAGACTTGAAATGTAATTGTTTAAATTTTTGAGATTTCTATTGTATCTTTGAAGTATACACAGCAATCTTTATGATATATATATATATATATATATATATATATATATATATATATATATATATGTATATGCAAGTCTTGGTGAATTCGGGTCTTCTCCCGTGTAAGAGTGAAAATATACAAAAACAAATATATATATATATATATATATATATATATATATATATATATATATATATATATATAAAATTAAAATAAAGAATGTTCCACTCAATGCAGGTAGTCCTCATCTTATGATCAAAACTGAGTCCAAAATTCTATTGTTAAATGAGACATTTGTTAAGTGAGTTTTGCCCCATTTTACTTTCTTGCCTCAGTTGTTAAGTGAATCATTGCAGTTGTTAAATTAGTAACACGGTTGTTAAGTGAATCTGGCTTCCCCATTGACTTTGCTTGCCAAAAGGTCACAAAAGGGGATCACATGACCTTGGGACACAGCAATGGTCATAAATATGAACCAGTTGCCAAGCATCTGAATTTTGATCACATGATCATGGAGATGCTGCAAAGGTTGTAACCATGAAAAATGGTCATAGTCACTTTTTCTCAGTGCCGTTGTAACTAAATGAACTGTCACTAAATGAACTGTTGTAAATCGAGGAATGTACTACCTGTACATTCCTAGAGTTCTATTTACCCATAAATTGATTCATCTACCATAAGACATTTTGAGTTGGCCTGGAGTTAAACTAACAAACTTTTTAAAAGTTGGGGGCCAAACTACAGTTCACTTACTGTAAAAAGTCAGCAACTACACCCCCCGAAGAATGAAATATTTTGGGAAATATTAAAAAGGCAGAATATTATATTTCCCTAAATGAGAAATGGAGAAACATGTTTTTTTTAGAGGCAGGAAGCAGACTCAGTCTTTCTTAATAGCCCCCAGCAGATATTTTGTGCCCATTAAGAAAGATTGGGCCAGCCTATTCAGAAACCAGCCCCAGTCTCCCTGCCCCCAAGCAGAAACGGAGGAGGCCAACTTTTAGAAATGCAGATTTGGTAATCCATGCAGAAAGACTGGGTCAAGACAGAAATTCACATAAGCAACAAACAAAAGGTTGACAAAATTATCTCAGAGCCTAGGATTTGCATTTCTTCTTTTACCTGTAGAGCCAGATATGACCCCTACATAACCCCCACATGACCCCATAGCAGAGGTGGGTTTCCGCAGGTTCTGACCAGTTCTGGAGAACCGGTTGTGGAAATTTTGAGTAGTTCAGAGAAGCGGTAGTAAAAATTATGACTGGCTCCACCCCCATCTATTCTCTGCCTCCCAAGTCCCAGCTGATTGGGAAGAAATGGGGATTTTGCAGTAACCTTCCCCTGGAGTGGGGTGGGAATGGAGATTTTACAGTATCCTTCCCCTGCCATGGCCACCAAGCCATGCCATGCCCACCAAGCCACACCCACAGAACCGGTTGTAAAATTTTTTGAAACCCACTACTGTCCCATAGGAATCTGACAACAGCCAATAGAATATTAGAGGACATGTTCTTGCACAGTATCAGGAAGCTCAGTTACAAAGCCCAAAGAAGGTATAAAAAACCCCCCACTCTCAACTCCATTTTGTCAGCTGCACGAGAACCATAAACGCTGGTGGTTCTGTTCATCATTAAACCATCTTTCCAATCAGCCTCCATGTTTCCAGTATCTTTCTCCCAGCTTGGAACTGAACCAGATGGATATTTCTTCCAACATTATTTTACATTAATAAAAGAATAGAAGTGGCTAAGACGAACTTCCATTTTGTTGAAGGGTAGCATGCTAAGAAGCTGTAACCCTGTTAAGGTCTTGGTTGCCATTTTAGTGGAGACCCCCAGTTCTGATTGGTGGGTACTAATATAACCCTGACTGCTTTTCTCCATTGTCCTGATGGCAATTCTGATTTGAAAATTCCCTAATATTTTAAAGAGGGGATTTTTGTTAGTACTTGATTTGCTGATTAAATGTGCATTTTGTCTATTCAGTAATGGGAAGGCAGAAGTTCTGTTTACTGAACCTCAGATGGCAATTACAATGTGGTGGGGAATACATGTGATATTTAAAGTTGGGCTGCAATTACAGTGGTGAGAGAATTAGTAGATTGTTGTGGGGAAGAATTAAGACATGTAGGGTCTATTTTCCCTTTAAGCAGCTTTTTTAGCTCTCAGTCCTGGGATACTTAAGCTTGGATTTATTTTTCCAACAACTCCAATTTATTGGAGTGTGCTTCCTGCTGAGCTGATCAGTATAATGTCTTTGTTGACTTTTAAAAAATCACTACACCAAACACTATACCTTTTAAAGCACGTTGACTGTTGATTTTAATTGTTGCTTTAAAGTGGTTTTAAAATTTCAAATGCTAATTTTAATTTTGCAGTTTATGCCAAGGGGCCTTGGCTGTCCATAATATTATACATTTAAGAACAAATAAATAAAGTGACAATCTAGAGCAGAGAATTCCAATGTACTTGTTGGTTTGGAATATGATAGTTGATTAGCGTAACAGCTGGTTTAGGGCAAAGAAAAAAAAAGGGAAGAATCAAATTTTGTAGTCTTTGATGGCTGTGGACAGGAATTTTTTTTAAAAAAATGACTTTCAGTATAATCTTGTTTTAGTATTTTAAAGATGGTTTTGTTTTTTGTTTTCATAGTTTAATGATATTTAGTGTTTGCTTTGATTTCTTATGTATCATTTTGGTGACTTTTGGCAGAAACAAGATATAGAAATAATGAGAAATAGAACATAAGGGGAAAAAGTACGCTTCTTTTTCTACTATAAAACACACATTTTGCCCCATATGGAATGGCTATACAGGAGGATGGTATTTAGAACTCGGTGGGTTAAAGTGTCTCTGTGAAATGGGGCAATTGCTATGAAAAATAACAGATGGCATGGTAGCCAGGTAAACATTGTTTGAAAAAAAAATTGAAATGAATCACCACAAAAAAAAAGAAAAAAAAGAAAAGACACAAGAGAGGCCTCCAATTTGCATAAAACATGCATATGCATACCTTGAGAAATAAAACATTACAACTGAAGTTGAAAGAAATCTCACTGCATTAGGAAAAAAGTTATGAACAGATGACGGCGGTTGATTGCCGTCAACATTTCCTAACTTTTGGGGTCCGTTGCTTTTAAATCCAGCCCTTCATGTAAAGGAGAATTTTAAACGTGTCCTTTGTAACACAAAAATTGACACGGAACTGCTTGGAGTGAAGAAACAACAAATCTTCTTCTTATACTTCTTCGTAGAAAACCACTGTCAGAGACAGCAGTTCTCGGACAAATATGCTGTCATTTTTTCTTGGCTGCTTTCTAGTTGCTAAACCACATGATTCATCATCAAGTGTTTCTGCCTTTATTATGTATTTCTTTCTTTTTTTTTTTTTGCAGTTGCAAGGTCAACCAGAAGATACAAGCAGGATATGAAGGTGGCAAGGAGAAACTCATTTGCAATTATCTTTTTTCCCCTCTTTTTGCCATTGCCAAATTGTCAATTCGTTACACAGCACAAAGAGTTTCTCAGAATTATTTTCCACTAAAGGCCAACCTTCCATCATTTCTGATGGTTCTCTTTGTTCTTACAGAGGCACCGGCTCCCACATTATGCTGCATGTGGCTTACACAATCTTCAGTATTATTATCAGTCTGCAGTGTTTACAGTTGCCTTCAAGACGAAAGGACCACCCGGGTCCATTTGAAAGTAAAGAGACAATTCTTTTAGCATTGCCCTCTGGGGGCTTATAAAATACATCTAAACATTGATCAAACAAATGGGAACGGTTTTATTTAAACCAGAGCTGAGAACAATGGTGTTTTCAACATATTTCTTCATAATTTTTGTTAGACCTTGAAATCTGGATCTTTCTATAATGGTACTTTTCAGAAGCTATTGGTTATTATTAATTATTAATTATTACTACTATTATTTCTCTTAACCTTCTTTCTGTCTTGAAGCTGTTACTTGGGTTTCATTCTCTTTCCTCTGACACTTTGTTCGTTCTATTATTCCACTTGGGTTTTGAAAAATAAAAATGGTTTTGAAAAATAAAAATGGAAGCGGCCTCTGTCTAAACTTGTCCATGTTCTTCTCTAAGCTGTGAAAAGCTGTTCAGTTGAAAAGAAGCAAACAAATCATAACCATAGTTATAGACTCTGGTCTCAAGTGCTGAAAAGTGTAATGTTTCAAGAACATTTGCAGATGATGAGGATGATGAGGATAACTATGGTCTTATAATTAAGTAGCAAGTGGCCCCTTCTAGTTCAGTATGATTCCAAGTCTTTCTATCACAAACAAACAAATAAATATTGAATAAAAAGTGAGGAAAAAACAAAAGGAAAGAGAGTGCAAAAACTAGGGAGACTTGATGTACTTTGAATAGAAAAGAGAAAGGTATGAGTTGTCTTCACTAAATAATTCTTTCCAAACTTAGTGTGAATTTCCAAGAACCATTGAGTCTGGGTTTCTATATTAGTTTGAACGTGTGAGGTTAGGTAATGTCATTTTCATTAGAAAATAAACTGACTTTCTGGCACCATGGGAAAAGTCATCATGCTGTGCCGAAATCTGTTGTCCAAAACAGGCTTCCATTTTTCTATCATATATTCAGGTGCCTAAGATCATATTTCCTCCCAATTTCTTTGAGAGGTGTTTTTGAACACAGATTGCTCTTTGAAGTGATGAAGGATGCTACTATTTCCTTGACCAGAAGGATGTGAAGCCAAGGAGGTTTCAGACCACTAGAAAAAGAATTGTCCAACGACAGAGAGGACATCCTTGAACAATCTGGAATCACCTTGTAATGAAATAAATGCAAGACCACTAGAATCCTTCTAGTTCAGTATGGCTCCAAGTTTTTCTCAGACATGCCTGAGGATGTAGAGATTGCATATCTGGTGTCTCCTGATACAAAACTTCAAGTGCCACTTAAGTACAGACTCTCTTCTAAGGTAGCAGAAATACTTTGTGGCAGCCCATCTAATCTTCGAAACAAAGGAGGAAATCTTCCTTCCGCTGTCCTATTCTCCTTTCTTTTTTTCCAGCTGATTTGGAGCAATTCTGACGTCACATTTTGTCTTATTGTGCAAAAGACAAGTGTCTTCTGGAGCTGCATCTCTCTTCTTAGCTGCAGGTGGGTTGAAGCTACAGTTGAAATTCTCATGTAACAAGGGTGGGGTGGGGCCTTCACTTTCGTAGTGTCCACATCACATTCAGTGTGATTAATGCACTTTGGAGCATTGTTATTGGACTGTATTACAAATACAGTCTGCAAATGACTGTATTTATTTATTTATTAAATTTATTTGCTACCCATCTCATGTTGAAGCAACTCTGGCCGATATGGTTTTAATTTCTCTCCTAACCCGTTTGTTACTTCTTCACAGCCAATAAAAAAGGAAGAACAAAAACTGGTGAAATATTTTTTTTTCTTACGACATTAAATAACAAATGCTTACAAAATCGGAGCCTACAGGGACATGCCATTCTGTGTAAGAGTTTGGCACTAACTCCACTTACCACAGGAGCAAAAATTCATGAAAATTACCAAGTCTCAAACATCTAGTCTTTTCCTCAACCTACTTGGATTTTGCATTTTGGAAGTAAATATCATAACAAGCAAAGGTGTTTATTTATTGGGTTAAATTGATGCTACTTCTCCATTCCCCTACTCCCCAATTCTTAGAGATCATGATATATTGTAGTATGGAACAACTACAATATGTCATGAGTGCGGAAGCTGTATGCTCCATCCCATATTTGGATAGACCAGGTTGCCCTGATAGAAAAAAACACTTACTGTATTTTTCGGAGTATAAGATGCACTTCCCCCCCCAAAAAAAAGAGGGTGAAAATTTGGGTGCATCTTATACTCCGAATGTAGCCCCGCCCACCCACTGGCCCCTGCTCTTTGGCCTCTGCCTTCCAGCAATTTACCTCCTTGCAGCAAACAGCCTGATTAGCACAAGCAGTTGATTGTCAGTTGGATCGGCCTCCCAACCCTCAGCTGTTTCAGGCTGCAGGGATTGCCATTGCCTATTGCCACACGGGCCTCCGCTGCTTGCTGCAAGCAAGCAAATTGCTGGGAGGCAGATTTTTTTTTTCTTGTGCTGAAAATGAAAATGAAACTAAAGCAGGCTGTTTGCTGCAACGACGCAAACTGGGAGGCAGAGGCAAAGTTATTGTGAGTGCTTTACGGTCTTATTTTCTTCTTTGTGTCTTTTCGTTGTAAAATTTCTGTCTAGAATCAACAATTAGCTGGAATTTAAAAAGCATTTCACTAACTTAATTAAAATGTTACCTGAAGGAAAATAAAGAGGGTGGGGGGGGGAAGCTTTACATCTAACAGATTGCGTGCTGAATAACTTACTGATTCTGGTTACACTACCAATCTATGCAAAGAAAAAAAACTTAAAACAGTTTTAAAACTGTTTAAAAACTGGTAAAATTTCATATTATTTCCCATATCCATGCACTAGTGTCTATCTTGTTTTCCTCCCCCAAAAAGGTACGTGTAGGTGCATCTTATAGTCCTGAGCATCTTATACTCCGAAAAATAGGGTAACTAGGTAAAACAAACAGCTAAGTAATTGACTAGCAGAAAATTGTATCCCTTTCATGTTCTTCCGAATTCTATGAATATGCATTAGTTGCTGGCTACTTTATAATCAGAACCTTTATACCGTCTGTGATTTCAGGGTCTGAAAAATTACTTTCCCCATAAGCAGTTCCCTGAGTACTCAGCTGAACATCTCCAGCTCTCTATGTTCCTCAACTAAGGATTATAGGAAGCCTATGGAGCACCAAGACTATTAATTTTAAAGTCTGATTTAGAGCTTGATTTTTTTTTTTTTAATAGCTAAAACATGAATGTTGCTTTGCACCATCCTTTGGTATCCTTTAAGGATAATCTTCTTTCCTTTTTATCTGTTATTTCTTTCATTTTTAAATTATGGATGTAATTTTGCTGTAAGTTTTTTTTTTTTTTTTTGCTCCTTGTGAGGATTTTTTTTTAAAATTTGATTTATATGCCGCCCTTCTCCGGAGACTCAGGGCGGCTTACAATACATTAAGCAATACCCTTCATACTTTTGTATATTTTATACAAAGTCAGCTTATTGCCCCCACAATCTGGGTCCTCATTTTACCTACCTCAAGCTTTGTATTTGTGGGAAGGAGTTAAAATATTGATTTGATATTGGGACTTGCCTTGATTTCGCACAAGAAAATAGGATACAAATGTTTTGCAACAAGTCCAAGGAAGGGCATGGAAAGCATACGTGGAACTAGAAATAATGGTCAAAGAAGAAAATCATAGAAGTTGGGTCTCTGTCCATGGTACCATCAAGTTTGGAAATGAACCTTGTGACATATATCTTCAATATTCTGTAGTACAACATTCCTCAACTTAATATTCCCCATTGGGTTCTATGTCCCATAAATTGACTGGAGATTATGAGATTTATCAGCTAACATAATTTGGGGGTTGTTGTAGTACGCAAGAGAACAGTAATGAGGTTGATATAAAACAGGGGTTCCCAATTCCCGGTCTGTGGACTGGCACCAGGCAGTGGCATGCAAGAAACCAGGCTACACAAATAAGAGAAGCCCATCCACGGCAGCACACGAAACTACCCCTCCCCCTAGTCTGCGGAAAAACCTCTCTCCACGGAACCAGTCCCTGGTGGGGGCCACTGATGGGGGCCACTGATGAAAAAGACAATTGTTGTGACCCCGACTCCCGAGCCTGTCCTAACAGAGGAAGAGGACTCAGAAGATGATGGGGAGGAACTGACAAGGCCTCCCTCTCCAGGACCCTCCTTTCTGGCAATGCCTCAGGTTCTATCCGAAGGCCAGGAGGAACAGCCTGGGATGTGCCAGGAGGAAGGCATATCGGAGCACCAATTGATAGGGAGTGAGGATGATGAATCCTGGCTTGATCCCAGGCAGCATCAGAGGGAGAAGCGTGCGCAGCAACGGAAGAGGTGTGGGAGGGCCAGAGATTGAGCTGAGTCACGGAGCCACGCCCCCCCAGGAATAAAAGTGGGTGGGATTGCTCTTCAGGCTTTGTGATGGACAAAGTTAAACCCTGAAAGTCACATCGTGATCTCTGAAATTCGGCTTCGATATATTTTGGACTGAACATTGACTAAACTCTTGACTAAACTCGTGGATAATTTGTTGCTCCTGGAACGGACTGAAGATAAGTCCTCTTCTGCTTTATGGGAGTGAAAACGGTCTTGGAAGACATTCGGCAGTTTGCTGCCAAAACCTTCGTCTGCCAAGAATTCTAATCTGTTTACCTAATAAAATATTGGCAGGCGTGCTTGGTATTACGTTTGCCTGTGTGAGGAAGGGGGACAGAACAACAATGTTTTCAATGTAGTTGTCCGTATGTGATTTGATGATAAAAGGCAATATTTTCAGCATAGTGGTCTATATGTGGTTTTGAATGTTTCATATATATATATATATTCCCAATATGGAAGGGAACCTACAATTCATACTGGACTACATTTTTTTTTAAAAGCTTGATTGTAATATCAAATAACTAAAATCAAGACTTCCTTCCTCCCTCCCTCCCTCCCTCCCTTCCTTCCATTATCAGTTTACTCTTTTAAAAAATACAACATTAGATAATTTCATTACAAAATGAAGTAAGCAAACGTTAGGTGATAGCACAGTTGCTCTTCATCCTAAAGTTTTTAAAAGGGTTAAACCAGTAATGTGGAAGCTTTTCAGGTATGGGAATAAATATCTGAAATGGTGTCTAAAATACCCTGAAACCAAAACACCCTCAATTTCATCAAGAATATTGATCTTTATGCAGGAATAAACAGACATTAGTTCTGCCTTTCTAGGACGTTGTTAACCTGTTTTGAAACTGTGAGTTGAAGACTTTGCTTTTATACATTCATGAGATTTATTGTCACGAAGTTGATTTGTAGAACTTAAAATGTCACCAGATATTCTTACACTTGAGATATTCTAAAGCCAGCATCATGATCAGGACAGTGTTTGGATAGTGGCATTAGCACTAATCTAATTGAATAATTCACTTCTGGATAAGGGATTACCCTTAGAAATTAGCCTTTTCTTAGATAATTACTTGCTATGCCACTGCTAGCTCCCCAACTCTGCTTCTCACAAAAGAACGTTAACATTTTTACAAGAATGCTGGCCATGAGCCCTCCTTTCCAGTGGCAACCACTCTATTACCAAATTAGGTCTTTAATTTTCTTTCTTACCAAACACAAGCATGCTATTTTAATTCAGCATAAGAAGAGACGTTCCTAATGTGTTTCTGACTGCAAGGCTTTTGGCTGTGATGGGAAAAACACAAAGCCATGACAACTCTAATAATACAGAGGAAGATAAAGTTTTTTTTAAAAAAAAAGCAGAGATATTTCGTGTCCTAAAGGATAACGCATTTGTTACGGCATCAACTTTAATAGAATAAAGATGCTTTTTCCAAACTGAGAAGCCTGTGAAGTTGAAGAGTTTGGTTCCCACATTTTCCAGCCAACTTGGCTAGCATAAGAATTCCGATAGCTGAAATCTTTATATTTGAAGAACATTCAGAAACACTATGCCTAAGTGTCATGTGAGACCGAAAACTGCCAGGTGTAAATAAGTTCATTCAAATATTGCTTCCGATCCATCAGGAGCCTCTCTTTAGTTTCATCATGTAAGTAAAGAGGAACTGTTAGTATCCAGGTTAGAGAGAATTGTCATTTCAACAAAGAGCTGGTGCCTCTTATGTCAGAGTTTGTTGCAGCACACACAATCAGACGCACAATTAAATAATTTTGCAGGATTCAACTACATAAGAAAATGTCTTTATATACAATATCATTGTAGGTTTTTCCACGTAGTAGAGAAGAGAAATTGGAAGTACAAACACAGCACAAAATGGAAGCACAAAATGGAGAAGGCAAAATGGAGGAGAAAGAAGCTAGTGCCCTCAAGCTTATATACAGAATAGTTAAGCCACGTCCAGGCTCCAAACTCTCTCTTATGGCCCCATACAACAAATACTATGTTTCAGTTACCAAACAGTCCCCCATTGGCTGATCTGTTGCTATCCCTATTCCAGTTCATGAACATACTGTGATACTCTTAGGCCAGGGGTGTCAAACTTGTGTCGTCATGGCGTCGTCACGTGAATGTATCACAACTCCCCCACTTTGCTAAACCGGGCATGGGGGTGGCCAGCGTGTGACACATCTGGCCAGTGGGTCACGAATTTGACAGCCCTGTCTTAGGCCATAAAGAGAATGGTCAATTTGTTGACTCAGAAGTTGAAGAGAAGAGGCTTAGAATTTAAACCCAAGAGGAACACGTCATAAATCTATATAAAGGCTTTGACGTCTGTATACTGCAATAGGTAAAAATGTCTATAAGTATATGGCTTTATTCTCTACCTGTGTCTGTCAACCTTCTGTTGATTAAGCCATTTCCTGAGTAAGTGAGCATTGTCTTAAAACCTGAGATTTGCAGTCATATCTTTGGTAATTCTGACAGTCCAGGCATGCTGAAAACTGAAGCACTCACCCTAATATTAAAGGTTTCTGGCTTATGCAGAAGCCACGTACATAGAATAGAAGATGCAAAAACTTTCTTGTAGAGAGATAATGGCATTTAAGTGATTATTTCAGAAAGGAGCATAAGAGCTTTCCCCAATATTGAGCCAATGGTTCAATATTGGGGAAAGGCCTAGACTAAGCAGAAAATGATAATGGTATGAAATTGGCTGTTGTTCTTGATAATCGCTACCCCAACTCTCTTGAGCTGGTTGTCAGATTTCATCTTTTGCCTGCCTGTTCTCCAAGATAAAGGAGGATAAAACTAGACCACACACACTGAGGTTCCCCTTGGATAGTGCCAGAATAAGGGGAAAAGATTACATTAACACTGGTATAAATAAGTAAAAAACTGTTTACTTATGGGATGAAGATGATATGATGACCACATTGTAAGAGCAAGGAAAGAAATAACTTTTAAAAGTACACGATTGTGCCCCAGTGAGAGCAAACACCATTCCCTGGGCTGATTAGCACAGATGATGTCACCTAATTTGGATAATGAAACATTTGCAAGAAAACAATCAAGCTGAGAGAGCATCAAAAGACACTCATGACTTGGAATGTGAAAGACTAATGATGGAAAGGAAAGGAAAGGAAAGGAAAGGAAAGGAAAGGAAAGGAAAGGAAAGGAAAGGAAAGGAAAGGAAAGGAAAGGAAAGGAAAAGAAAAGATGTTGTATGTCTGTGAAACCAGACATGAGAAAGATATAATAGAACTTAATGATAGTCATAGAACAATGACTATCATTAAGTATTGTACCTTATGATTCTTGATGAACATATCTTTTCTTTTATGTACACTGAGAGCATATGCACCAAGACAAATTCCTTGTGTGCCCAATCACACTTGGCCAATAAAAAATTCTATTCTATTCTATTCTATTCTATTCTATTCTATTCTATTCTATTCTATTCTATTCTATTCTATTCTATTCTATTCTATTCTATTCTAATAGAACTGTATGAAACTAGCTGTTTTTGGTAGATGGAAATTGATTAATCCTTGAAGAAAAGTGCAGATACCATTTTAACAATACGTCTTAAGCTATAAGTAAGAATCCATATTTTGATGATAATTACCCATACAGGAATGATTATATGTTGAACAAATACCAATTGTGAGAGTGTTGAATAAAAACATGGAAAGGATAAATGCTACGAGAATTTTGAAAAACGATGAAACTGCAGGGATAGAGAATGTTTCTTGCCAAAGAAACTGCTAAAATATGAATGTTGTTTGCCTAGGAAATGGCTTTGAGCCTTGTTTAACCTGTGCAAAGGCTGCTTCTCTGCTTGACAGTTGGAAAAATGCTCTCCCACAAAAGGAAATGTAACAAGAACGAATGTAAAAGCCGGAGAATTAGTCTGTTAAATATTTCTGGGAAAATGCTTGGCAGACTTCTGGCAGAAAGGGTGAAAAAGCGACTATGAGATAAATCTTCTATTGCTATGGAACTAGTGCAAACTTCTTACATTGTTTGCATGGCACAACTGACTGGAAATAGAGGCTGGTGAAGGTTTCTTTCTTTATTTTTTTAATGGTATCTAGGGGGGGGGGGAAATCTGAAGCAGATGGTTGTGTACTTGGCCTGCAAATGTTCCCCTTTTTACCTTCCCACCCAGCCCCTTTGGATACTTCATATACTCATAATGAGGATGGAAAGATTTTTGGCTGGCAGGTGATTTATGGATTCATTATGAAACAAAGTGCACCAAGGTTAGGCAGAATGGATTTGTTTTTTTGTTTTGTTGGTACTTCATGGACATGTAAGCAGGGTACCATGTATAATTCATCGAAAGTGTATGGCTATGAGTGCAAATTATAAAATTAAGCCGTCATGGTTGGATCAGAGTAGGGCTGTGCTCTATAGAAGACCCATTGTGCTTTGCGTTTGACAAGAACTGGTTGGAGAAACACTTAGGATGGAATCAGTTGACTCTTGTAATTGTTCTACAGATAACTGCCCTCCAGAATAAGATTCCCTGCCTCCATAATTCATGGGATTCCCTACTCTGTTGATGTTCTGGAAGGCCCTGAAGACTGGGTTGTTTTTCCAGGTCTTGGGTTAAGGTAGATGGACCTCCTTGTTGGAGATGTTTTCATGTAAGTTATTGTGTTTCATTTTTTTTTGCATTATGTCCTTATTGTTTACTATGCTGTGCTACTTAAAGTCAGTGGAGTTATAGGTGGCAAATGTGTGTGTGTGTGTGTGTGTGTGTGTGTGTATGCAAGTTTTGGTGTATTCAGATTAGCCGACTAATCTGCAAACATCAACTCCATCAACTAATCAAGATGTAACAACACAACCAACCAACCCGCTTACAACAACAAAGCCAGCACTCCACACCTCCCCACCAGTATTTATAGAGAGACGGCATCTCCGATCACGTTTTGCTCGCACAAGCACGAAGCCGAAGACACCAGCCTGAAGATGATGAATGGGACCTCGTCAAAACGTCGCCAAGATACCCTCAATCTTACATGGGAAAAGACCCGAATATGCCATGACTTGCATACCTGTATCCGTGAAAATTTACAAAAACAAATATATATATATATATATTTACATATATATAAATATATATGTGTATATACACACACACACACACATGTACATTTGCACATTACTTGTCCCAGCTTCTGCCAACCTAGCAGTTCGAAAGCATGTAAAAAATGCAAGTAGAAAAATAGAGACCACCTTTGGCGGGAAGGTAACAGTGTTTGGTGCACCTTTGGCCTTCAGTCATGCCGGTCACATGACAACGGAGACGTCTTCGGACAGCGCTGGCTCTTCGGCTTTAAAACAGAGATGAGCACTGCCCCCTAGAGTCGGGAACGACTAGCACATATGTGCAAGGGGAGCCTTTACCTTTATATATATATATATCCAAACTCACATGTGCACGCACACATACACACACAGATACTACCATGTGTAGAATAAATTTTTTACAACCCATATTTAGGAATATTTCAAGTAGAATAACAACATGGAAAGATGATACCATTTCCTCTAAATTGTGGGAGGATAAATCTAGGAATACTATTTTTTTCTTCTAGCTTCTCATTTTTCTTGCAGCCTTTTAGACTTTTTATGTTTCAGTTTTATTTTTTTATGTTCTCATTTTGTGTGTATTTCTTCCAAACTGTACAGTTCCAAATGCAAAAAAACATATTCATTTTCCCCAAACAATTATTTATTACATAAAATAGTTGTGTAAATTTTGTTCATGAATATTCCTTAGACATATTTATTCCCCTTAATACACAGATTTTTGGATGGGTTGTTTTCATTATTATTATTATTATTTCTTTTATTCATTAAACATGAAACTCAGTCAACTGGACATTTAAAAATGTGTCACAAATACCATTGACTGGTGCTAATGGTTGATACGGGTTGCTGCCAGCGTCCTAGGTATCAACTAAGTGTCTTCTTAAAATATATGATGTTCCGAGTAGCACAGTTTTTTGCAGTTCCGCTGGTATTATTGCAGGAAGCTGCAATTCCTTGAAGTGTTTTGTGAAATTCTTGGACATGGTACCAAGTGCCCCAATGACAATGGGTATCACTTATTATTATTTATCACTTATTATTATTATTGTTGTTGTTGTTATTAGAGAAAAAGTATTATTTATTATGGTTCGATTCATATGCTGCCCTTCTCTGGAGACTCAGGGCGGCTTACAATGCGTTAAGCAATAGCCTTCATACTTTTGTATATACGTGCTTAGTAGGGCTTTGCCCCCACCCCCAGAAGTGGTGTTCTTTTTTATACAAAGTCAGCTTATTGCCCCCACAATCCGGGTCCTCATTTTACCTACCTCGAAAGGATGGCAGGCTGAGTCAACCTTGAGCCTGGTGAGATTTGAACTTGCAGTAATTGCAGGCAGCTGGTGTTACTTAACAGTACTTTAGTCTGCTGCGCCACCAAGGCACAGCAGACTAAAGTATACCTACTTAGTAGGGCTTTCGGGCCCCTCCTAAGCGGTGTTCTTTTTTATACAAAGTCAGCTTATTGCCCCCACAAACCAGGTCCTCATCTGACAAAGACTGGGGAGGCAGAAGTTTAAGTTTACTGTAAGCCATGAAAACTCATTGACTGACATTGGGTCAATTACTTTTTTTCAGCCCCATGTAGTTCATTAGGGCTGCTGTTGTTGGAAGGATAAAAATGAAACCAAGTTCTCTTGTAAGCTCTTGTGAAAATTGATGGACAGTATATATCACAAACAAACAAATGAATATTGAATTAAAAAGTAAGGAAAAAACAAAAGAAAAGCGAGTGCAAAAACTAGGGAGACTTGATGTATTTCTTCGAGAGGTGTTTTTGAACACAGATTGCTCTTTGAAGTGATGAAGGATGCTACTATTTCCTTGACCAGAAGGATGTGAAGCCAAGGAGGTTTCAGACCACTAGAGAGAGAATTGTCCAACAATAAAGAGGACATCCTTGAACAAAAAAATGCGACTTCAGCAACAGAGTGGTCAGTGCATGGAATGCACTACCTGACTCTGTGGTTTCATTCCCAAACCCCCTCAACTTTAACCTTACACTGTCTACTGTTGACCTCACCCCATTCCTAAGAGGTCCGTAAATGGGGCATGCATAAGCGCACCAATGTGACTACCGTCCCTGCCCTACTGTCCCCATTGATTCATATCCATTTCATGTAGTCATAATCATGTTTATACTTATATCTATTATCTTATACATGCTTGACAAAATAAATAAATAAATTGGAATCACCTTGAAATGAAATAAATGCAAGACCATTAGAATCCATGATAATTTTTTAAATGTTCAAGATTATGTGAAGTGTTAATACCACTTTATAATACCTTGGTAAGACCACACTTGGAATACTGCATTCAGGTGTGGTCACTTCAACCTAATAAAGATGCTGAGACTCTAGAAAGAGTGCATAGAAGAGCAACAAAGATGATTAGGGGAGTGGAGGCTAAAACATATGAAGGATGGTTGCAGGAATTGGATATATCTAGTTTAATGAAAAAAAGGACTTGGGGTGACATGATAACAATATTCCAATATTTGAGGGGCTGCAACAAAGAAGAGGGAGTCAACCTATTCTCCAAAATACCAGAAGGCAGGAAAAAGAAGCAATGAATGGAAAGCAATGAGAGAACCGACCTAGAACTAAGGAGAAATTTCTATGGAATGACTTGCCTCCAGAAGTTGTGGATACTGCAATCCTGGAAGTTTTTAAGAAGAGATTGAACAACCATTTGTCTGAAATAGAATAGGGCCATGATGGCGAATCTATGGCACGCGTGCCACAGGTGGCATACAGAGTCATATCTGTGGGCATGCAAGCGTTGCCCTAGCTCAGCTCCAGCGTGCATGTGCTTGCTGGCCATCTGATTTTCGGGCCCACCGGAAGTTGGGAAATGGGCCGTTTCTGGCCTCCAGGGGGTGGGGAAGGCTGTTTTCACCCTCCCCAGGCTACTAGAAAGCCTGAGGAGCCTGGGAAGGGCGAAAAATGGGCCTACCTGGCCCACCGTGCCATCGTGTGCTAAGAGCGGGAGGGGGGGTCACACGCACATGCACGGGAGGGGCGGGATGGATTGAATTATGGGTGTGGGCACGCGCGAGAGAAACCCCCCCCCCGCGGTCCCCCCGCTTTTGGCACACGATGGCAAAAAGGTTAGCCATCACTGGTATAGGATCTCCTGCTTGAGCAGTTGGTTGGACTAGAAGACCTCCAAGGTTGCTTCCAAATCTGTTATTCTGTTTTTCTGATAAAAGTGAGTTCTTTGCAACACACTGGATGAGAAATTAAGAAAATGTTTAGAAGGCCTTCTCTCAGATCATACCTTAGTAAGATTTCCTGAGCCCAACTTCAATCATTTGGCTAAAATGTTTTTTTTTTTCTTGTAAGGATTTGGCACAAAAGATTGAATGACAGGCCTTTTGTTTTAAGCTTCTTTTTTTAAAAAAAATTCTGCCCCTGCTTTGATTTAATTTTGTTCTTAAGACATGCTTTCTGGATTGTTTTTAATACGGAGTGAGACACCCTGAGCATTCTTTTACTGTGGGAGAGTGGGATAAAAATATTGTGAATAAACAAATATTAGGTGGCCCTCCTGATGGGTGAGAGCTTGTTTAATGCTATCTGTAATCTGGCTAACTTGCTACCTCAAAATAGCCCTGGCTGTCTCTTCTATCCGTTGACAAGCAGGGCATGTGAATGAATCCTAAAATGAAACAGAAAGGAACAAAAGAGACCAAAACAACCTTTCAGTGGCATTATGATTCCAAGTTGCTTGGTAACAACTGGGGATGCTAAGTAAATGCAAAAATAAGTCAGTGGAATGATAAGAATTGTTGACATATGTTTCAGCAGAGAGATCCAGCATTCTACCCTCGTTTTAGAACAGAGACAAATACAGTATATATACACCTTTTGATGACTACACAGTCAATGCTAAAGCTCAAGATTCAAGTATTTCTGAACCTCAGTATGGGCTGTCCAGAGTATCAGGAGGAAAACTTGAAGCCTTGGGCATCTTATCCAGAATCTTGGTAGGACTCTGCACTGATTTATAGAATAGAATAGAATAGAATAGAATAGAATAGAATAGAATAGAATAGAATAGAATAGAATAGCAGAGTTGGAAGGGACCTTGGAGGTCTTCTAGTCCAACCCCTACAGGGAACCCTACACCACTTCAGACAAATGGTTATCCAACATCTTCTTAAAAACTTCCAGTGTTGGAGCATTCACAACTTCTGGAGGCAAATTGTTCCACTGATTAATTGTTCTCACTGTCAGGAAATTTCTCCTTAGTTCTAGGTTGCTTCTCTCCTTGATTAGTTTCCACCCATTGCTTCTTGTCCTGCCTTCAGGTGCTTTGAAGAGTAGCTTGACTCCTTCTTCTTTGTGGCAGCCCCTGAGATATTGGAACACTGCTATCATGTCTCCCCTAGTCCTTCTTTTCATTAAACTAGACATACCCAGTTCTTGCAACTGTTCTTCATATGTTTTAGCTTCCAGTTTCCTAATCATCTTTGTTGCTCTTCTCTGCACTCTTTCTAGAGTCTCAACATCTTTTTTACATCGTGGCGACCAAAACTGAATGCAGTTTTTTTCCTTTGGACTTTAGAACATAGTTCTAGCCTGATGCTCTGGGTAGCATAAGGTGGTTGTGTATGGCTAGCCAGTATTTGTAACAATTAAAATGTTGGATTGGAACTGGGGGAACTTTCAAATGCACCCTTGGCTATGAAAACTCACTAGATGATTTGGGGCCAGACTCCCACTTTGAACTTAAATCAAAGAGTTGTTGGATATGAGATGGCTGGCAAATAAATTTTATAAACAAACAAACAAATTTACTGGAGAGTTAATTGTCCAGAAGACCTTCAAAGGTAGACAAGCAATGAAATGGGAATTGTGCTGTTTGGGTGACACAAACTCCCTTCTTTACTTATGTACATGTAGTACATAAATAAAATAAAATAAAAGGGATGCAGTGGCTCAGTGGCTAAGACACTGACCTTGTCGATCGAAAGGTCAGCAGTTCAGCGGTTTGAATCCTTAGTGCCACATAACGGGGTGAGCTCCCGTTACTTGTCCCAGCTTCTGCCAACCTAGCAGTTTGAAAGTATATAAAAAATGCAAGTAGAAAAATAGGGGCCACCTTTGGTGGGAAGGTAACAGCATTCTGTGTGCCTTTGGCGTTGAGTCATGCCGGCCACATGACCACGGAGATGTCTTCGGATAGCGCTGGCTCTTTGGCTTTGAAACGGAGATGAGCACCCCCTAGAGTTGGGAACAACTAGCACATATGTGCAAGGGGAACCTTTACCTTTACTTTTTAATACATAAATACATGTACATGAGTACATGAGTACATGAGCCTGTACAAAGGGGAGAAACATATTTCATCATGGCTGCAACTACCTTTCTTGGTTACTTGGTATACTCCTTCTTTCTGATACTAAAACCATTATATGAAAGTCCTGATTGACCAAACAATCTTGAGTGATCATTATCTAGGGGCTCATTTGTAATGATCATGGTCTATCGGGGATTGTGATATGAAACATAAGAGGATAATAAACAGCGAAGAGCATGGGTTTATGAATCAAATGAAAAATAATTAGAACTATTGTCTATCCATGAAACATTGGAAAGGATGTAATAGACACAAATGAAGGCGGTCTGATTCTATGGAGTGGAGATAACAAATGCATTCAGAAAAATGAAGTTTACATATGAATGAGAGAGCTAAAAGGTTAAAGCCAAAAATATGAACTGATGTCATCTCAGCTGATGTGGATTTGTAAGAATCCATAGGTTGATTAGTTGTGTCTTGTGATAATAGAGAAAACACAGATGGATGTTTGGAGAAATAGTTCAACATTTTGAATAAATGTAATTCAGGGTACTGCTGCCCACTCATGGCTTATAATAACCTGGTAAAGGACCTGGTAATTTAAAGTGTAAACCAAAGCATTTCTGCTGAGCAGGCCATGCAATATTTTATTAATGGTCTAACTTGCTTAAATTCATCAGTTAGGCCAAGGAATTTATAATACTGTTTGATCTATGACCATTTTTCTATTACTAGAAATGAACTGTGGAATATATCCAGTTGACAGTTGTTTCTACTTAGAATGATTAAATTATACATACTAAGCTCTGGGGAGAAAGTAGAAAAAAATTATGTGTCTGATTAGTTCCAAAGAATTTGGGTTATGACCTTTTGTCAAAACGAAGCAAAAAAACATCGTTCCAGAACACAGAACAAGCAAATACATCTTTTTAGAAACAATGTTTGTAATGATTTGGAACAGTGAATTCCAAGCTACCGATAGTTCCCATCCTTATAGGTGTTACCTGGCTCAATACTATTAACCATGACTAGTTAATAGGATCTTGGAGTCCTAGTGGACAATCACTTAAATATGAATTGGCAGTGTGCTGCAGCTGCCAAAAAAGCCAACACAATCCCTTAACAGAGGGATAGAATTAAGAGCAGGCGAAGTGTTAATACCACTATATAATGCCTTGTTAAGATCACACTTGGAATATTGCATCCAGTTTCGGCCATCACAATATAAAAAAAGATGTTGAGACTCTAGAAAGAGTGCAGAGAAGTGCAACAAAGATGATTAGGGGAATGGAGGCTAAAATGTATGAAGAATAGTTGCAGGAATTGGGCATGTCTAGTTTAATGAAAAGAAGGACTAGTAATGACATGATAACAAGGTTCCAGTATCTAAAGGGCTGCTGCAAAGAAGAGTGGTTTCTCCAAAACATCTAAAGTGGGGACAATGGATGTAAACTTATCAAGGAGAGAAGCAACCTAGAACTATGGAGAAATTTCCTGACAGTTAGAACAATTAATCAGTGGAACAACTTGCCTCCAGAAGTTATGGGGGCTCCAACAGTCGAGGTTTTTAAGAGATTAGACAACCATTTGTCTGAAATGGTATGGGGTTTATTGTTTTGAACAGGGGGTTGGACTAGAAGTTCACTTCCAATTCTGTTATTCTCCTACTCCTTCCTTGGATGTATTTATATATATTTCATTGTACAAAATTATTGTTTACTGTTAAAAATTATCAAATAAAAGGAAACCAAAGAAGTAAAAAAAGATGTGATATTATTGCACATATTGTTTGGGTTTTTTTTTTTTTTTGAAAGCTCTATGCATATTTCTACACGGTCTTTTTGTTGATGTTTTATATCTTTTCTTCTCTTTCTGGGTTTCTGGCAGGGATGAAATCTAGCAGGTTCTGACAGGTTCTAGAGAACTGATAGTGGAAATTTTGAGTAGTTTGGAGAACGGGCAAATACCACCTCTGGCTGGCCCCAGAGTGGGGTAGGAATGGAGATTTTGCAGTATCCTTCCCCTGCCATGCCCACCAAACCACACCACACCCACCAAGCCACGCCCACAGAACCGGTAGTAAAAAAAATTGGATTTCACCACTGGTTTCTGGCCCTGAGCGAAATGTCAAGGATTTTCAATAAAGACACGTTTTGTAGACTGAATGAGCAGTTAAAAAATGAGACCAGTATCTAAACCAGAGGTCTTCAAACTTGGCCGCTTTAAGACTTGTGGACTTCAACTTCCAGAATTCTCCAGCCAGCTATGCTGGAGAATTCTGGGAGTTGAAGTCCACAAGACTTAAAGCGGCCAAGTTTGAAGACCTCTGATCTAAACTGATGTAGGATTTAAATAAGGATGAAGTGGGGGGAAAGAGAAGGAAAGACATGAGAGTTATGCAGATGTAGATTACATGTGAGAAAGATTACAAGTAACATCCCATCCCAATGCAACTTATGAAGTGAGGTATAACTCACAAAACCTTCTTCTTTTTAATAAAATTTGCCTGAAAAGAAATGATCAGATTCCTCCTGGGGTCTTTTTGCCTTCAGAGACAGCTGGAGTATCTTTGTTGTCTTTCTTTGATATCAGTCAGCCCTGAACCATCTTTTCTGTAAAAATGTAACCTAATTTGATCTCATTCTTTAAACATCTGAGAAGCCAAGTATTCAAAAGATTGTCTTTCTTGATATCATTTAATAGTTGCCTCAAGCTCATTTGGGAAGACTCTGCACAGGTTCTAGCTCGTGTTATTGTGACCAGAAGTCCGGCCTTTTCAGGACTAGTGTCCCAAATCCCCTCCTTAGAAAGTTTGCCTGCCCAACAAGCTGTCTATTGTATAGTGAGCTTCAATAGGCAAGAAGCATACCAGAATAGCTAACATATTACTGACTCAAAACTGGAACCGAGAAACAGCAGGCAAATGCCTGTAATTTATACTCTAGGCCAGGGGTGAAATCCTATCGGTTCAGACCGGTTCAGGCGAAGTGCTAGGGATTATTGGCATCAGTTTGCCAAACCGGTAGTAATCACCCCTCATTGGCCCCACCCACGCCTGGCCGGTCACCGCTCACCTCTTCCGGCTGCTCGATATTCCACAGAATTTAATGTTAAATGCAGCAGAAAGAATGCTAACTTTTCTCCCTTCATTCAGAATGGAGCTGCTGCAGCCTGTCCCTTTAAGATAGTCCCCAGGTGGGAGAGGGCCGGGAGGGAACCATAAAGGGAGCAGCAACTCCGTTATGAATGGAGGGAGAAAAGTTAGCATTCTCTCTGCCACAGAATTCAATGTTAAATGCAGCAGAGAGAATGCTAACTTTTCTCCCTCCATTCACAACGGAGCGGCTGCAGCCTGTCCCTTTAAGGTAGTCCCCAGGAGGGATGGGGATGGGGGGGAGCAGCTGGAATGGAGCTGTTTTCATGAAAGGCAGGAAAATGGGGAAAGGGATTTTCCTGCCTGTCACCCATTTCTCAATCTTAGCACAGACTGAGGGAAGGATGGTAGGCGGGAATAGTCCCCTCCCCATTTTCCTGCCATTCGCGACAAGGAGTGGCTGGGAGGGGAGGGGCCGGTGAGGAGCCCCCTCGATGTGAGTGATGTCAAGTTGGCCATGCCCACCCAGTCACATGACCTCCCCCCAACAAGCCACGCCCATAGAACCGGTAGGGGAAATTTTTTTAATTTTGCCACTGCTCTAGGCCCATAGGGCCTAAACCAATCATAGTACTTGAAAAAGCCCGCCCAAATATGAATGTTCTAAGTTTTGCTCCAAAACAGTTGGAGTTAACAGGATCATCTAAAGGTTAGTTTCACTTTAGCAGGGCTTAACACAACTATATATATTCAATACATAACACTGTCTTCTTTCAGAAACCTCTTTAAGACATTCATTATTAACCCAGATATTTAGGAGATAGCAACTATGCCAGGATTAGTCAGCTTTTAAGATGCCTTATTATTTATTTTGGTTTTCTGTTTCTTGAAAACGAACTTTCCTTAACATTTTTGTACGTATTGTTTTAAAAGCCTACAGGTTTTACCATGATACTTTATTTACAACTGGAGTTCCTCAGTCAGGTGTGTCTGTAGGATACAGATATTGTAAAAAAATAAAAATAAAATCCAAAATGGCAGCCATGACAGTGCATCAAAATTTTGCCTGAGTTTCACATATATTGCACACATGATGCACTTAAAATACAAATACTTGATTGCACCATTGTGAGTGTCATCTGGGACAAGGACACCTCTTGTAATGGTGTAGGAACTTAAAACCCACCCCTCTCCTAGAAAAATGAAATATTTTAGGAAATATTAAAAGGGCAGAATATTTCCCCTAAAAGGGAGGCAGAAACAACCCTCCCCCCTTTGTTAATGGCATTAAGGTCTGGGCCAGTCCATTCTACATAACAAAGATCTGCCTCCTTTAGGCAGAGCCATTTAATTGTCCTTCATTGCATCACCCAACAAGATTCAACCAAACTTAGCACACAGAAAACCTACAAAGCCATGTCTTCTGAGAGCAACCAATCAGGATACTCTTCCTGTGCCCCAGGAAGTTCAAAGCCAGAGGGGATATAAAACCCAGGGACTCTCAGCATCTCTTCCCTTTTTTGCCCAAGATCTTCAAAGCATGTGATCCTGTTCATCAATAAACCTTTCCAAGTAACTTCCATGAATCCAGTGTCTTTTTCCCCACTTGGAACTGAACCCAGAAGGACATTTCTTCCAACAATAATATGTGGGAAAGACCTTGAGATACAGGGCAAGGAGATGCTGCCTAGGGAATGATCAATGATAAGAACATAGCCTGCAACTGCATAATAGTTGGAGCAACAGGCTCAGAAGTGATCCTCCCTAAATTATTGGATTGTAAAGAATTGTACTTTCAGGCTTGAAAAATTCTGTTAATGTAGCATTGCAACAAAGTAGAATTGGTTTATCTGGCTGGATTTCATGTCTGGTCTACTTGGTTAGGCTGACACTTCTGTCTCCGCCCATTCTTATAACCATGCTTGGCTACTTCAGAAAGAAGGACAGTGTTGGGGGGGGGGAAACCCTCATTAACTAAGTCAATGTGAGTCTCCATTGACTGTATTTGCATTTTGTCTCCTTTTTAGTCCTCTGGGAACTTAATTGATAGAAGTAGTAATATCCAGCATTGGGGAGATGAGTTGCTACCCCAGTTTGGCAGAGTATTGTCTACTTGACCGCACCTTGGCTAAAGGGGTTTATTTGTTTTCAGCTTAAAAACCTGGGATAAGCAGATGTTGTTTGATAATATTAAAGGATGTAAGCCGTTCCAAGTAAAGTTGCCTTTTGCAATTGATTGATGGTGATTTTGTTAATGCCAATGGAGTTCAAGTGATGCTCCTGATGTTTTGGGATTGCATCTAAGGTGCCTATTGCTATTGGTACTATCAGAGGTGGTATTCAGCTGGTTCAGACCCATTTGGGCGAACCGGTAGCTCCGACGATCAGTTGGCCCCGCCCACTCACCCCTGCTCTATCCTGTCCTTTATTTCCTGCTTTGTAGCTCATCTCAATTGCGCGGCACAGCTGATTTCCCCTTCCCTCACTGTTTTACTTATCATTGCTGACTTGGAAGGTAAGCAGCTGAGCTTCTAAATGCTCCATTTCAGCGCTGTGCGCACGCAACTTAACCACCCGCGCACGCTCACCGAACCGGTTGTTAAACCAGCATTCCTGAGTACTATCCTTGCTTTCTTTTGCCCCAGCTGTTCTTATTTGCAGCGGCAGCGTGCAACTTGAAAAATTACTCTTTGCAACAAATGCTCAGCCACTGTCCATATCCATTATTTTTGTACATTCATCTGGACTTTCTTTTTCTGCAGACTTTAGTGTTTAAGGTCAGCTTCAGATAGATTCACTACCCTGATCCTGACAAAAACTTAACCTACCCCACAGCCATCCTAGCAGCTGAAAAAAGTAACTCACCGCTTCTGGTGCTCAAAACCTGTCTTGTGCATTTAGGAAAAAAATGCTTAGCCAAGTGTCACTGCAGCCCGATTATTAAGACTTCACTTGTTAAATTGGCAGGCTGGAGGTCAAATGTCTTTCAATGAATTCCTCTGCAGTACTTTTATAGAGCTTTCAAGTGTATTCCCATTATACCTTTACTCGCAAGATACTTTGCCTTCTCTACAAATTGGGACTTAATTACCTATCACTTCTTTTCTTGAAGCTACGTTTCGCCCCCCCCCTTCCTTTTTCCATTTCAACTCTGCCTTAGAGTAAGGGAACACAGCACCTACAGACCCAGAAGGAACATCGCTTTCCAGAAAAATAAAGGCAGCATAAAAATGTCTTAATGCCAGCACACAGGGCTAAATCGTGATTGTTAAAGCCTGAAAACTCCTGTAAAACAGCCTTTCCCAAGCTGATCTTTACTGTGTGTTTCACTGAATCTTAGAACATAGAATATAGAATAACTGAATTGGAAGGACTTTGGAGGTCTTCTATTCCAACCCCCTGAACAAGTAGGAGACCCATACCATTCTAGACAAATGGCTGTCCAATTTTTTCTTAAAAACCTCCAGTGATGGAGCACCCACAATTTCTGGAGGCAAGCTGTTCCACTGGTTAATTGTTAGGAAGTTTTTCCTTAGTTCCAGGTTGCTTCTCTCTTTGATTAGTTTCCAACCATTGTTTCTTGTCCTGCCCTCTGGTGCTTTGGAGAATAATTTGTCCCCCCTTTTTTTGTGGCAGCCCCTCAAATATTGGAACACTGCTATCATGCCTCCCTTGGCCCTTCTTTTCACTAGAGTAGACATACCCAATTCCCGCAACTGTTCTTCATATGTTTTAGCCTTCAGTCCCCTAATGGTCTTTTTTGTTCTTTTCTGCACTCTTTCCAGAATCTCAACATCTTGGTATAATATTATTTATTTATTTATTTATTTATTTATTTATTTATTTATTTATTTATTTATTTATTTAAATTTGTATACCGCCCTTCTCCTAGTGGACTCAGGGCGGTGAACAGCCAGAACTAAAACACATGCCAATAATAAATTTAAAATTATTAAAAGAATTACATAACTGGCCCAATTTAAAACAATTCAATTAAAACCCAATGACAATTTAAAAACTAAAAAACTAAAAAAGACTAAAAAGGGGGGAGGGGGTTCACGCCAGCCCTGCTTGATGGAAAAGAAAAGTTTTCAGGGCACGGCGAAAGACCCGGAGATCCGATATCCTTCGTATCTCCAAGGGCAAATTGTTCCAGAGGGCAGGAGCTGCCACAGAGAAGGCCCTCCTCCTGCGGGTCGCCAGCCGACATTGCCTGGTTGACGGCACCCTGAGGAGTCCCTCTCTGTGGGCGTGTACTGGTACTGGTCAGTGAGAGGCTATCGGCGGCAGAAGGCGGTCCTGCAAATACCCAGGTCCTATGCCATGGAGCGCTTTAAAGGTGGTAACCAACACCTTGAAGCGCACCCGGAAGACAACTGGAAGCCAATGCAGCTCATGCAGGAGAGGTGTAATATAGTGGCCAAAACTGGAAGCAGTATTTCAAGAGTGGTCTTACTAATAAGTACAATAGTCAAAAACTAATACAAACAAAAAGAAACATAGAAAAATGTGCTGTACACTGTTGACTCATATTTAAGCGATTATCCACTAGGACTCCAAGATTCTTCTCACAGTTACTGCTGTTGAGCCAAGTTTCACCCAATTGTAATTCTTGTACTTGTGGTGCTATCTTGACCTGATTTGATGATTTTAAGGCAGGATTCTCAGCCACCATTCTTGGAAATTATGGGAGTTGTAGTCCAGGAGACTGGGAGAAAACTGGATAAAATTACAAAGTATCATGTGTTGAGCCAAAAATGTGATTTCTGGGTCCTGTGCTGAATTCCAGATATGTTTATGATTGGTAAAAACCAATTAGCCAACTTATGCCCAAAATAGAATAGTACCATGATCGGACCCTACAATCAGAGCTTACAAAAACAACCATTTTGTAGCCTTTCTAAGTTTGATATCTTTAGAAGTGTTGGAACTGCCCTTGGTTGGGAATTATGGTGATTGAAGGCTCAGCACATCTGCCCAGTTTGCATTCAGACATATAAACATAAAAAATTGTTCTGATTTAGGAGCGATGCATGAAGTCTGAAAGATGATCCAGAGACACAACTGGTTACATGGACAGGCTGGAAAGAAAATAAATCTAAAACATTTTGGAAAGAAGATAATTCCACAGAGAATTCATCTGGGAGGCAATAAACTAAATAAATTTCTTGAATGAATAAAGTTTAGGGAGAACAAGAGAGGCTTGCTAGTAGATCATTCAAGAACATGTGGGAGAGGTAAAAAAAAATTCAAGATGGAGTCTACAACCGTGCAAAGTTCCATTAAAAACATTCTTCACATAAACAATTCATGTAAAAAGGGACAACGTTTTGATTGCACAGTCACAGATGGCATCTTGACTTTTTCAGTCTTCCTGAAGATGCCCTGAACTGAGCCAAATATTAGGAACAACAAGGCTGCCACTTGAGAAAGTACATGTTGATTTTCCTGAACCTGCTTCTCTCTCTGAGTTGATTCTCTTTTCGGTACCAAATAATTCTCATTACTATAAAGACGGCAGCTTGATGTTTCCCTTCTCATTTGCAGAACTCTGAAGAACTCTGTATTCTAAACATGATTACTCTTCATTCTTGTTCATTTCTTTCATTCCCTGTTTATTGATTTTTATATAATCAATGTTCTACATTTGAAACCTCTTTGTGCAATTATTTATATCCAAGTAAAACAGCTCATGGTAGAAATTGCTTATTGTTATTCAAAATTAAAAAGAAAAAACCTTAACAGGATCACCCAGGCAAGAATTTAATTTCTTGTACATGGCAAAAATCCACAGCAGCATTAAGTTTAACATTTTGTAATTTGACCTGAATTGTTCAGAAATGGTTGAATTAGCACTTGACATTCTAGTTGAAATTTATTGCCATGAAACTAGGTGATACCAATAAAATATAATCCCATCGAATGAGAACATTTGCTATTACTGGACATAGAGAAAGCCATCTAATAAGAATATTTTAAAAATAAATTCACGTATTATTTGGCTACCGGTGTCTACAAGTTAGAGTTTCACTGGGAAAAAGATAAAGATTTGACTCATGTGGGAACAGTCTTCATCAATAGCTACTGTAACTTCTACTTGTGTCATTTCTAAAGTAAAAGGCGATATTACCATAATTCCCAGCCAAAGTAATAGGCCCAGGGGAGATCTGTTTGGGCATTTAATCATGCTGCCTCTACAGTAAGACAGTTTGGTCTAGTGGTTAAGGCACCAGGCTAGAAAATGGGAGACTGTGAGTCAGTGGTGGGTTGCTACCAGTTCGCCCCGGATCAGACAAACTGGTAGTAGCAGTGGTAGGAGGCTCCGCCCACCCACCAGAAGTCTTCTGCGCATGTACCCACCTGCCCGGAAGCTTCTGCACATGTGCAGAAGTGTCGCGTGTGTGTGAGCACGCGCCCACAAGTGAACCAATAGCGACGGGATTTGAATCCCACTATTGCTGTGAGTTCAAGTTCTACTTTAGCTATGAAAGCCAACTGGGTGACTTTGAGCCACTCAATTTCTCTCTCAGCCCAACTCATCTCACAGGGTTGTTGTTGAGGGAAAAAATAGGAGGAGGAAGGTGTACTGGATATGTTTGCCACTTTGAGTTATTCGTAAAAATAAAATAAAATAAAGGTGGGATACAAATAAATAAATAAAGTCATAACAATCCTAATTTATATTTTCCATCATTTCTCTCCATTAATTACATTGTTCCCAGCCCATACGTGAGATACTCTTATATTGTATGAGTTGTATTCCCCACGTCCTTATTCTGACACAATTACAATCTCAAAGCATGTAAAATTTGTGATACTGCCACCCATAACCTAGAGCTGTGATGGCGAACCTATGGCACGCGGAGCCATATCGGTAGGCACGCAAGCATGGCCCTAGCTTAGCTCCGGCATGCATGTGCATGCTCGCCAGCTGATTTTTGGGCCTTCTGGGCCCACCGGAAGTTGGGAAACAGGCTGTTTTCGGTCTCTGGAGGGCCTCCTGGGGGGGGGAGGCCATTTTCGCCCTCCCTAGGCTCCTAGAGTGGCTCTGGAACCTGGAGAGGGTGAAAAACGGGCCTACCAGGCGCACCGGGCCAAAAGCAGGGGGAGCAGGGGGGGTCGTGTATACATAAGTGGGGAGGCGGGGTGCATTGAATCATGGGTGTGGGCACGCACACGTGCAACCCCCCCATGTTCCCCCGCTTTTGGCACGCGATGGCAAAAAGGTTAGCCATCACTGACCTAGAGGACACACACTATTAAGGGCACACTTGGAGATGTTTGGGGGAATGATGGGGGATGCAGACATGCCTTTTACCCTTTGGTCACTCATCAGCCTCCACTACAGCCAGTTCTCTCCAGCTCATAGTGGCAGGGCAGAGACTACATGGATAGCCAACGATGGCAGCATTGTTTTGTCCAAACTCTAGGACAGTGATGGCGAAGCACTTCACATGCCTGTGCTCATCATGGCCACAACCAGGAACAAGAGTTAACCAGAGGCATGCATGCGCCGGATAAGGTACTCCCAGTTTCCTGTGCACACATGCACACCAGCCAGCGAGTCTTCCGGTTAATGCTGCGCATGCGCCGATCAGCTGGCTGGCACGCATGCTCATGCTAGAAAATGGAAGACCAGCTCTTCCGGTTTCTGGAACTATCGCACACGCAAAGGCCACCTGATCATCGCATGCGCACACATGCATGCATGCCATAAACTCAAAAGAGAAACAGGCGACGGCACGTGTCATGTGACATGTGACATGGCTCCGAGTGCCACTTTGGGCATGTATGCCATAGGTTTGCCATCATGGCTTTGAGGACCCAGTTGTGGGGGCAATAAGCTGACTTTGTATAAATATACAAAAGGATGAAGGCTATTGCTGAGCACATTGTAAGCCGCCCTGAGTCTCCGGAGAAGGGCGGCATATAAATCAAAAAATTTTTAAAAAATGGCTCTAGGACGAATGGGTAGTGGAGATGCATGTTTGGATCATATCTAACATAACATCATCACACACAAATATATTGATTTGTTGACTGTCTAGCTGAATTTCAGCTTTTTTAGTGGGCGATCTGGTTTACCAGGGGAGGTTGGCAAAATTCTAAGAAATCATAAAGTTAGGAATAATCTGGGTCTTCATTTTACCAACCTTGGAAGGATGGAGAGCTAAGACAACTTTTAGCCGGTTAGGATCAAACTGCTGGCAGCCAGCCAGAGTTAGGCCTTGCAACACTGCGTTCTAACCACTGAGCCGCTTCCTATCGCTATTGCTAACAATTCAGCAAAACTTCTCAGAACTGAAACCAACCTTTTACTCTAAATCTCTGTGAATGCAGGGCAAAAAGATCAGCCAAACATCTGTTGCAGCAGAAGCAGTCAAGGAAAGGCTTTTACCACTGTCATCTTTGGCATTAATGGATTTAAAGCCATTTTTCTGCTCTCCAATAGAAGGATAATACAAACACCACACAGGCCAGGCTGGCTTAAGCAAAGTTATGCCAGGAGAGCAATTTGGCGCTAAGCCCTTATTTACTCTCATCCCAAAGTATCTTGTTCATCCCCGCAGGCTTCCGTGTTACAGATTAAAGGGTGTGTGGATTTACATTCCTTGACTCACATTCCGAGTTGCCTTCATTGCACTCCCACTGTTTCAACTTGTCAGCTTAACAACAGCATAAATCTGGCTCACACATTCGGGTATGTTCTTTAATTAGTACATTGATTAAAAGCTAAACTGTGCAAACAGGATGAGAAAGATTCTGTGGGATGAAGTTCGGATTTTTTTTTTTAATAAAAAAAAAACAACAACAGATTTGTCTCTTCCTTCAAATTGGAACAGAAAGAGCCACATCGTAGAGTTTTGGCAGTTGCATCAGGAAATCAGCAAGCAGAATGTACGGAGGCCTTTTTGATAGAAACTTACCAGGCTGTTCATATCTCATACCCAGAATAATCCAATATTATTAAGAATAATAGTTCCCTCTAATAGCAAATTCAGCTGCTAAATGTTTAAAGGATATCACCAAAAAGAGGCTACTGACAAAGGTAAGTAACATCACATATAGAAGATCTATGAATTTTGCAGAAACATGAAACTCTATCATCTATCTATTATCCATCCATCCATCCATCCATCCATCCATCCATCCATCCATCCATCATCTATCTGTCTGCCAGCCTGGTATAGTGGTTAACAGGACCACGAGATCTAGTCCTGCATCAGATACAAAGTCAGATGGATAAAATGTCCCCCAGGAGTCAATACTAACTCAACACTCCTCCCCAAGTCCCTCAATCAAGGGAAAAAAGAATGAAGGGCACAAGTATAGGATGGTGGAGACTTGATCTGCCAGGCTCTATTATGGTTGTATGTCAAGGACATTCTTCTTCTTCTTCTTCTTCTTCTTCTTCTTCTTCTTCTTCTTCTTCTTCTTCTTCTTCTTCTTCTTCTTCTTCTTCTTCTTCTTCTTCTTCTCCTTCTCCTTCTCCTCCTCCTCCTCCTCCTCCTCCTCCTCCTCATGTTCCCACAAGTGCAGGGTCTGCTTTTTGGATCATTGAGCACCACTTTGCATGGTTAGCTGCATCTCCAGGGTGCAAGCCCATGGCTTGCATATGTTTGTCGATGGTGTCTTTCCATCTCTGTTTTGGGTGCCCACGAGGTTGCTGGCTGTTGACTTCTAGTTGGTAGAGAAACAAATGCTTGCTTGAGGCGTACTCATGGCAGCACAGAGTCTAGATCACAGGAAGTAATGTGATGCGATACTCTACTGTGTCTCGGGCAGGACCCAGCTGGAAGTGGGGATGACTACTAAGATGGTAAAGGAACTGGGAAACAAAATCTGATGAGGAACAGTTGAAGGAATGATTGTGTTTTCCTGAAGAGAATTATGACAGCAGTCTCCCTATTCCTAAAAGGTTGTCATATAGAGAAGGAATTAAAGATCCTCTGTTCCTCTGGAGGGCAGGATCGGAACCAGTATATTGTTCCTACAGAAAAATAGATTCAAGTTAGATATCGCCAAGAATTTCTTAATGGTAAGACCTGTGGAATAGATTACCTCATGAAGGACAGAGGTGATATTCAGCCGGTTCGGACTGGTTTGGGTGAACTGGTAGTGCCAACCTGCAGGTGGAATGGGCCCGCCCCCACCCTCCTGTCCGGGCACAATCCCATCCTATATGACTGTGTTTTTGATGCCACACCAGTGGTGGGTTGCCCCCGGTTCGCACCGGTTCTATAGAACTGGTAGTAAACCGGCAGAAGGCTCCACCCACTGACCCTGATGTCATCACAGTGCTTCTGCGCATGCACAGAAGCTTCTGCGCTTGCACGCGGCCCCACCACAAACCAATAGTAAAGGTAAGTAGAACCCACCCATGTGCCACATGCATGTGCGGACTGGATACACGAGCCAATTGCTGTGTTGCTTGATGTTTCATGCATGTGTGGATAGTGTGTGTGGGCTCACATTTCCATTGCTGGATGAACCGGTTGCTACAATATGTGAAGCCCACTTCTAATGAAGGGGGTAGGGTCTTATTCGCTGGAAATCTACAGATGAAGGTTGGCTATCTGCCTCAAATGCTTTTACAGATCCAATAAGTTACATTTGCTTCGCAGCATATCCATACAAAGCAAGAGTTGCTCTATATACTACGGTGTATTATTTACCATATTTTTCGGAGTATAAGACGCACCTGAGTATAAGACGCCTACCTTTTTTGGTGGAGAAAAGAAGAAAAAGAAATCTGCCTCTGCCTCCCAGCAATTTTGCCTCGTTGTAGCAAACAGCAAACAGCCTGCTTTACTTTCATTTTTGTTTTCAGCATAGCTTGATTAGCACAAGGAAAAAAAAAATCTGCTCCAGCAATTTACCTCTTTGCAGCAAGCAGCAGAGGCCTGCTCAAAACAGCTGAGAGCAAAACAGCTGAGAGTCGGAGGTCGATCCAATCAACTTGTGCTAATTAGGTTGTGCTGAAGCTGAAAGGAGCTGTTTTTTTCTTGCTTTTTTGCTTGCAAGGAGGTAACTGCTGCGAGGCAGAGACCAAAGGGTGGGGGCCAGTGTGTGGGCGGGGCTACATTCGGTGTATAAGATGCACCTAAATTTTCACCCCCTTTTTTTGGGTGGGGGGGGAGAAAGGTGCTTCTTATACTCCGAAAAATACGCTAATCTTTCTTTTCCACGTCATTTAATTTTCCTCCTAATGTGATTATTTTCCAAATCTAATATGACATTAAGATTGCTGTCTATCCTGTGTGACATCCATTCATGAAATATATTATCTGTTATGGAATTAAGCCATCTTTCTGGGTGTGTGAATGAACTGTAGGCTAGGGCAATTATATATATATATATATAAAGTTCTTTTTAAAAAAATCAAAGCACAGATCCCTCTCTACATTTTTGTATTTTAAGGAGGGGTGGGGGAGGAGAAACCCTTTTGAAATGAAAACTGCCTGTAGCTTGAATAAAACGCAGCAATATACCAGCCTTGCCATCAACTGATGAAATCACATTAACATGGAAGAAAGCAAATCTGGACCATCTGTTGCTGAATAGCTGAATCAATGTCTGGCTTAGTGGCATATGAAGGAGACGCACAGTTCAGACTGCAGAACAGGGATGATATTTCAAATGACATCTGGATGCTTTTTATCAATGATATAAACAGAAATTCTGGGGGAATAACAAACTGTTAATCACAAGTACTTTAAATATATTGACAGACACAAAATTATAAAATTATAGCAAGTTTCCAGCCAAAATGGATTTGTGTGGTATGTGTGTGCCTGTGTGCAACTTTCTTATATCCCATCTCCTCAGTCTATTTTTTTCTTTCTCTCTCTTATCTATCTATCATTATTTATCATCTAGCAATCAATCAATCAATCAATCAATCATCTCCCTCTCATCTCTTTCTCTTTATTATCACCATCATCACCATCATCACCTATCAATCATCTCTCTCTCATCTATCTATCTATCTATCTATCTATCTATCTATCTATCTATCATCTATCTATCTATCTATCTATCTATCTATCTATCTATCTATCATCATCTGTCTATCAATCATCTCTTTTTCTTTCTCTCTCTCATCTCTCCTCAATCTGTCTGTCTGCCTGTCTGTCTGTCTGTCTGTCTGTCTCTCTCTCTCTCTCTCTCATCATCTGTCTATCAATCATCTTTTTCTCTCATCTCTCATCAATCTCTCTCTCTCTAGCTATCTCATCATCATGTCTATCAATCTCTCTCTCTCTTTCTCTTTCTCCCATCTCTCGTCTATCAATCTATCAATCTATCAATCTATCAATCTATCAATCTATCAATCTATCAATCTATCAATCTATCAATCTATCAATCTATCTATCATCTCTCTCTCTCTCTCTCTCCCTCTCTCTCCCTATCATCTATCTAATCTCCATTTCTCCATCAACTCTATCATCTCAAGGATGATATGTTAGGGATAGGAATGGATGGAAAACAATCCAATCAAAGTAGTGGTGAGTTGCCCCCGGATTCGGACTGGTTCGCAAGAACCGGTAGTAAAACCGGAGGGAGGCTCCGCCCACTGACTCGGACATCATCATAGGTGATCTGCGCCTGTGTAGAAGCTTCTGCACATGTGCAGAAGAGCGCATATGCGCAGGTGGGTGCCATGCGAACCGGTAGTAAAGGTAAGTAGAACCCACTCCTGAATCAAAGCACTTTGCCCCATCCTTCTTCATTGCTTTTTGACTATAGCATCAAGAGATGTGTAGGTGTGACTGAGAGAGAAAACATCTGGTAACAATTCATTTGTTGAGTCAGTGCAATTTGTCATTTAAGATTTAGCTAGCCATCACAGGCTGTTGGGCTGCTTCTAGACATCACAACCCCACATCTCCTCCTAAAAGGATAATAATACAATAACGTCTACGTTGCATATTTTTTTTCTCCTCGTTTCATTTACCGTCACTTTATTTGAGCAAGAAAAAACACAAGGCAATTATGCTTTATCCCTAGACCAGTATTTCTCCACCATAGCAACTTGAAAAATGTATGGACTTGAACTCCCAGAATTCCCTAGCCGGCAAGGAGTTGAAGAGAGCTGAAGTCCACACATCAGCAAGTTTGCCAAGAAAATACTGCCCTAGACATTAGGAGAAGATAAAGCATTTCTGTCTTCCGAAAGGTTTCTCCTATCCTTTTCCTGGTTTGCTTGGTGTGCGCCTCTTTTCCCAGATGTTACTTGTTTGGATTTGCTACACATAAGACTCAGCAAAGTTCCTCCAAGTTTATAATCCTGCTGACAGGTGGTGAAAACCATTTTTTGGATTGAGTGGTGGTGGTGGTGGTGGTGGGGGTAATGAACGTGGATGAAATTTCACCCACTGATTTGAAAAGCTTCATTGGCACTGTACGTTCTCTTCACCTTTTGTGAAGGTGAAATATAGCATCTGGGAACAAGAACACCGAGTCTGGGTTGGCTGCACACTCTCCTTCTGCATGAGGGCATGGTGACCTTAAAAGTATCACCTTCACTTTAAACTGGCTATATTTGCTGTGAATGATCCGACCACAGCACCAACTTGGATTAACTGTTGAGCTGTCTGGTGCTGTAGAGAGGCAGGGAGACGACCTTGGATGAGCTATTTGGAAATTATAACAAAAAGAAAAAAAAAAAAGAATGCTTTAAGCCTGGGAAACAGAAAAAAAAAGCATGAGAAAGACTTCTCCCTAATTCATCAGGGCATGAGAGATGGAGGGCAAAACACAGTCAGGCTTTCAAGATTATCTGCTATAACCTATATCAATAAATTGTAGTTCCAGTCAAACACGTGAAGTCTGTTTTTCCCCAACCTGTCCTGTCCTGAAGGGCTGACAGATGCTGTGACATTCACAACACAATTCTTTCTTGGCTGCTGTTGTGTGTCAAGGAAAAAGACCTTGGAAGGGGGGGGGGCGGAGAAGGGTTTTGAAGAAAATGTCCTGCAAGGAAGGGAAAAAAAAAATATGTAGACAGGTGTGGAACAGATTAGCCTGAGTAGGTGGCTCAGTGGCTAAGACACTGAGCTTGTCGATCAGAAAGGTTGGCAGTTCAGTGGTTCGAATCCCTAGCACAGGTCTCCTGCGTGAGCAGGGGGTTGGACTAAATGACCTCCAAGGTACCTTCCAACTCTGTTACTGTTAGATAAACATGGATGTGGCATTTCATAACATCCTTTCTAACATTCCAAGCAGAAAATTATATTTCTGCAGGTTATCTTGCTTAACAAATGCTCTACTTGATCATTCTGGATAAAGGCAACCTGTTTATTTGATGTATTTATTTGTTGATGTTTTTAAAAATAAAACTCAACCGCATATTGAATGTTAAAAGCAAACTACAGAAACAGGCATTGTCCTGCTCTATTTTTGGAAAACAATTAGTATCGCATATGTAAGACAAGAGAACCAGAGAAAACAAAATGCAAGCACTGACAAGGGTGTTTTTGCTACAGCCCCCACCCATAACTGACATGGGGAACTCCAGTTAAGTTTGTTTGTTTGTTTGTTTGTTTGTTTATTTATTTATTTATTTATTTATTTATTTATTTATTGGTTTGATTTATATGCCGCCCTTCTCCAGAGACTCAGGGCGGCTTACAATGCGTTAAGCAATAGCCTTCATACTTTTGTATATACCTGCTTAGTAGGGCTTTCGCCCCCCGCCCTAAGCGGTGTTCTTTTTTTATACAAAGTCAGCTTATTGCCCCCACAAACCGGGTCCTCATTTTACCTACCTCGAAAGGATGGAAGGCTGAGTCAACCTTGAGCCTAGTGAGGTTTGAACTTGCAGTAATTGCAGGCAGCTGGTGTTACTTAACAGTGCTTTAGTCTGCTGCGCCACCAAGGCTCTTATAACACTAACAACACATCTTGGGAAATAAATGAGGTCAGGGAAGATCTGTGTTAACAAAGTGTAAAAATTCATTTCCCCCCTAAACCAAGGAAAACATGCCAAATGCAGTCTATCTTCCTTGTTAAGAAACAGGAAAAAAATCAAAAATATTGGCTTTGTTCCTGTCAGTGGTATGGGCACCAGGTCTTCCCTGTGTCTCAGAGATCTTCCCTGATCTCATTCATTTCCCAAGATGTGTTGTTAGTGTTATTGTGAAAAACTCCTACAATTAATAGTATTCTGTCTGGGTATGAAAATACCTCTAATTGTTGGGATGGAAGAGCCATTCCTACAGTTGAATTCCAAGTAGGCAAGAAAGGAAATGAGACTTACATCAATCTCATGTTAGTGTGACACAGGAGGAAATATGACATTATTATTTATAGAAATGGTTATGAAAAGCCAACTGTCTTTAAAGCCATTCCAGTTATTGCCAGGTATTATGATGATAGTGTAGAAAGTTAGCACCCACCCCTCTCCTAGAAGAATGAAATATTTTGGGAAATATTAAACAAGGCAGAATATTATATTTCCCTAAAGGAGAAACATAAAGGAGAAACATGTTTTTTTTCCAAACAGAAAGCAGCCCCCACCTTTCTTAACAGCCCACAGCAGAGGTCAGCACTTAAGAGAGAAAGAAATAGATAGCTCTATTCATAGGCAAAGCAAATACTGCAGGCAGAAATCCATTCAAGATAGGATATTTTGGAATTTCCTGCAGCAAAGTCTGAACAAAGGCAGAGTGATAGGATTAGCCATTAAGCCATAATAGGAATTGCCCAACACAAGCCCCTTCATTGCATCATCTCAGTTGTACCACCCCCAGAAAACGTCAACCAAACCTGGGAGCCAGCTATGACTCCTACAACAGCCAGTAGAAGACATGTTCCTGCACAGGAGTTTCAAGTGCAAAGCCCAAGAGAAGTTATAAATACCTCCCCACTCTCAACTCCATGTGGTCAGCTGCCCAGAATCATATGTGCTTGGTGGTTCGGCTTCATCAATTAATGGACCCTCTTTCCAATCAGCCTCCAGCCTCCATTTTGTGTCCAGTGCCTTTCTCCCAGCTTGCAACTGGACCTGGATATTTCTTCCATCAATACTAACACTATGCCAGCATTCATAGTTAGCCATGCTGTCTCATGATTCTGGACGTTAAGTCCAATATATTTCCTGAGCATCACATGGGAGAAGGTAGGAATGCTTACAACTTCCTCCCCAGTGTGGACAACTTTTCCAATTGAGGATTGACTTCTATAAAGTAGAAGGCCCAACTGTAGTACCTGAGATATTTCTGCCTTTGATGGCCACTTAAAGTTGTACATAACTTTCAAATGAGTTTATTAAAATCCAGATGGCTTTTTATTTCCCTGTCTTCATTTTTAACACCAGAAATCATATTATGTGTACACTTTTGGATAGCTTCCATGCACTGTTAGGATTTAAGCATTGTGTTGTTTATTGTTATTACCGTTGAAGAAAATGAGAAAGTGTACAAGAGATGAGGAAACTGTAATGATGAATGTATCTTGTCTTTTTATGTACACTGAGAGCATATGCACCAAAGACAAATTCCTTGTGTGTCCAATCACACTTGGCCAATAAAGAATTCTATTCTATTCTATTCTATTCTATTCTATTCTATTCTATTCTATTCTATTCTATTCTATTCTATTCTATTCTATTCTATTCTATTCTATTCTAATGGCATCAACCAACTTTTCACATGACTTTTGAATCATAATGGCACATAAATTTCTACCAAATCCTGGATCATCTGAAGACTTAGTTGCCTCCCTGGGTTTACGGCCCCAAATGATTAAGGGCTCCATTTTATGGCTGTATTAACATCCATAGTAACAGTTTACCTGATGACATATACATATACATATACCTTTTCAGGGAGGATACATGGGATGAGGGTGTGGCTAACTGATGAGGACTAATAAGTCTGAAATAGATCTATCTTAGTCTCCTTAGTCTCCCAATGGGCAGCAGGGTGCTTGCTGGCTGCCTGAAAAAAGCCTAGAAACTAGTGGATTGTGATTTCACTGAACTAGGGCTGCATAAAAATCTTGGTTTACGTAGGAAGAACCTGGCTAAAGAGAAATACACACACACACACACACACACACACACACACACACACACACACACACCTGTTTTGTTTTAGTGCTTTTTAATTGTTTTATGTTTTATAGTGAATGTTGCTGAGAGTCACTTCTTGAAATTGACAGCCACAGAATTCAGATATTTCACCCTGAGTTCATTTTGCAATTCATTAAAAAAAAAAGGGGGGGCGGGGGTTAAGCTAAAAGAGCTTCAAGAAGAGCTCACTAACTACATTAATTTTCTAATCTCTTACAGGAATCATTTTCAAATATAAGTGAATTGTGTTTAATACGCTAGCCTCTTTGCTTCTCCACACCACATATAGCAGATATTTGTATTTACTTTTTCCATCTGTGAGCAGACTGCTGATCTGTACTGAATCTAGTTGCCAATTTTACCTATTTTGGCTGGCACTATACTGTCTGCCTTGCTGTTACTTGGGAACTGTATCTTGCCGCTTCATTAGTGTGTGTGTGTGTCTGCTGAATCTTTGACTATTTTAGCATTTGGAGAATGAGATGTACTGTAAAAGTATTTAAAATTGTGAGCTGTATACAAGCTAACTTGAGATATAGGCATTTGTAGTTATTATAGGGGCTGAAACATCTTCAGTTCTCAGGATGGGAAGTGAAATGTTTTCAAGCAAAAAAACAAAAGAAAGTCCAGTTGCCTTTTGAAGAAGCACATTTGGGATTCTCAGTACTAACAAGTACAAAATGAACGTTATGGCAACTTGTGTAGAATTTTGCTGTTTCCCTGTGCTTCTTCCATTAAAAAAAAACCTAAACACCTCCACTAATTTTTTTTTTTGCATTAAGCAAATATAATTTTTCTATCCATCAGAGAAGAGTAGATGATTAATTGCCTCCTTAAAAGTAGTTCATCATTGAGTGATTCTAAATCCTAGTTATATTTTTATATTGTACCATTTTTGTCCTTTGCATTTGCTGACATTTGTTTTTTTTGAAAAACAAACACATAGGAACTAATTTATTTATGAAACGGTGGGGTTTCCTCCGAGAGATAGCAGCAGGACCATGGTGATTAATGAAGATGAATCAGCATGGGGCAACCCATTTATGATGAGTTCTGTACAAATATGGTGGCTCATTTTCCTGGGTTATATGGGTAAGCATAGAAAAAAAAAAAATCCCAGTACCCGGAACAGTTTAATGTTATATTTTAATATATTTAATTCTTTTCATTACAGCTAACATTTCTGAAGGATAAGGGATAAGTTCCATTATTTCGATGGTCAATAGTTTTTTATGTGCTCCATAACCCGAAGGAATATAACGGATTTATACAGTCAAAGAATTGGTCTGCCTAGCTATCATTTCTGGTCAGTGGCTCTCCAACTTCAAAAGTAGATGATTCATTCTCTCTCTCCCTCTCCCTCCCTCCCTCTCTCCCTCTCTCTCTCTCTTTTTCTCTCTCTCCCTCTCCCTCTTTCCCTTCCCTTTGGGGAGTAGGGATCGATGTAGCTCTGAATAGAGTAGAGTAGAGTAGAGTAGAGTAGAGTAGAGCAGAGCAGAGCAGAGCAGAACAGAACACTTTATTGTCTGTGTGATTGGACACACAAGGAATTTGTTTTTGGTGCATAAGTTCTCAGTGTACATAAAAGCTATAAGTAATAAATCATGAATATTTATAAATATAAATTATATTTATATAATTTATTTATATAATTTATTATAAAATATTATATTATATTTATATAATAATATTATATTATAATTATATTATAATATTATATATTATATACTAATTTATATAATTTATTATAAAAATAATATAAATATTACTTTTGTATGTACGTGTGTGTATACATATATATATACATACACAAAGTGTGTATAGTCAAGGCTATGGTTTTCCTAGTTGCAATGTACGGCTGTGAAAGTTGACCAATAAGAAGACTCCTGTGAGTCCCTTGGACTGCAGGGCAATCAAACCGGTCAGGCCTAGAAGAGATCAACCCTGACTGCTCTTTAGAAGGCCAGATCCTGAAGATGAAACTCAACTACTTTGGCCACCTAATGAGAAGGAAGGAGTCACCGGAGAAGCGCCTAATGCTGGGAACGATTGAGGGCAAAATCATGATTTGACCATGAATTAGCTAACTAAAGCTAACTCATGGTCCAAGCCCAAATAGCAAACATATTACAAAGCAGCCAGAGAGTTGAGAAACCACCTGGCATTTACAAGATTGACAGTTGCTTTGTAGACAGGAAATATGTATCCCTCTGCCTTAGGCAGGATCTTCCTGACTGAGACATGGCTGGAGATCATACAGACGGTGAAATTAGGTAAAAACATCTCTCTTTATGCTAATTTGAAAAAAAAGTTTTTAACTCTAATAATAATTATCAAGCAAAAGATATTAGACAAAGAGCTGGAAACCCTTTCAACATTATGTTGAAGAGGAATTTGTAGAAAGGAATTTCCAGGGAACTAAATCTGCCCATCTGTTTGAAGAATCAATCAGGTAGAACATTCAGGATGATGGGTTTGATTGTCCGTTTGTATTTAACCTGTAATTGAACAATCACTAATCAATATAAATAACTATTATAAAGTTGTATGTGGCTGATGTGAGGGATTTATGTGATTTATGAATAAGAAAGGGGTAGATGTCACTTTATAAGGGACAAATGAACTATAAATTCTGTATATTAGGATTCTAGATTGTGGGGACAAAGACAAATTGCTAAATGATCTATTAAAGTCCTACCCAGATATCAGTGGGGACAAAGGAGCCCTGGTGGCGCAGTGGTTAAAGTGAAGTATTGCAGGCAAACTCTGCCCACAGCCTGGAGTTCGATCCTGATGGGACTCAAGTTTGACTCAACCTTCCATCCTTCTGAGATTAGTAAAAAGAGGACCCAGATTGTTGGGGGCAAAGCTATTACTATTTCTTGCCCTTTTCAGCTTTGCAATGGGCCAAGGGTAAAAGTAGACTCATGGCCAGTTCCTCCAGTGGAAAATTGCACCTTGGAAATATGAACACAGGAGGGAAGTCGTGAGTGGATAAAGATTATGAACGATGTAAAGTAAAAGTGATAGTGGTAGCAATAGCAACAGCCCTTAGAATTATATACTGCCCCATAGTGCTTTATAGCACTCTCTGAGTAGTTTACAATGTCAGCGTATTGTAAAAACTTCTGTTCCTTTTGTTATTTGGAGTGGACTTTCTCAGTTTGCCCACATCTGTACTGATTTACACTCACCTGTCTTAGAACAGAAGAGCGATAAAATTTATTATTACTAGCCCTAATTAGAAACTAGATGCCGTTTGGTTTCCCTCATTGAGAATGCAATGGGATTAAGTGTGGTTGTCTCTGAGTTGTTTATGCCAGAACTGAGAAGGATTATAGATCTAATAGTACTAGAAACTGAATTAACAAACTTATGCAACTAGTCCCTTGGACTGCAAGGCGATCAAACTGGTCATTCCTAGAGGAGATGAACCCTGTTTGCTCTTTAGAAGGCCAGATCCTGAAGATGAAACTGAAATACTTTGGCCACCTAATGAGAAGGAAGGACTCCTGGAGAAGAGCTTAATGCTGGGAAAGATTGGGGGCAAAAGAAGAAAAGGACAACAGAGAATGAGGTGGCTGGATGGAGTTACTGAAGCAGTAGGCGTGAGCTTAAATGGACTCCAGAGGATGGTAAAGGACAGGAAGGCCTGGAGGAACGTTGTCCATGGGGTTGTGATGGGTTGGACACAACTTTGCAACTAACAATAACAACAACAACAACAAATGCAGCTATTATTTAAAAATATCCTGTTATCTCCAGCAGGTGCTTTCTGGAGATAGAGAACTTAAATAGGTTCATGGTAAGTCAGCCCAAAACAAACTATGGATTTATACCTCCATCCTCTGCCATATCCCAAGGGAAAAACTTCTAATTACTGGTAGATGGCATCAGTATGTATGGTGGGACCCACAAAACAAGTGGGACCCTGTTAGTAATCTTAAAAATATAGGTAGGTAGAACAGGATCATATTTCAATTTTCCTCCTGGTAGAAGATCTATGGGAAGGTTGGATTGGATGGTGGACCCTCTTAAACTAGGGTTCCCATGGCTAATTGTAATAATGAGAGATGACTGTGATTACAAACTGCAGCAGGAAGTCACATTTGCAATGGGAGTGTCATGAAGGCAGGGTGACATTGTCCATGTCTACCTTCCCAAAATGGTTACCAACCTTTCTGATGATGTGGAAAACACCCAGTATCAGGGGTGGTATTCACTTACCTTCGCTATGGGTTCGCAAATGTGAGTGCGCGCGCATGTGCAGAGCATCAGAAACGGGATGTGATGACGTCCGGGTGAGTGGGCGGAGCCTCTCGCAGCTGCTGCTACCGGTTTGCCTGAATCAGATAGAACTGGCTGAATCCACCACTGCCCAGTCTGGATAACCATTTTTCTAATAAATATTACTAATTCTTCTTTGGGTTAGCTGTTTCCAGCCTGGAATGGAGGGGAGAAAATCTGAAGCCATGAATCCAATTCTCTGTTTAGTACAGTTTGTTGATAGAAATAGGCCCGCATCAGCAGGCACATGTCAAATGGGTAAATAATAGGACCTCTTTCTTTCAGTTCAAAGTTATGGGAGGACGATTTTTTTTTTCCTGTTTTAGATCCTTGCAAAAGAAAATGCAGTCTCTGCTTCTTTTGGAAAGACCCCTTGGGGCATGAATCTGAGAGCATCATTTGCTGCTAGGTTTCCCCCCCCCCATCTCTCTCAGGCTGATATAACAGTTACATCTATCCAAATGATTTTTCTGGGTCTCACAGAAAATTGGAACATTGATGCTTATCTTTTAGCTCATTCAGTTTCTTGTTTTCAACCTCCTTGTGTTTTTATTTGCTCTGCTTTTATTTAGACTCAGGCAGCGTTTCTCAGCCTTGGTAACATGCTGGCAGGGGAATACTGGGAGCTGAAGTCTGCTTGTCTTAAAGTTGCCAGGGGTTGAGAGATACTGGAGTCAGATATAGAAATACAGTGTAAATGTATTATTAATTAATGACAATGACTATCTCTTATCTCTGGAATCTGTGATCCCTTATTCATATGGATGTATGCTCCAGACCAGAGGTGTCAAACTCAAGGCCTGGATCTGGCCCACGGTATGCTTAGATCTGACTGTGGGGCTGCCCTGGAAACAGCAAAGAACTGGCCCGTGGTGCCTCTGACAGCAAAAATGGACCTCAGGAGGGCCACATGCGACCCTCCCAGACTCTGTTTTCACTAGCAGAGGGTTGCAGGAGGCCGTCACTGGCAAAAACAGAACTTGGGAGTCCATTTTTGCTGGCAGAACGCTTAGGCCGCCACAGGCGGCCCCCCTGACAAGAGCGAGCTGGCCATGCCCACCCTGGCCATGCCCATCCCAGCCCCACAAGGTCAAACACAACCCTAATGCGGCCCTCGATGAAATCGAGTTTGACACCCCTGCTCCAGAGCATAAAAATAGGGGTAGGAAGCAGTGGTGGGTTGCCCCCAGTTCTATAGAACCAGTAGTAAAACCGGCGGGAGGCTCCCCCCACTGACCCCGACGTAATCAGGAAGCTCCTGTGCATGCACGCGCGCGGCCCCATTGCAAACCGGTAGTCAAGGTAAATAGAACCCACCCCTGGTAGGAAGCGAACATTCCTATTAATAGCCCAGTGAATGATAGAACCCACCTTGAAACTTTGATCCATAAGAGACATGTTTGCTTGGAGAATAGACAGAAATGTAGCAAAGGGACAGCCACCACAATTACTGCCTCAGTGATGTGGTTTTATAGACCAACTCTAATCCTAAACTAAAGATGATTTAAGCCGTTTGTCACCACCATTGCGATCCAAATATTAGACGAGTAAACACTGAAACTGAAGATTTGTACTTTTCATGTTAATGATACCTAATTTATCTTCATAGAGAATCAGAGGGTTGATGATATTTTGGTGTTCCGTGAAGTTAAACTGGATATCATCAACTTAAGAAGTTATTGCTATCCAGTTTATCTTCCTGGAACATCAAAATATCACTAACCTGAGTGAAGTTAGTAATACAAAAGAAGATAGAGGGTTTATGGTGTGTAATTGGACAACTCACCATGGCCAACCGGCCGAGAGACAACTTGGTGCAGGACAATTCAACAATTTGATTTAATTATTTCAAATAATTAAAAATATATTTCATTTGTTTGTCATTCATATTTCATTTTTGTCCCTCCTTTGGCATCCTATCTTTAATGATTCTATTCCACCATTTCTTCGATATTAGTGTAGCTCTTGTTCCATGGTGAGTTGTCCTGTGGTGAATTGGCTGAGGTGAGATAGCTGTGTGAATTGGCTGCAGCAAGCTCCTTCCTTCCTTCCTTCCTTCCTTCTTCCTTCCTTCCTTCCTTCCTTCCTTCCTTCCTTCCTTCCTTCCTTCCTTCCTTCCTTCTCCCTCCCTCCCTATTTCTAAATCACCCATCACCCTCAAAGATGCATGACCCAAAAAATGAAATTGACGATTTCCTTTCTTTCTTTCTTTCTTTCTTTCTTTCTTTCTTTCTTTCTTTCTTTCTTTCTTTCTTTCTTTCTTTCTTTCTTTCTTCCTTTCCTTTCCTTTCCTTTCCTTTCCTTTCCTTTCCTTCCTTCCTTCCTTCCTTCCTTCCTTCCTTCCTTCCTTCCTTCCTTCCTTCCTTCCCCCCCTCTCTCTTTCTTTCTTTCTTTCTTTCTTTCTTTCTTTCTTTCTTTCTTTCTTTCTTTCTTTCTTTCTTTCTTTCTTTCTTTCTTTCCGAGAAAGGACAATAATTTCACAGAAGGCTATCCATGCATTTAGCCCAAACTACAGCCCTTCCAAGAGCACAGAGTTCTCCCAGGACTTTGCCTCTTGGCATTAAGAAAAGACCGTAGACTCAGTGTGTGCTTTTCTCTCTTTAAATTTCTCTGCTGAGACTTCCTCTGCTCAATTGAATTCTTGCAACAACGAAGGCATTCGCTTTGGCTTAAAGCTTGCCTTATCTTTGAAAGCCCACACCCTGAGCACAAATTAATGTTGGTGATTACTCCCCGCCAAATGTGAACTTTAAAGAGATTTGCAATGCGGATATTCTTTTGTCCTGCTCCTTGGGCCCCTGAGTGAGATAATATCCTGAAGGCCATGATGAAGCATTATTGAAAGGAGGGAAAAGTACACCATGCTTGAATTCTTCTGCATGTGGGTTTTAATAAGTGCATTTTTTCCTCCATGAGCTTCCTGTGACATGGTTGCTCCAAATTTTAAACTGTACAGAATGTCTCATTATACGTAACAGTGGGACCAAAGTGAGAGGTTCAGAGCTCAGTCACAAGAGTAGAAGAACCACAGAGGACATTTTTTGATGAGCAGTAACCCCTCTAGATTGTAAGGGGAACTTCACCTATATTATCATTTCAAAATAGATAAAACAGAATGTAAATCCGTCCTAGGCAATGTTTTTAGATCAATGGGCACTTCTGGAGTGTAGAGTGCATATCATAGGCACCACAAAATTGCTACCATAAAGAGAGTTTACCTATTCACAAAATGGTAGGCATGATAGGGCATGGTGTACCATGATTCTTTATCATTCTACCAAAATGAAAAGTAGTAAAAATTGTCCCCTGCCACTTATTCTGCCTTTCTGTTCAGTACCTCACTACAAAATTCTGAGCAATAGGCACTTAACATTTGTATTTTCTACAAATATATAAATTCATGTTCCTAAGAGTTCATGTTTCTATAATTCAGTTAGAACAATTAATCATTGGAATTGATTGCCTCCAAAAGTTGTGGGGGGCCCAACACTGGAAAAAGAGATTAGACAGCCATTTGTCTGAAATTGTTTAAGGCTTCTCACTTGAGCAGGGGGTTGGACTAGAAGACCTCCAAGGTCCCTTCCAACTCTGTTATTCTGTTATGAGGCTTTGTAAGGCTCCCCGTCTTTCTTCTAAAGATTGATGATATTGGAAGAAAAGGGAGCTATTTACTTTCCAGCTTTTAGTTATGGTTGACCACAGACAGATGTTTAGACTGGATTTTCACATTTTTGTCCACTTATTGAGTCCTTTCCAAGGACTTGGGATAGGCAGATGTGGTTCAAAGATATGAAAGGTATCTTTGCAGAATGTAAGCTGTTCCAAATGAAGCTGCCTTTTGTAATTGACTGATAGTGACTTTGCCAATGTCAATAGTATTCAAGTGGTGTTCCAGATGTTTTGGAATCAAAGGTGCTTATTATTATAACCAAGGCACTTATTACTATTGGTACTATCTTTGCTTTCATTTGCCATACAGTAGTTGTTTTACTTCTGCTGGCTGGTCTTTATATTTTGTGATTTTCTCCAGTTCTTTCTCTTCTATGCTGCTGTCTCCAGATATTGCAATGTCCACTAGCTAGACTAGGGGTGTCAAACTCACAGCCCGGGCCATAGGATACTTAGATCTGGCCTGTGGGCCCACCCTGGAAACAGCAAAGGACCAGCTCGTGGTGCTTCTGCCAGAGAAAACAGGCTCCCAAGCTCTATTTTTGGCTGCTATGGCCTCCTACAACCCTCTGCCAGTGAAAACAGAGCTTGGGAGGGCCGCATGCAGCCTTCCTGAGCTCCATTTTCACTGGCAGAGGGTTGCAGTAGGCCATGGCAGCCAAAAACAGAGCTTGGGAGCCTCTTTTAGCTGGCAGAGCTCTCAGGCCACCACAGGTACCTCCACCAGGAGTGATGTCAAGCTGGCCAACCCATGCTGGCCACCCGAGGTCAAACACAACCCTGATCTCCGACCTCCGGACTTTTCGTCGGGCCCTAAAAACTCATCTCTTTCAGTTAGCCGGTCTCTCTTGATTTTATGATTTTATGGTTGGTTTTAAATTTTGATATGGATTTTAAATTGATAAATTTTAAACTATGGGCCAAATTTAATTATTTTAAATCTATTTTTAATCATACTTATGTATAAATGTTTTTATTTTGGCTGTTCACCGCCCTGAGTCCGAAAGGAGAAGGGCGGTATAGAAATTCGAATAATAAATAAAATAAATAAATAAATGATGCGACCCTCAATGAAATCAAGTTTGACACCCGTGATCTAGACATTTTGTCTTTCTTATCAACAGTTCACGACTATATGGTAATGGCTGCCAGGCATTTGAAGACAGAAGAACAACCACAGCACTCTCCACAAAGCCAGAGCTGCAAACGCTGCAACAATGGCGCCCACACATGTCTGCCCGACATGTGGCAGAACATTCTGTGCCCGTATAGGCCTTAACCAGCCACCTGTGGACACACCATGGACAGCCCACAACCCGTTAGATGTCAAGGTCCTCTTCGAACATGATGGACGAACATCATGAGTATAATTGTTGTTTAACACAAATATAATTTGGGTGAGTCAGGGAGTATGGCCAAAGCAAGTGGTCTGCAGCAGTTTAGTTAAAAAAACCCTCTCCATGCTTCCTCATCTGAGACAATCTGCTAACTAAGGAGTGTTCCACAACAGTAGGTCTGCTGGCACACTTTGTATTAAGGAACTAGAATACCAACGGTGCAGGGCACTGAAAGAGTGAATTTAGTCCTTCTCCAGAGCATAATAAGATACCCAGCTGAGCATGCAACAGTCCTTGCTCTAAGTGGAACGCTCAACATGTAAGTGTTCCAGTTAAGTCCCACCCCCTGCCAACCTGACTCAAATGATGCCGGATTCCTGCATGACCTTAATTTGCCTGGATGCCTACTTAGGTGTAATTGAATGCATGCAGACTTTTTAAAAAAAAATTCAGTCCATAATGCTGAACGTGTTATTCGTGCAGGAAGCCAATAATGTAAAATCAACATTGTGAAGGGACAGAGTTACAAATCCGGGGTTGGGGGGGAGAGGGGGGAGGAAGAACAGCTACAGTAAGAATCTCTCTCTCTCCCTTTCTCTCTGTCCCCTCTCTCCTATCATCCATCCATCCATCCATCCATCCATCCATCCATCCATCCATCCACCCACCCATCCATGTTCCCATGTATCTGTCTATCTATCTATCTATCTATCTATCTATCTATCTATCTATCTATCTATCCATCCATCCATGTTTCCATCTATCTATCATCTATCTATCTATCTATCTATCTATCTATCTATCTATCTATCATCATCATCATCATCATCATCATCATCATCATCATCATCTATCTCTATGCAGCTATCTCTGCATCTATCTCTGCATCTATCTATCTATCTATCTATCTATCTATCTATCTATCTATCCATCCATCCATCCATCCATCCATCCATGTATCTATCTATCTATCTATCTATCTATCTATCTATCTATCTATCCATCCATCCATGTTTCCATCTATCTATCATCTATCTATCTATCTATCTATCTATCTATCTATCTATCATCATCATCATCATCATCATCATCATCTATCTCTATGCAGCTATCTCTGCATCTATCTCTGCATCTATCTATCTATCTATCTATCTATCCATCCATCCATCCATCCATCCATCCATCCATCCATCCATGTATCTATCTATCTATCTATCTATCTATCTATCTATCTATCTATCTATCATCTATCTATCTATCTATCTATCTATCTATCTATCTATCTATCACATTTTTAAACCCTAGGTGGTTCAAAATGTGAAGGAATAGCCTTTTGCTGATGCCTTACTAGTCACATAAACTAGCAGGAGTAGAAGGCCCTGCTTGCATAATACAGTGAGTGCAAGTGACAATTTTTGAATGCTTTGTGACCCTGTCTAAATTAGAAATAACACAAGAGGCATCAGACAATCCAATTAGCTCAAATGTGTATAAAGATTTATTGCAAAGTTAAGTTCTCTATGAGAATCTTAACTACTAACAGCCAAAGCAAATTGGTAACAGATAAGAGTCCATGGAATTCAAGGTGGGCTGCACTTAGATCTCATGTGATCATGAAGAAACTCATGATGGATGACACATTTGACCCCTCCCTCAGGTTCAGTCTGGTCTCCTACAGATATATTTCTCAGAACATATTGACTAGATAGTTGGGTATTGTTAGAAAAAACCACATTATTTCTAATATGAACTTTCTGTGAAGAGTCTTAGGGATATGGGTGTGGGTGAATTCGTACAATATACTGTTATGGATTCAGACTGAAGAAGCAGTAGAATGATGAGAAGAACCATATTTATTGGAACAATGGTTGAGTACCTGCTTTAAAAGAAAAAGGTACCTCGAACAATGGAAAAACAAAGATTTTGATAGAAGTTGAGGAGGGCTATAAGGTGAGAAATCCTAGGCCTCTGAATTGCTGGCCAATTTGGGGACACTAGGCAGGTCCTTGTCAGTGTTCTGGAGGTTAGTTCTATTTTTAAGCAGAATGGACTTTCAGAAAGACAACAGAGTTGGAGAAGTCCATTGTGAAGAGGATGGGATGTTGAGGTCATCAGCTGAGGTTTCTCTAGGATGAGATTTCCTTGTAAGACTGCCTCTTGGCTGTATTGTGAGCTTGTGAGAGGCTTCTTTGGTTTAGATGGAATTTCAGGGAGGCTTTGTCTGGGTGCAGGAAAGATCTGCATCTATCCAAAGGACAGAAAGAAAAAGCGTTCAGCCTCCATTTTGTTAGGCTTATTTTCTCCACTGAATATATACATCCAAACATACATAGACTGATACTAGTAATGTACCCTATTTCCTCTTCATAGACTGATTACAGTAGTGGCCAAAATTGTGGAAACCTTTTGGGAACAGTGTATTTTTGAGGTTTGATGGCTAATAAGACCACTATATTTTGGAGTTTCAAGATAATCATATTCCACTGCTGGAATGGCTTGGGAATAGCCCAGACCTTAACCCAATTGAAAATCTATGGACCCGTCTAAAGAAACTTGTTAATCAGAAGCGACCCAGCAATAAAATCCAGTTGATAGAAGCAAACATTCAATCTTGGTTTCACATTATAACAGCTGCAGAATTAAAAGACTTGATTCACTCCATGGGAAGACGTTGTAAGGCCGTAATTCATACTAAAGGTTACCCAACTAAGTATTAACTGACATGATAATTTTTGTATATCTTGTTTTTTTCTATGGTGATAATTTTTGTTTTTTCTACGTGTTACACTTTTCTTCTTTATACTGTAACTGCTATTTTAATAGCAAATCCTTCATAAAAGTTATTGCATGACATTCTTGATTAAATTATATTTCCATTGATGCATAATTTTATGGTACTACTGCAAAAAAAAAAAAAGTGGCGTTATTAGCTAGTTTTAGAAAATACACTTTTCCCAAAAAGTTTCCACAATTTTGGCCACTACTGTACGCACACATTTCCCCCAAAACACAAAGAATGTGCACAAAAGCAGGCTCTGGAATTTCACACTATTCAATTTAGCATATACATTTTCTTTCCTGCAAGCATTTCTTTCTTTCTCTTTTGATTCAGCAGTGTATTGTGGTTGAATCAAATCCATGAAATATTAAAGCTTCTGAATATGGGCCAAGTGCTCAGTTTTTCACATTGTGCTCAATTTGAAGTTGAGCAACCTCCACAAATTCCACTTACTAAGAAAAATATTGGGTTTCTTGCAGAAGTCTGCCAAACCACATCTCAGCAAACACTCACATTTAATCAGATCTAATGTTATCTTTTGGTGCTGGAGAAAACTCTTGAGAGTCCCTTGGACTGCAAGGAGATCAAATTGGTCAATCCTAAAAGCAATCAACTCTGACTGTGCGTTGGCAGGACAGATCCTGAAGCTGAAGCTCAAATATTTTGGCCACCAAATGAGAAGAGAGGACCCATCAGAAAAGATCCTGAGGTTGCGAATGATGGAAGGCAAAAATTGAAGGAGATGGCAGAGGATGAAATAGTTAAACAGTGTCATCAACACAGTGAACATGAATTTGGGCAAACTCATGGAGAGACAGTGGAGGACAGAGGGACGTGGTTTGCTATGGTCCATGGGGTTGCAAATAGTCAGACATGACTTAGAGCCTGAGTAACAAAAAGTGTTATTTTTAGCTGATCCCATATTCATCCTCAATAGATGTTCAGTTTTTGAATTCTTTTTAGTAGATTGTAACACCACTGTTCTGATATCCTCCTCCTCCTCCTTCTCCTTCTTCTTCTCCTTCTCCTTCTCCTTCTTCTGTATAATTTCAGCAGAGCTGAAGTCAGAGGCAGAATTCAAATATTATAGTGACTGCTTCTCATTAATTAATTGATAGGAAGATTCATGGAATCAAAGAGAAGATGCACAACTGATAGATTTGTTCATTTCCTCATTATTTCCACAAGACACATACCAGAGAATGTCTTGGTAACATGTGCTCTGTGGGTCAGATTTAAGTGCCACCTATTCAGCCCTCATTATTGGCACCCAGGTGTGGATGTTTGAGGATCAAAATTTTACAGCTGCTGTTTGAAATTGATTTGCAGATCAAATCCAACTCTTGTTATACTGGCCAAGAACTTAAAAAGCTAAAAGAACCCCCTGCCAACTCCGTCACTTTCATTTATAATGGCTGTTAGCAGTGTTTCTCTGGCATTAAAATGAATGGAAACGAATGTCTTTGAAGTTATTTCATTTGCATAGTTTTACCCTTCCCCTCGAGACAGACTGATCATTTCTTGCACAGAGATAATATTCATCTCCAAGCAGTGAGGGAAATTTTCAGGGTAAATGTAACCCATGCCATCAAATAAAATCATTTTAAACCCAGAATTTCTACAACAATTCTAGAGAAGTTACAAAATGCCACTGATATTATTTTTAGTACTGCACCTATGTGTTCTTTTGCATTTCCCCCCTCCTTTTCATCCTACCTGAAGGAAAATGAATTGCTTTTAATTTTCTTTTGAATTTTTAAGTTGCAATTTGCACAGGTGCCACAGGGGGTTTAGCTACAGAGTAGCTCAATAACCTATTTTGCATTGTTTCCATCTATAGTTTCTCATGCTTTGTACCAATCTACAGAAAAATGTTTAGGATGGAATAGAACGACAGAGTTGGACGGGATCTTGGAGGTCTTCTAGTCCAACCCGCTGTTTAGACAGGAAACCCTATACCATTTCAGACAAATGGTCGTACAATCTCTTCTTAAAAACTTCCAGTGTTGGAGCATTCACAACTTCTGGATGCAAGTTGTTCTATCTGAATAGAATTGTTCTGTCAGGAAATTTCTCCTTAGTTCTAGGTTGCTTCTTTCCTTGATTCTTGTCCTGCCCATTGCTTCTTGTCCTGCCCTCAGGTGCTTTGGAGAATAGCTTGACTGCCTCTTCTTTGGGGCAACCCCTAAGATATTGGAAGACTGCTATCATGTCTCCCCTAGTCCTTTTTTTCATTAAACTAGACATACCCAATTCCAGCAACCGTTCTTTATATGTTTTAACCTCCAGTCCCCTAATCATCTTTGTTGCTCTTCTCTGCACTCTATGCAGGAACCGCTCCTATAACATGCTTTCCAGAAGTTTTAGAACAGCAGTCTCAAATCTTTCTGGCTCTGTGGACTGCCAGCAGCAACGGATGTTGCGATGGAGGGAAGGGCATGGCTTCACATTTGCAACCTAGCTCCCGCGCTTGTGCAAATGAAGTTTCACATGGTTGCCCACCGTTGCACAGCCTGGTTCCAATGGGCTGCGGATTGGTACCTGTTCATGGACCGGGGGTTGGGGACCAGTGTTGTAGAATAATGGAGGGAAGTTTCTCCCAAAATAGGAACTATGACAGATCCATCAGCTAGCAAGATACAATAATCTTTAAAAACCATCCAAAGAAATGACAATGATTCACATGTTCACTATACAAAAACCACTTTAGGAATGAGGGATAATGTTTTAAAGATGAATGGAAATTTGGGGAAATGTTGACCTGGTACATTGAACTTCAGAATCCTAAAATAAGTGAGCAAATCTGCATTATAAAGGCTGTGTTCCTACAATACTGCAATCACATCACTTAAAGATCTGGTGACTGCAGTGATAACTTACTAAACTTGGTTACTTTTTAATGATTCATTGTGTTGAGCAAACCCAACTTATTTGATTGGTGTACAATTAAATATGCTGTGTGAAGATTCCCATACGTTGGATGGGAGAAAGCAATATCTTTTCAAAGTAATTTGTTTGGTCTGGGCTAGATATTTATCCAGAGCCTGGAGAGAAAGAGAATTAATCCGTTCCAGTTTTATCTTTCTTTCTGTCAATAAGACCAATGTAAACAACATCTCTCTTTTGTTAAATGGTTTTAAAAGGGGACTCGCAAGTTAGATTCCCACAGAGCTTTGTCTTCATTGCTCAGGATGCATCCATCCTGAAGATAACTTCAGGAAACGAAGTTCTTCAAGGGAACTCAAATGAAAATAACTTACATTTGGCACATCTTGAAACTCACGAGAAGAGTCCTCCACTCCTCTGCTCGCAACAGAATCCCTTATGCCACCAGGCTTGAAATTTTGGGCTTAGACAACTTAGAACTATGCTGCCTTCGGTCTGACCTAAGCGTAGTACATAAAATTATCTGCTACAACGTCCTACCTGTCAATGACTACTTCAGCTTCAACCGCAACAATACACGAGCACGCAATAGATACAAACTTAAGGTAAACAGCTCCAAACTCGATTGCAGAAAATACGACTTCAGCAACAGAGTGGTCAGTGCCTGGAATGTACTACCTGACTCTGTGGTTTCTTCCCCAAACCCCCAAAACTTTAACCTTAGATTGTCTACTGTTGACTTCACTCAGTGATGGGTTGCTCCCGGTTCTGTCCGGTTCTATAGAACTGTTGGTAAAATTGACGGGAGGCTCCGCCCACCCAGCATGATGTCATAATTGGTGATCTGCACATGCGCACATGATCCCACTGTGAGCCGGTAGTAAAGGTAAGTGGAACCCACTCCTGACCTCACCCCATTCCTAAGAGGTCTGTAAGGGGCGTGCATAAGCGCATGAACGTGCCTACCGTCTCTGTCCTAATGTCCCCATTTATTTATATCCATTTCATATATTCCTAATCATGTTTATACTTATATCTGTGATCTTATATATGCTTGACAAATAAATAAATGAAATGAAATGAAAATGAAACACTGAGAGCCATGACTGAACCTCTTCCGAGAAAGAGGCAAGAAGGAAAGGAAGGCAAGGCTAATGGGAGAACGGGGTATTTGTAAGCTCTGGAGAAAAAGTTTTCGGAGTTTTCAAACGCACCAGAGTTTATCCAACTCCTAAATGCAGTTGATATTATAAGGTTGGATAGGTTTAGACCTAATCCTCAGACCCTGTGTGAAAGTGCCCTTTCATCAGAACTCTGATGATTCCTTTGAGTCACAAATTATTTTTCTTTTTTCTTCTATTTTACTCAACACCCAAGGATTCCACAACAAAAAGAAGGCTTTTTCTTAATGTAAATTTAGAGTAAATTTGTAAACTATTCCCTCCGTGTGATAACAAATACTACACTTACGATAACAGTCGGAACAAGTTTAGGTAAACAAATGGTATCTTGACATGGGAGGAAAATCTAAAAAGCCTGCAAATTTTTAACTATTGTAGACTTACGTTCTTGATGGCTTCTTTATAAAGAAATTGGAAGTTTCAGCTGTGTTGAGAACAGAGCTTTGAGCCATTACTAGGCGAAAGTCCAGATTTAAGAATGATGGCGAATTTTTCCTTGCAAAGGACCTGATTATGTCTGCAAACCGTAGGAAGATTTTCAGATTTTGATTTCATACAAAAGTTGTCTGAAGCCAGATTAAAAAATCAGCTTCAAAGAAGAAGCACACTCACTGTGTGACATGAAATGATGCTGACAAATCTGAATTCCACAACTGTTGTTTTTAAAATATCCATGCCTGCACAAAGATAGCAAACAGAATAACAGAGTTGAAAGGGACCTTAGAGGTCTTCTAGTCCAACCCCCTGCACAAGCAGGAGACCCTATACCCGTGATGGCGAACCTATGGCACGCGTGCCACAGGTGGCACGTGGAGCCATATCGGTGGGCATGTGAACTCAGCTCCAGCGCACATGTGCATGCCAGCCGGCCAATTTTCGGGCCTTCTTGGCCCACCAGAAGTAGGGAAACAGGCTGTTTCTGGCCTCCGGGGGGCAGTGGGGAAGGCTGTTTTCACCCTCCCCAGGCTCCTAGAAAGCCTCTGGAGCCTGGGGAGGGCGAAAAACGGGCCTACCGGGCCCACTGTGCCATCGTGTGCTAAAAGCAGGGGGCGGGGCACATAGAATTATGGGTGTGGGCATGTGCGCAACCCCCCCATGCTCCCCCCACTTTTGGCACACGTTGGCAAAAAGGTTAGCCATCCCTGCCCTATACCATTATATACAAGTGGCTGTCTCTTCTTAAAAGCCTCCAGCGATGGAGTACCCCACAACTACTGAAGAGTAGCTGTTCCATTGGTTAGTTGTTCTCACTGTTAGGAAATTTCTCCTTAGTTCTAAGTTGCTTCTCTCCTTGATTAGTTTCCATCCATTGTTTCTTGTGCTGCCTTCTGGTGCTTTGGAAAATAGGTTGACGCCCTCTTCTTGGTGGCAACCCGTAGTTATTGGAAAACTATCATGTCACCCCTAGACCTTTTCACTAGACTAGATAAACCCAATTCCTGCAACTGCTTTTCATATGGCCTCTAGCGGCCTAATCATATTTGTGGCTCTTTTCTGCCCTCTCTCCAGAATCTCTACATTTTTTAAATAATATGATAACCAAAACTGGATGCAGTATTCCAAGTGCAGTCAAAGTAAGGCTTGATAAAGCGATACTAATACTTCACATGATCTTGATTCTATCCCTCTGTTAATGCAATCTAGGATTGCATTGGATTTTTTGACTGCTTCTTGATGTTCAGTAAATTTAAGGGCTGATAAGAAATTGCTAGATTCATATGTTGATATGATCTTATTTAGTCTGGACTTAGTAATTTTTGGACTTACCCACTGCTCCAAGTTAAATTATTTTCAATATTGATACTTTTCTGCGTTCTGCAGCGAGGTTCTGACTATTGTGTCCACTTAGAGTCATTTCTTGTGAGATGGGCACCTATATAAATGTGACAGACAGACAGACAGACAGACAGACAGACAGACAGACAGACAGACAGACAGACAAAATTTACAATAAAAATGATGAGGGAAAAGTCTGCCCTAGACTGCATACATTCATGAAAATAATATACAAAATATATTTGGTTGGGGAAATTGTTTCCAAAAAGATGCACATTTCACAAAAATCTTTTATTTTTTCTCCCTCATGCTTGTATCAAAATCATCACCTTTGAAAAAAAAATCAAAAACCGAGTTAAACCATAACAATAGGGTATTGACCGCAACTAAGTGTCAGACAGAGTAATCAACTGTTAGTCAAAGGATTGCACAAAATACAAAGAGATGCAAGAAATGTGGTACTCAAGGGAACCAACACACACACACACATGCACACACACACACACACACACACACACAGACATACTTTTAAATGTTGATTTTCAGTATGCCTTCAAATTAAAGCTGTTTACAATACCCTATCCCATTGCTTGTTCTGCATTTTGAGGATAATGAATCAGTTTATAATCTTATCTACAGGGCTATAAATACATGACATTAAACGATACCCACATAATGCAGTTAAAGTTCAATACAGTCCTTAGTTTAGTGCACATACTCAACTGTCAATTTTCAGGCATACCTGCTGAAGTTGGCAAAGGAATTCTAGATATATAGAATCACATTTTTTATAAGATCTGGTTTGACATGATTTCAATCTTGTGCATATCGACATAGCCATCTTTTCTTGCCCCAATACACTAGTATCTGTCTATCTGTATTGCCTGACTAGGTGGCTCAGTGGCTAAGACACTGAGCTTGTTGATCAGAAAGGTCGGCAGTTTGGCGCTTAGAATCCCTAGTACAGGCCTCCTGCGTGAGCAATGGGAACATGCACATGCGCTTTGCTCGTTCATATATGCGTGCTTCTGCGCATGTGCAGATTGTCCATTATGACATCCGGGCAGGTGGTTGGAGCCTTCTGCTGCTTTTACTACCGATTCGCAAGAACCGGACAGAACCGGGAGCAACCCACCATTGCTTGAATCCCACCACTGCCTAGGACTCCTAGATCCCTCTCACAGTTACTACTATTGAGCAAGATACTATCTATTCTATACCTATACATTTAGTTTTTCTTGCCTAAATTAAAACCTTACTTTGCCACTGAGCTGCATTTTGTTGGATAGGACCCAGTGTTCAAGCCTTCAAGATCCTTCTTATCATTCTCGGGTAGGTGGTGTCATGCTGGTCCATTATAATACTCTTTTCCTCTCCTACCCCCAGGCAACAGGGGGTAGTCAAACTCGCAGCCCCCGGGCCAGATGCATCACTCCGGGTATTTCGCTGTGTACTCAAGACCCTGTTGTTCCGCCAGGCTGGGCTATCAACATAATAATTTTAAATTGGGTGTTTTAAATTTCTGGGGTTTTAAATTGAGCCGAATTATTTAATAATTTTAAATTATTTTAATTGATGTTTGTCTTGTGCTTTTAATAGGCTGTACACCGCCCTGAGTCCTTCGGGAGAAGGGCGGTATAGAAATAAAATTATTATTATTAGCGAAGGGGGAAAAAGTCACACTACATCACATGACGCCTTCGTGACGATGCAAGTTTGACACCCCTGCTCTAATAGATCAAAAGAGACAATCAACAAACCAAAAAAGGAACAAATAGACTTGAACACTTTCTCACCAGCAATCAACACCCAGATGAGCAGATTAACACTAAGATTAACATTAGACTAACAATCAAGAAGCAAACAATACCCCAATCAAGGAACTGCCAAACAAGCTAAGAGTAAACAGACCAACCAAAGAATCACCAAGACCACTCTCATTAACATTGACAAGCCACTAGAGCCATGATGGCAAACCTACGGCACATGTGCCACAGGTGACACGTGGAGCCATATTGGTGGGCACACAAGCGCTGCCCTAGCTCAGCTCCAGCGTGCATATGTGTGCCGGCCAGCTGATTTTTGGGCCTTCTGGGCCTACCGGAAGTTGGGAAACAGGCTGTTTCTGGCCTCCAGAGGGCCTCTAGGGGAGTGGGGAAGCTGGTTTTCACCCTCCCCAGGCTCCAAGAAAGCCTCTGGAGCCTGTGGAGGGTGAAAAGCAGGCCTACCGGGCCCACCGGGCCAAAAGCAGGGGGAGCGCGGGGGAGGGGTTGCGTGCTCATGCATGGGGCCCCAGCATTGAATTATGGGTGTGGGCACCTGTGCGTGCGACCCCCCCACACTCCTCCCCCCACTTTTGACACACGACGGCAAAAAGGTTAGCCATCACTGCATTAGAGTATAAATTGAGAACAAAGGCTACTCCCTATTAGCACTGGTGATTTTACCTAGTTCAGTAATGAAATGTCTGTAAGAAAACCACAAAGCCCAGAGAACATCAAGGATCCTATAGTTTAATCCTGAGCTACAAACATTCTCTTCTATTGTTAACATTATTGCTCCTTGGATGAAGGTTAAGCATAATTAGCATATTGGTCAGCATACTGCATGAGCCCAGAGAATTGTACTATTATGAACCAAGTTAAGCATGTTATCTGAATACAAACAATTTTATCTTGAATATCAAGACCACATATGAGGACAGTTACTCAGACCAAGAAGATGGATCAGGTATCTACCATACCAATTGGACTAAACCTTAACTATATCTACCAGATTCGGGCTACTACACTTTGAACAATCACAAGATGGCAGCAAAGAGATTCAGAAAATTCTAAATGTTTAGTATTCATTGGTCATCAAATTTTTGTTGCCTAAATCTCATTATAATATTAAGCTTTCATGTGATTTGGGCCAGAATTTGTCCCTACTGGCTTTGGAACCTCTATCCTGGATGGCCTACCTTCTTCTCTATGATCACATGAATGGTAGTATCACTAGCCAGAAAAGGACAACACATTGTGATGAAGGATTGCTTGAGAATAGTCCAGCATGCCTGGATGATCCTAAATTAGATCAGGTTTCGTGACCACCAGCTAAATAAGGATGGGATTCTCTGTTTGAGAGTAGCTTATGGGTAGAAATAATGTTTTAAATGTTAAAACATTAAGTCTTGGTACTGGAATTCCCAAACTAATGGTATTAGACGACTTTAAGTGCCTCTCTCTAGGCATGAAGTTGGAGGGAGCTCAGAAGTAAGCATGGATGCATTCCAGGTGGTTATCAATGAAAGTAATAGTAGTGCTCACAGATTAGAAATGTTCTTTTATTTATTCATTATTTATTTATTTATTTGTCAAGCATATATAAAATAACAGGTAAAAGTATACACATAATTTGAATACATGAAAAGAGTAAGAGTAAAAAGGAATATTAGGACAGGGATGGTAGGCACGATGGTGCACTTATGCATGCCCCTTACAGACCTCTTAGGAATGTGGTGAGGTCAACAGTAGACAGTCTAAGGGTAAAGTTTTGGGGGTTTGGGGAAGAAACCACAGAGTCAGGTAGTGCATTCCAAGCATTAATCACTCTGTTACTGAAGTCATATTTTCTAGAATCGAGTTTGGAGTGGTTTACCTTGAGTTTGTATCTATTATTTGCTCGTGTATTGTTTTTTTTTAAATTGTAAACTTTTATTAATTTAAGAAACCACAAAATACATTTATAAATACAAGTAAAACAATATACAACAAGCATAATCTTAATGACATCTAAATGTAATGTCTGAATTATTACAATACCAATAACCTATATTCTTCAGTATATATTCTTTCTCTCACCTTATATAATGATATTATTTTATTGATATCTGATATTTCTTTATTAAATTTCATTTGATGTAGAAATTTATTTTACTCTTTTGAGATCTTCCTTTTATTTGATTTTTCTTTCTTTCTTGTTTTCCTCTAACCATTGATACCACCTTTGCCAGACCAGATAATATTCAGATTCTTCCTTTCCTTGAATTTCCTTGGTGAGTCTATCCATCTCAGCACATTCCATAATTTTAGATACTATTCTATCTTGAGTTGGGACTTCTTCTTGTTTGCTTTTTATTTGCTCGTGTATTGTTGTGGTTGAAGCTGAAGTAGTCTTTGACAGGTAGGACATTGTGGCAGATAGTTTTATGTACTACACTTAGGTCAGACTGAAGTTGGCGTAGTTCTAAGCTGTCTAAGCCCAAAATTTGAAGTCTGGTGGCATAAGGTATTTTATTGCGGTTAGAGGAATGAAGGACTCTTCTCATAAAATATCTCTGGATTCTCTCGATTGTATTAATGTCCGATATGCAGTGCGGGTTCCAGACAGATGAGCTGTATTTGAGAATTGGTCTAGCAAATGTTTTGTCTTTCGTTTTATCTCAGGACAGTGACAATATGATCTGGACCTGGGAGAAATCACGATCAGCCCCCTGCCATTAAATCTTGGTTTATCTGCAGTCATGCCTCACCATTGTGAAAAAGGACCTATTGATTATTCCACCACTGAAATTTGATGGACCCTGTTGGTTCTGATGTATTGTTTCATTTCTGCCTAGAATGAAGAAATTGATCATGGCTTTGTATGGCCTTTATCTGTCCATATATCCCAGAGAACCCCCTGGTTCGTTGAGGGACACCAGAAGATGAAATGCCAGAATAGTTCCTTGAAATACTGGAGAAGGTGCTGGAAAATGTTGACTAAGCATGAATAAAAAAATATTTCTTAAGGACTACCTTGTGGAAGACTTTAATTATTTTTCTTATATTATCACATCTGCAAGCAGGCATCAAGAGACCTTGTTCAGGGTAACCTGATCTCACCCAGGAAAGGATTGGAGGAACTGTGCAGAGGTATTCTGAGGATTAATCTAGATTCCAGCTGTACAGATTCCTTGAGATGACTAGGGCATAGTCTAGTACAGTACCTGGTAACAATTTGAGCCTCTTGGTCTTCAGGAAGTGGACAAGATTCTCAATGTTCTGAGTGCATTGTATTTTAGATCCATGTTCATTCTGATTGGTTAAAGACTTCCAGGCAATGACATGTACCGTATTTTTCGGAGTATAAGATGCATCTTTTTCCCCCCTAAAAGGGGGTGAAAATTTAGGTGCGCCTTATACACTGAATGTAGCCCCGCCCACCCACTGGTCCCCACCCTTTGGCCTCTGCCTTGCAGCAGTTACCTCCTTGCAAGCAAACAGCAAGAAAAAACAGCTCCTTTCAGCTTCAGCACAGCCTAATTAGCACAAGTTGATTGGATTGGCCTTCCGACTCTCAGCTGATTTGCTCTCAATTATTTTGTGCAGGGCTCTGCTGCTTGCTGCAAAGAGGTAAATTGCTGGAGCAGATTTTTTTTTCCTTATGCTAATCAAGGTATGCTGAAAACGAAAATGAAAGTAAAGCAGGCTGTTTGCTGTTTGCTGCAACGAGGCAAAATTGCTCAGAGGCAGAGGGAGATTTCTTTTTCTTCTTTTTCTCACCAAAAAAGGTAGGTGCGTCTTATACTCCGGTGCGTCTTATACTCCGAAAAATACAGTAATTGAATCCAAGCAGTACCAAAGTGTTTCCTTGAGGGAAAAAGCGTTGGTTCTCCAACTCTTAAACAGGCTGTGGCCTGTCCCTTCCTCAAAAAGCCTTACAGACTTTTTATCCAATTTCTAATTTTCCCTTTTCATAAGATTCGTAAGGTTTATATTTTTATCACAGGAACACTTTAAAGCAGATTGTTGAGAAAACGGTTTACAGCTCTGGAGAGCCTAGGATGAAACAGGTTATCTGAACCTCTTTGCACTGAGTTACAGATTGGGATATACTATTGAGATGGCATTGATTGTGCTCATGGTTGAACTCTGGCTGAGGTAAATCTCTCCTTCAATAGATATGGGTGCAGCTTGGTGTACCTATGTAATATTAATATTTCATGAGCTCCATTGACACCTTATAAGGTTCCAAATGCTAGTTATCATCTATAAACTATAAGAAGACAGCATCCAACTTTTTTGGCTTGGCTCGTGAGATCTGGCAGAATAATTTGGTTGATTTGGTTTTGTTCTGTGAAATGGTATCACCGGGCAAGACTTAGCAGGTACACCAATCACAGCACCTGCCTTTCATAACAATATTACTGTCTAAAATAAAAGATATATGTAATGGTTGGCCTTGGCGAATTCTGCTATTTTTGTTGTTATTCTGTCACTCTCTTGTCCTATTTTCTGTTTCTCATGTTTATTGTGCTTCTTCTTTTTTCCTAATTCCTTTTCAAATGCTCCTACAAATTGTTAAAGTGACACCCAGGGTCACTTTTTATGAATTGGGCAACTACATGAATGTCACAAACAAACAGACAAAATCCTTGCTACTTCATAAACCTGTCAGGTGTCAAAGTTATTTATTGCATGAATTGTCATTTTGAACCTCTGAAACTTTAACTAATTTCATTTACCACTCCTTGATCTCAACCCAAGATGGATTAATGGGCTAATTTTATAATCTGGAAATATTAGTTCTGTTCAACTTTTTATCATTACCATAAACAATCAGCTGCCATCATTTGCCACCCGGAATAAGATTATGAAATATGAGTGCCAAACATCTAAATACCACTACCGGTAGATCAGTGGTGGGTTTCAAATTTTTTTACTACCAGTTCTGTGGGCGTGGCTTGGTGGGCGTGGCAGGGGAAGGACACTATAAAATCTCCATTCCCACCCCACTCCAGGGGAAGGATACTGTAAAATCTCCATTCCCTCCCCACTGCAGGGGAAGGTTACTGCAAAATCTCCATTTCCTTCTGATCAGCTGGGACTTGGAAGGCAGAGAAGAGATGGGGGCGGGGCCAGTCAGAATTTTTACTACCGGTTCTCTGAATTACTCAAAATTTCCACTACCGGTTCTCTATAACTGGTCAGAACCTCCTGAAACCCACCTCTGTGTTAGATGGTAACAAAGATGGAGAATGTTCTGTATTTCTTTGGTGCCATCTATTGGATGTTGGGATTTTTGCCATCCAGATATGGTAGCTCTAACCTAAAGGATGTATTTTATTTGAAAAAAAAAATTTTTTTTTAGTCTTGGTGGGCCACGCTAAGTTATCTAGTGATACAGTGAACTCTTCAGGGGTAAAACCTCTTTAACCCAGTTAATTTTGTCTTTTGGAATTGTGGAGAGCTTAATATCATTCTTAATTTACTGAGAAACTATTAAGAGCAACATTCCCCCCTTTCTGAAAATGCATGGTTTTGCCACTGAATTTCAGCAAGTACAGTGAGCAATGAATGCAATAATTGTGCTTGGAGGCTTCATGAGGGAACAGCAATAGTACTAGTTTTATTTATTTATTTTTTCAAATTTTTCAATTTTATTTTAATACAAACAATCCATCTTCCATTAGACAGTGTGTCATTTGGGTACAAATATCTTGTGCAATAACAATTAAAATTTACAGCCATATTCATTATTTATCTATTTTTAACTTAATACAGATATACAGTACATAGCATATCTAATACTGTAACAATCCTCTTCTTAACTTATTTAGGTCTATTGATATACTTTCTATATTTCACTAATCTACTTTTATTTCTAACTTTCAGATTTATTGTCTAGCCATCGATAAAATATTCCCGTATAGTATTCAGTTTGTTCCTTCTCTTTAATTGCAAGTGTTAACCTATTCATTTCTGCACATTCTAATCTTTTCCTAATCACATTCTCATCTGTAGGAATCTCTTCACTTTTCAATTTTGTGCAATTACAATTCTAGCTGCAGTTATTACATGGATACATTCTCTTTACTATAAGTTTCTGGTAAAATCCCCAGCAAAAATATTTCGGGTTTCAAGTCAATATGTTGTATCATCTTCTCCAACCACATATGTATTTTTGTCCAGTATTTTTTGGCTTCTGTGCATTTCCACCACATATGATAATACAACCCAGGTATCTGGTGGCATTTCCAACATTTAGCACCTAGATTTATATGCTTCTTCATAGAGCTTTATAGCACTCTCTAAGTGGTTTACAGAGTCAGCATATTTCCCCAAACAATCTGGCTCCTTATTTTACTGACCTCAGAAGATGGTGTCAACCTTGAATGGGTCAGGATCAAACTCCTGGCAGTCAGCAGTTAGCCTGCAATTCTGCATTCTAAACACTGTGTCATCATAGCTCTTTTAAAATATTATATCTAATAAGAGGAGGACAATGGCTCAGCAGTTAACAACACTGACCTTGTCAGCTGGATAGCTGACAGCCTGGGTTTGAGACCCGAGCTTCATGCAACTGGGTGAGCTCCTGTTACTTGTCCCAGCTCCTACCCACTTAACAGTCGAAAGCATGCAAATGCAAGTAGGTAAATAGGTACCACTTTGGTGGAAAGGTAACAGTGTTCCAGGCACCTTTGACATATAGCCATGCTGGCCACATGACCATGGACATTTTCTTCAGACAACGCTGGCTCCTTTGGCCAAGAAACGGAGATAAGCACTCTGCCCTTGAGCCAGATGTGACTGACAGGGAAACCTTTACCTTTTTAATCAGAGGCGGGCAAAACAACTTTTGAGAAAGTTGGAAAGTTGCTTATTTTACAAATATGATGGGTAGCAGGGATGTCTGCTGGAGGTGAGTGGGCAAAAAAGTCAAGATGGAAACCATAGTGGTGAGATCCCCTTTTTACATGTATTACAGGTAGTCCTTGACTTACAACCATTTGTTTAGATATTTCTGCAACTAGCCTACAATCCTAGTACATTCCTGGTCTATTAAACTTAAAATAGATCTGATCCATCTTAGCTTTCTGAGACCAGATGGGGTTGACTAGGTTCTGCTATCTGTTGTTAGAGGTCATTATTTCATCTCAGGAATTTAACACTTTTCCATTTGTCATAGTTTGGTAAAAACATTTGGAGGAAACTTTTAGAGCTGCATTTTAAAATACAGGTAGTCCTCAATTTATAACCATTTGTTTAGCGGCCGTTCAAAGTCACAACAGCACTGAAAAAAGGGACCTATGACCAGTCATCACAGTTACAACCATTGCAGCATCCCCACAGCAGTGGTGGGTTGTTCCCGGTTTGCAAGAACCGGTAGTAAAACCGGTGGGAGGCTCTGCCCACTGACCTGGACGTCATCATAGGTGATCTGCACATGCACGCAGACGCAATGTGAACCGATAGTAAAGGTAAGTAGAACCCACCCTGCCCCACAGTCATGTGATCAAAATTCAGGTGCTTGATAACTGGCATGTATTTATGGTGGTTGCAAGTTGCTGGGGTCATGTGATTGCCATTTGCAACCTTCCCAGGGGGCTTCCAATAAGCAAAGTCAATGAGATAAGCTGGATTTGTTTCATGACTACATGATTCACCTAACAACTGGAGTGATTTTTTTTATTAGATTAACAGAGTTGGAAGGGATCTTGAAGGTGATCTAGTCCAACCCCCCACCCAAGCAGGAGACCCTACACCATCTCTGACAAATGGTTGTCCAGTCTCTTCTTGAAAGCCTCCAGTGATGAAGCTCCCATAACTTCTGAAGGCACAGCTGTTCCATTGGTTGATTGTTCTCACTGTCAGAAAAGTTCTCCTTATCTTCAGGTTGAATCTCTCCTTGTTCAGTTTCCATCCTTTATTCCTCATTTGGCCTTCGGGTGCTTTGGAAAACAGCTTGACCTCCTCCTCTCTGTGGCAGCCCCTCAGATATTGGAACAGTGCTATCATGTCTCCCCTGGTCCTCCTCATCACTAGACTAGCCATGCTTAAAAACCATTTACTTAAAAACCATGGCAAAGAAAGGTCATAAAATTGGATGCAACCCATGTAGCCTTGCTTAGCAATAGGAATTCTCCTCCCAATTATGCTTGAAGTTGAGGATTACCTGCACTCATTATGACTCTGCTCATTTGATATACATTTTTCATCTTGAATTTTTTTGAAATTCCTTCTGCAGTCACCCCAATGGGGAACTGTGATTTATGTCAGGGTTCCAAGCAACACCCCCAGCGAAAGAAGACTCCGAGGCTAGAAGTTCCTCAAAGTTCCATTTTATTAGAGATGTCATATTGGCACATCTGGGAAAACCCATATCTGAAAGCTTCCAGGTTTTCCCCACCCAAAAGAAAGTCCAAGTCCTTGCCCAGCATCCTCATGTCCGTCACATGGTCCAATCAAGGCATCGTCCCAACTGGAGATACCTCCTAGTCATGCCACTCCAGGTGCAGGGCAGGATGTCCTTAACTCTCAGAGAAAAGAATGTTATTATGGCTAGATATCCCTGAAACTCCATGCAATCCCCTCTCCCAATTTCCCACAGCACTAAGCCTTGAAGTTCCAGAGAAAAAGATGGCCTCCAGGGCTGACAATTTATGCTTGATGAAAAAAAAAATTGGTTGAAATTCTAACCGCCAAAGGAAAAACTTCTAAGTTCTAGTTGTCAGATTGAAAAAGAAAATGAAGATACAAAGATAGATTGATCTGTGATGAAGACGGAATGTCTGTATGTTCAAAGTTTCAACTTCCTTACCATTTAATAATTCCCACAATTTACTGAACTGTGCTTGTAAGGATTTGAAAAGCAACTGATCTATTGTAAAAAGACTCCTACAAGACTATACATTTCAGCTGAACGATAGCTGTATTGAATCATATCATGATAAGCAGAATTAATTAAAATGATATTTCTCTTTATATCCTGTTCTACTTCTCTGCAGATGTGTGGGCTGTTCAGATTATTTATTGGGTTCATTTAAATTCCACATCTTTTCCCAGCTCATTTTTTCTACTTTCTATTCTATAGCACTCACTTGTAAAATCAATACTCTCAAGTGGCATTTTCCCTCCCTTCTAAATTGGAATTGCTTTTCAAAGGAATTTTTAGAAGACAAAGCTGAACTTAATATAATCTAAAAAGCACATGTCTAGCATTCTGGGCTGTTTTCCAAAAGTTTAAATAAAAATTACAAGTAATCATAAGATCCTCAACATAGCTTCATTGGCTGCATTTCCTCCCCCCCTTCTTTTTCAGCATCTTTAGTCTATAAACTGATAAGTCACTGCTGCTTTACTTTGTATCAGTCACAGGTAGGAGTCAAACAAACCCATATTTTATTTATTTATTTATTCATTTTATTTATTTATTTTGTCAAGCATGTATTGGATAACAGATATAAGTATAAACATAACTATGAATACATGAAATGGATACGAATAAAACGGGACATTAGGACAGGGATGGTAGACATTTTGGTGCGCTTATGCAAGCCCCTTAAAGACCCCTTAGGAATGGGGTGAGGTTGACAGTAGATAGTCTAAGGTTAAAGTTTTGGGGGTTCGGGGAAGAAACCACAGAGTTAGGTAGTGCATTCCAGGCATTAAGAACTCTGTTATTGAAGTCATATTTTCTGCAATCAAGTTTAGCACGGTTTACCATAAGTTTGTATCTGTTATGTGCTTGTGTATTGTTGTGGTTGAAGCTGAAGTAGTCATTGACAGGTAGGACATTGTAGCAGATAATTTTGTGTACTACACTTAGGTTGGACCAAAGACAGTGGAGTTCTAAGTTGTCTAAGCCCAAAATTTGAAGTCTGGTGGCATAAGGTATTCTGTTGCGAACAGAGGAGTGGAGGACTCTTCTCGTGAAATATCTCTGGACTCGTTCGATTGTATTAATGTCCGATATGCAGTGCGGGTTCCAGACAGATGAGCTTTATTCAAGAATTGGTCTAGCAAAAATTTTGTATGTCCTAGTTTGCAGTTCAATATTACCGGAGAAGAAGCTACGCAAGATTAGGTTAACAACTTTTAATGCCTTTTTGGCAATGCTGTTATAGTGAGCTCTGGCACTTAGATCATTTGAGATATGTTCCACACAATGGGAAAAAAAAAGGGATGGAAGAAATGGGGAGAAAAAACCCCTCATGGAATATAGAATAATAGGGTGGGAAGGGAGCTTGGAAGTCTTCTAGACAACCATCTGCTTAAGGCAGGAAACCTTATACCATCCCAGTCAAATGATTGTCTAGACTATTTTTGAAAACCTCTAGTAATGGAGTATGTACAATTCCAAGACACAAGCTATTCCATTGATTAATTATTCTCACTTTCAGAAAATTTCTCCTTACATCTAGATTGTATCTCTCTTTAATAAGCTTCCACCCATTACTTCTTGTCCTGTCCTCTGGTCCTTTGGATATTAAGTCGATCCCTTCTTCTCTGTGAAAGCCCCTCAAGTACTGGAAGACAGTTGTCATGTCCTCCCTCATACTTCTCTTCAATAAACCAGAGTATCTGAACCATCTACAGGTATACGTGGTGAAGGATCAGACTAGTCCCTTTCACTGTCTGTGTCTATTCCTAGCCAGTGACAAAATGTTTCTCCTGAATCCTTTCTCTCTTTGTGAGATTCTGAATGATATCTAACCATCTCTGTTCATTATTGTTGCATTAAGGTAAGTAAGGATAATCTGGGGTGGGGGTGAGTGAGGGCTGTCCAGGTCTACAATTTGTTTTTCTGGGACTCAGACTCCCAAAAATAGATGGTTCAGGAGAAAAAAATTGAAATACACTTCAGATTCAACCAGACTTCACGATTAAAGATAATGATTCTATTAAACTAGATCCCTGATGATGACATGGACACCTATTTTTCTTGGCCACCTTGAGGAACTAGTTTGATGTTGCCTTCTTCTGGGATGTCTCTGTTTTTAAGATGAGACTGGACAACTATTTGTCTGAAATGGTATAAGGTTTCCTGCCTGAGCAGGGGGTTGGACTAGAAGACCTCCAAGGTCCTTTCCAAACTCTGTTATTCTATGAAGTAACTAGCCTCTATCCCATGTAAGGCATTCTAGGTAATAACCAATACCTTGTCTTGCATCCAGAAACAAACTGGCAAATTTCCCAAGTAATAAGATTGGGAAAGCTTAGTTCAGCATGGATTTTCATCATAGAACATTTCACTAGGAATTAATAATATACCCATTCAAGAGAAGAGACCATGGATTAATTTAGTTATTAATCCTGATTTTGGGGATGGGGGTGGGGCATATTGAATCCTTCAGAGAAAACTAGATGGTGGAAGTAAGTGTCACTCAGCTGTAGACTTTGTTTAGACCGAAGGGAAGAATGAGTCTGTTTTTTTAGACAAGCGTATGAAAAACATTTGACATTTTCTTACTGTCCCCAAGACTAATGAACTATGGCAGGATATAATGTTAATGGCCTCCAAATAAGTGAATAAAAGTCTGTGGAGGACCATTTGGTTCAGATTTTAGTGTCTCTTATTTCTTATTATGATTTTCTTTTCTTTTCTTTTCTTTTCTTTTCTTTTTTTTCTTTTCTTTTCTTTTCTTTTCTTTTCTTTTCTTTTCTTTTCTTTTCTTTTCTTTTCTTTTTTGGCAGCAGCTGCTGCTATGAACAAAAGGAAGTGACGGTTGTTTTAGCTTCCAAGCTCACTTTTCTCCCGCGATGCTTCTCATGGATTGCCTGGGACAGGTGTCTTTTTTCTAACATCATCTAGGAAGGGGAGAAGGATCACCAGGAAGAGATCAAGAGCTGACTCTTCCGCTGGAGATATTGCTGAACTGAGCAGCCATTCAGAAAATATTCAGACTTGCTGTCTAGACGAGGAGCAAACACACGCTCTTCTTAGTCTTTGTGCCCATCCAGAAGCTTGCTGAAATACAATTTATGGTATATATACATCTGCTCATTAAACTTGGGTACTCTGTTTCCCTCAGGACAATTTCCTTCATGACTCCTTTCAGTAAAAATGTAGGTCATTTGATTGACAAGGGTCTCTTTCCTTAACTTTACCTCTCATGCGAGATTTATGATGGAAAAGGAGAGCCGATTAATACTGTCTTTGGATTCAGAAAACGAAAATAAGCTGGCTCTTAAAAGAATCCTTTATTGCATAAAGATTTTTTTTAACGTATATGTACGTGTATGAGAGAGAGAGAGAGGGAGGGAGGGAGGGAGAGAAAGAGAGAGAGGTGTTGTGCTACAATAAATGTCTTTAGTTTAAATGAAATAGGAATAGAGTGTTTTGAAGCATATCTAGACTCTGGCTAGAAGCAAAGAGTATATTTAGATCACTCATAATACTTGGTTCTGAAAACATACCTTGGGATTAAATCCTTCTGGCATGTTCTTCCATATTCATATATATGTATGAATATACTTTTGGGAATGTTAATATGGGGCTTCAAAAAGAAAGGTTCTTTAGTTTTCCAGGTGGTCAAGAGATAACTTCCTCAAGTGTAAATGTACCTGCCCTAAAACCTCAATGTGTAAGGAAGAACTCTGCAGCTCTCTTTTGTGGCTTGTAACCAGTCTGAGGATGGTTAAAAGAATATCAGAGACTTGGACAATCACTGGAAATTGCTTACTCCAAGTTTATCCATTGCACAAAGGGATCTTCAAACTCTTTTATTTTTAAGAAAGAGTGCAGAGAATAGCAACAAAAATGATTAGGAGGTTAAACATATGAAGAATGGTTGCAGGAATTGTGTATGTCTAGTTTAATGAAAAGAAGGACTAGGGGTGACATGATAGTAGTGTTCTAATATCTAAGGGGCTGCCACATAGAAGAGGGGATCAACCTATTCTCTGAAGCATCTGAAGACAGGACAAGGAGCAATGGATGGGAAAAAATCCAGCAGAGAAGCAACCTAGAATTATGGAGAAATTTCCTGACAATCAAAACAATTAATCAGTGGAACAACTTGCCTCCAGAAGTTGTGAATACTCCAACACGGGTGGTTTTTAAGAAGAGATTGGACAACCATTTGTTTGAAATGGTATAGGGCTTCCTGCTTGAGCAAGGGGCTGGACTCAAAGACCTCTAAAGTCTCTTCCAACTCTGCCATTCTGTTGTACTTTTTGTAGTGGAGGAACTTTGTTAATCTTTCTGGGTGGATGCATGGACATTGGGTAGCAAATATTGAAGTGATGATAAAAAATGATGGAACCACGCTAGATGGAAGGCTGGACCATGAGTTTGAACCCCCCCCCCCCATTTTAAAGGTAGGAATAGGAACTTGTATCTTGTTTAGGTTTGGTCTATACTTTTGTGCACTTTCCATTTCAAAATGGCAGAGGATTGCGATTGGATTTCAGCAACTGGGCTTGGAGAAGGTTCTGAGGACAATAAAAGGGTCCTAGGGACAACAAGTACTTAGTTTAAGAAAGAAGTTGGCCAGAGAGGACAATTATATCAACATAGAACAGGTACCTCTGTCAGTGCAGCAACAGAAGAAGCCACCAGCTTGAAATGGTGGGAAATCTACCGGTAGAAAATGGCTTCATTCTTGTCTGCAAAAAATGCAATAACCCTGTGTCTAAGAAAAATAAAAAGGTTTCCCTGTGAAGAGATGTGTTCAAGCTGAGGTTGGGTAGTCATCTGTTAGGGATGCTTTAATTTGGATTTCTGCGCTGAGCAGGGAGTCTGAGTCAATGGTCTAAGTGCCTCTTCCAACTTTTATGTGATGCCAACATTCATATTTATGCGATTCTATGAATATAAATGAAGCAGTTTTGAAGGGAACACATTTATTTATTTTCAGACTATGCATACACATGATATAATGTATCCTTTTGCAGGAAAAGCATCCCACTCCTCGGCGAGGAAGAACGAACCCCTCCAAGACAATTTCAAGGGATTGCAATATTTGCCTTCAACGTAATTTTGCATTGAAACAAAAATCTGCTGCCAAATGAAGTCATTCTTTTTAATCACTTGAAATCAATCATCTAAGCTGATTAACTGAGTAAATGCCACATTAATGGATATTGGTTGCAAATGATGGGTTATTCTCCCCCCTTTTTTTTCATCAGTGAGGTTTAGTTCATTTAGTGTCAGGCCCAGTGTCAGCCTTGGAAGCTATATTAGGCTCAAGAATGATATAGAACCGTGATGGCAAACCTATGGCACGCGTGCCATCTGTTTACGTGTAGCCATATCAGTGGGCACAACAGGTTCGGAGCACTGGCCAGCTGATTTTTGGGCCTTCTGGGCCCACCAGAAGTAGGGAAACAGGCTGTTTCCTGCCTCTGGAAGGCCTGGGGATGGGGTGGGGAAGGCCTCCAGAGGCCTGAAACTGCCTGTTTCCCAACTTCTGGTTGGACAGGAAGTGATGTTTTTTTGCTGTCCCCAGCTTCCAGAGACTCCTAGAGAGGCTGTGGAGGCTGTGGACAGCAAAAAACGTCACTTCCTTTCCAACTGGAAGTTGGGATCGGGCCATTTCGGGCCTCCGAGGCGGTGGGGAAGGCTGTTTTCACCCTCCCCAGATGCATAGAGAGGATCTGGAGCCAGGTGAGAAAGAAAAACGGGCCTACTGGGCCATCAGGTGCCAGGAGCGGGGGGGAAGGGGGTTGCATGCGCGGGACGGGGTGCATAGAATTATGGGTGTGGGCATGTGCATGCGTGAACCTCCCCCACCCCCCCTCCTGGCACGCAATGTCAAAAATGTTAGCCATCACTGATATAGAACAATCTAGCTAATGTTGAGTCCCTTATTTGCTCACAGCACATTAACAGAATCTTGCCAGATTAAACCTATACTAGTTTTATGATACCTTATCCTGGCAGATTCTAGGGAGTGGCTACCATAAATCTCATACTCTTTAATCCACCTCTGAGCTGTATAGTCTCTTGTCTAACCCCCCTCCTCCCTTCTTCTGGGAAACTGCTGATGAACTGTAGTCCATCAAATCTCCTTTCGCAATCCGTTATATTTTGGGTTTTCCACATGCAGGACAAAATGAGGGAGAATGAGAAAACTTTTCCAAGAGTGTCACAACTTAGGGACTAGCATCAGACTTAATAGTAGGTGAGGGTGAGGACGAGGAAGTCTCTCCATAGACATAATGGGTTGCGAGAGTAACCTTGGGAGACAGGAGGAAAAGATACAGTCTAAGCAATAGTCTGATGAGATGAAGTAGTTTTATTGAAAATAAAAACAGGAGGGGAGCTACTTTCACATTTGTAAAACTTGGTTGTAATAATGGTATTAACCTTGTAATAAAAGTAGTATTAGTACAAGAGCTGACATGTATCAACACTTCAGTATTATCATGGTTTACTGCAGACCATAATGCAGCAATTCTGAAGTGAGAAATAGTGTTAAGAGTTTTTAAATATTCCTAAGAGTACAAATAACTACCTGAAGTCTGACTTGATCTTACACTACTCAGTGCTGGGTGCAAACTTTCTCTCACCAGTTATTGTATAAATCACGAAGTTGCGTGGTGAAATTATTACAGGATTCATTGCCGCTGGTTTCTTTTTTTTTTTTACACAAATGTTGTTTGGCAACTGCTGTTCATTGAAAACATGATGGGGATGGATGAAAAGCAGCACCGTTAAGTTGGAATCGGATATTATTCCCATGTTACCCATGCCTCATTTATTTATGCAAGAAAAATCCTTGATGTAATATATATATAAAATGTAACTTTATGTTAAGACCGTGGAAAACTTTGAAGGGACAGTTTGAATAACACCTTTAATTCACAGCTTTGTGAATCAGAGTAGCCCCTCTTCCGCTTTGAAAGAGCGAAGTGAACTGCCATCAGAGGCATCTAAAGATGGTGATGGATCAGCCCCACTATTGCTCTGTTGTCACACAGGCTCCACCTCTATGCGAGCTGCATTTCTTTTGTACGTGCATTATTGATGTTTCACGCAGGAAGGAAAGGGTTTGCCGTAGGATCCTGCAGTTACCTCTGGTGCCATATTATTTTATATTGCTTTGGGGTCTCCAAACGTATTGGAACAGCTGGAAGAGGCTTCTGTACATAAGTATGGGAGTGCTAGGGGACTCACCCAAAACAATATAATGTTCGTTTGGAAAGTCCTGACAAAGCAAATCTCATATTGTATCTGCAGCATAAAGCATCTCGTCGTGCAGGCGAAGCACGACTGAGTCCCACTGGTGTATTATATGGGTCTAGTTATCAGTAACAGTATACTTGCATTAATTCTAAATAGTTTGCTACAGACCATAGTGTAAAGGTAAAGGTTCCCCTCGCACCTATGTGCTAGTCGTTCCCGACTCTCCATTTCAAAGCCAAAGAGCCAGTGCTGTCCGAAGACGTCTCCGTGGTTATGTGGCCGGCATGACTAAATGCCAAAGGCACACGGAAAGCTGTTGCCTTCCCACCAAAGGTTGTCCCTATTTTTCTACTTACATTTTTTGCATTCTTTCGAACTGCTAGGTTGGCAAAAGCTGGGACAAGTAATAGGAGCTCACCCCGTTACGCAGCGCTAGGGATTCGAACCGCTGAACTGCTGACCTTTCGATGGACAAGCTCAGCATCTTACCCACTGAGCCATTATGTCCCTTTAGACCATAGGGTAGCAACCCTAAATAAATTTCTAAATAATAATAATTTTTAAAATGTGCCATTGCGGGCACTGTTTCTGTCATGAAGCTATATTTGCAATACAAATGTGAATGATTAACTTTGAAACAAAGGCTTAAAGGGAAAATATACTATAGAATAGATTGCTAGAGAAATTCACAACCTATATTTTTATTCCATTATAGACTTTATAATGTTACCCATCTATTTGCCAGTTGTTTCCTGAGAATGACAAGAGATGTGGATGGAAAACATCCAGAAGAGTTTCTGATATGCGATACATCAAACATGTCTATGGAGATTCACAGTCATCCAAGTCATGGTTGTCCCAAAAGTTCTTTTTTTTTTTTCCAAAAGGCAACTGGACTTTGTTTTTCCTTAAAGACATTTCGCTTCTCATCCAAAAAGCATCTGAATCAAATAAATAAAAAAATAAAAAAGCACTTTTGGGATACATCAAACAGTTTTCCCAAAATCATGGCTCTTGAAAAGGATGATTTGGTTTTCATTGCAGAACTACAAACAGGAGAAGTCTTGCAAAAAAGGCAACACAATGACATCCTTGTGCCAATATTTCTGTTTACTTACGTCTGGCCGTTGTGTAAAAAACAACAACAACAAAAAGCGCTCAAATGGTTGATAAAAGAATATTGATGATATTTTAAAAAGCGATTCCATAATGATGTAAAATGTCAGCTTTAGGCTTGGTTGTTTCCATGGGATCACACTGTTCCAATTGCCGAGCCAAATGTTTTGGAATGCGTTTTGCAGATCTGATACTCAATTCCCATCAACCTTAGTTTTGTAGTGAAAAAGACACACCCTTACCATCCACCACAATAGTGGAGTCTGTCACATTAATTCAAGCAGAATAATGACAGAGAATTGTAAAAACTAAGCCAAGACATATGGGTGTTTGAGGCAACGCAACAACTGAAGACAAGCTGTGTGCCTCCAAAGAATAACTATTAATCATGGGCTGCGATTGAAATATGATGACATGATGAAAGGCAGAAGGAACAATTAAGGCTGATACATAACATATGACTATCATAAATTGCCCCACAATGTGGCTAATCTAATAGAGTAATGAAAAGGGAAGTCACATAAAATGAAGGGGAAAAGGGAGGAACACATGTAAACGATTAATGGAAACTGGTCCAGCCCAATAATCTTCATGGGTTTTTGTTCCAGGCCCTAATTTATGTTTTGAAAATATGATACAAATGGAGAAGGTAGGAAAGGAAAAAGCAGAAGGAGTTAACAGATTGGTTCTATATTGGTTATAGAAGATTGATTTGCCTTGATTCTGCTGGGATATTATTGTTTTGAAGGCCAAATAGAAATGGAGAATCAGAACATGTAGGAATTGAGAGGAGGAGGCGACAAAAGAGAGAAGTGGGCTTGAGAATGATGGATCAAGGACCACAGTTGGGCAGATTTTCAATCGATTTCAATAGATTTCAAGACAAAGTATAAATCACAATTATTTCACACTTCTTTGAAAAATCTGCATTTCTGCTTTTGGAAAGCATCATGTAAATTTCTTTCACTGGATGATAGTAGTAAATATCAACTTTTATTCATTCCTCTCCTCTTTTCTATTTCTTTTGTTGCTTTTGACAAATTGTATCCTTCAGTTGTATCCTTCAATTTCTATATTCCAATTCTGGAGGTCATTCCAACAAATTACTATTTTCAATTACCGGTAAATCAAATATGCTCTTCTTTACTAAGAGTTCAAAGTCATTTGTTTATTTTCCATACTTTGGAATTTTAATGTATAAGCAAAAAAATCCATGAACTTTAGAAGCCAACATTCCTCATAATTTTTCATTAAGCAGTTTAATAGTTGCCATCACAACTACTTCTTTTTAGCATGCACACAACATTATTTGATCTTCTTCTTCTGTCTATAACCGTGATGGTGAACGTATGGAATGCATGACAGAGGTGGCACGCAGTGCCCTCTCTGTGGGCGAACTGTCGCCCCAGTTCAGCTCTGCCGTGCATGTGTGGATGCTTCTCACCAGCCAGCTGGTCTTCGGGTCTCTGCTGCGCATGCACAGGGGGTGGGGTGCATGCGGGAGAGCCGTGTGTGCATGCATGGGGGGGGGGCAGGGGGCATACAGGGCATTATCTACGTTAATATTTTCTTTAACCACTTAAACTATTTCTTTCTTGTTAATGGACCTTATAATGACTTTTTGATAACTCAAACAATACTTTATATAATGCAAAAATAATTGACTTATTTTTGTTGTTTATTGCAGCCAAACAGGTATGGCAAGATCTAGGAAAACAGTATTTCTGTATAGTGGCAAATACATTGGACAATTGTTTACTACTCAGTTCCAAGTTCTTAGAAATTTAATTAACTTCTATCTCCTCCTCCTCTCCCCTCCTCCTTCTCCTCCTTCTCTGAGTTAGATACCAGCTGTCAGTAGAAGTGATGGAAAGTTCATCTTGTGGGTTATTTAGGATAATTTTGAGCCTGCTAATCCTAGGAAGTGGAAATGGACAGGATTCTTTTGACAACAAGTTCCACTTGTGAGCTAAATCTCCATTCTTACAGATGGTGGAAGCTTCTAGGGAGTTTCCTGGAGTCTGGAGCAGAACAATGATGAATGCATTCTTAGACAGTAGGTGATATCTTCACCCCTGAAATAGATGCGGTATGCCCTTACTCATGAAAATTGGCAGGAAGAGATAAGTGTTAATAGACCTAGTAGGTTTTGGTAGTTGTTCTTTTACTTGCCTGGCTCTTTTCACTTGCCTGGGACAACTTCACAAGTTGATGGGCCCCATCAGCAAATTTGTTTTGGTTATTTTCAGCTCCTTGTAGTAGTGAGTCATGCAGGGTGTCATCTAAATCAAGCAAGAATCAGGTCAAGAAATAATTCACAACTCTCAGACCTGGGGGAATGAGATAGATAGTAAAAAGTTGGCCTGACAGGCAGAAGCTTTACTCTGCTCCACCAGGAAATTTTTATTGCAATCTATACTTTTATTTATATCTCAGTAGAAGAATTAGTATTCTTACCATGATCAATGTTTGATAATCATTCTTGGATAAGAATCCTACTACACCTGTTGAATTTCTGAAGGAGGGCACAGTTCAGTACTTCAGAGCCAAAATAAGGGTTGACATTGTGTTATGAGAATTGAATAGCCCTCTGTTTGTTCACTGATACCCACTTTTAATCATATTTGTAGCGAAATATAGCAACTGACAAAAAATATGGATTGTACATTGTTTTTAAAAAAACTGCCCATATTATAGTAATTAAAATAATATGAACATAAAAGAAAACTAATAAAAATAATTACTAAAATCCAGATCGTATTAATTTGAAAGAATAACTCAATCATTGGTAGAATAATAGAACAGACAATTTAAAGAAATCTGCCCACAACCTTCACTGTAGTCATTAAAACTAACCCATCAAAATCGTCTTGGACGGAGCATCTGAAACTGATATGAACTATGACTTAAATATTGCTTCAGTTTTCAATGTAGAAAGCAGCAACCTGATCACATAATAGCGATAAGGTTTAACTCAGAGTCCCAACCATTTGGGGGACAGTAGCATCTTTGAAATTGGAGAACAGTTCCAAAATATTATTTTGCACGGAAATGGACAGACTGACCCTGGAATTTAAAGATAAGGATGAATCAGAGTATTATGAAATCTGGAACAATTTTTATTATTCGCTGGAAAGGAGGAGAAATGCTGGGATATAGGACTATTGACAAGTAAAATGCTTGGAAGTTTTTATGCTAATTTGTGATGATAGATATGACTGAATTAGATATTGAAATAATCTATATGGATGAAAGAATATACGTATTTGAAATGTGATAATTACTGTAAATAAGTTTTTTACTTATATGATAAAATTCGATGAAAATGTTTAAGCCGAAGATGTCATACTATGTCCATTGTTTTTAATTTATATTATAAATAAAAAACTTTATATATATATATATATATATATATATATATATATATATATATATGTATGTATATGTATATATGTATGTATATATATAAAAGATTGGAGAACAGGTGACACATGGTCTTTCATAAGTAGTTGACACAGAGGACATGGCAAATGGATGAAGGCGCTCTCTACCATCAACTGGGCTGCCCTCCAGGGTCTTGTCTGCTACTTCAGCTTCTTCCCTCATCCTCTAAACTCCATGTGGGACCAAAATCATTTTTGGAAATTAATCTGATCTTCGATGCAGGTGCTTTCTTTTGCAGCATGTGTCATTGTCACTTTATTCCTGCATAATGGCAAGGATTGAAAAACTGGAGCCTAGCTGTCACCAAGAGCATACTGGCACCTCTTGTTCTGCCCCAGCTACGGATCCTAAAGAACACACCACACACAATCTCTGAACAAAACTTAGTTTACTCAAAAACGCAGTATTAGCAAATGCTGGCTGTTAATAAAGCGTTCTTAACAGCCTGCCAGAATTCCATAGATAAGATATTCAGAGTCTTATTGGAGTTGGCAGAAAGCCCAGAAACAAGGTTTGTAGAGACATCCCAACATGATGGTTAGTGAACTAAAGTTGTTTCCTGCAGCTTGTTACCAGCTTTCTTAAATAGGCTAAGGGAGTGGCCAATTAGCCCCAAGCCTTACTCTTGAGGAGACCTCCTCCTGAGGAACCACTCCTGCCTTTTGGCAGCTCTGCGTGCCCATGCATTGAGAAGAGGCTCCTCCTCTTCATCCTCTTCACTTAAAGGAGCCTCTGGAGGTTCTGAAGGCCCTGGCTGAATCCCTGCCTCTGGCACCATCTTTTCTTCAACCTCCTCACTGTCCGACTCGAGCACCAGCTGCACAGTCTGCTGGCGCAGCACCACACCAGCTTCCTCGTCATCGGGATCAGCAACAATCCGTGCAGGCCGCTAGTGGGCCACAACATCTCTGGTCATCATTTCGCTCAAAATATATCCTTCAGTTGCAGGTGGGAGGTTATGACTGAATATTCCTACCAATAAGAAATGACACATGCATTTGGATCCTTTCCATGTTCACTCACAACTTGAGAGAAGAAAACCAAATCTTTGGTGCATGGATCATTACCTTCCCCCAATAGTAGGAATTTCAAAGCTTAGCCTGCCATGGGCTGCATTCCAACAAGAGGAGAAAATTCCGATGACTTGTAAATGCATCTGTACCATATTTTTATTTATAAATACATAAATTGATCATAATGAATCAGGCAAGTTAAGCGAGAGATTATTTGCAGTTCTTTGCATGGACCTCAAAGAGTAAGGAAAAGCAATAACAGGAAACATTGGGATTTGGGTTTCAGGAACATGCGTATTTTGTGCAATGAACTTCACATGTCTGTACAAGATATGAACCTTTTAGAGAGTTTTGTGTGGGTAACTGGCTCATAGGGGTTATAATCTAAGAGACCATTATTTTTTTAAGTGGCTAGTTGGATGCCTCTAGAAGTAAGGCTGTGAGAAATTGATTTGGGGAAATTTATAGCATCTCTGTGTGTGGGTGCATGTGAGTAAGAAAGATAGTCCATTATTCACAATACAGCATGGGGTACATTCTTGTCTTTCAGATTCACTAATTTGGTTTCTATGAAAAGAATATTAAAAGAACATTAACAATAGCCCTGCTGGGTAAGGTCAACAGCTATTTAGAGTGTACTAGACAATCCATGACCTGTTGGGTCATTGTTTCAGAGATATTTCCTCCCTTAAATGGAGAAACAGAAGGACTTCCAGTAGATTGCTATTGTTTTTGGTTTTAAAATTAACAAAGAAAATATTTTATTCAAGAAGCAAGTTGATAGCAAGACAAATATAGGTGCTTTTCGTTCAACAAAGGACACTTTTGATGACAACATTTGTGGTTGATCTGCCATTCTTTGAAAAATACTTCAATGTTTTCACTTCTTTTCCCTCAGCTTAAAGTGACACAAAGCTGACTATTCTGGAATACTGGTTTGTCCAGATAAATCAGCACATTCTCCGTTGTTTGTGCTTTCCTTGTGCTTTACGTGTAGGAAGAGCAAAGCAGGACTGCATAGGAAGAGGGACATCTTCACCTTCTGATAAACGGAGCACAATTCTTGGAATTGTGGCAATGCCACTTTTGAACACTAATGTTTATCACAGATTCTGTTTCATAGAGTAGCCAACCTCTGGAACATCCTTCCTCTGGAAATTAGACTGTCCCCCACTCTAACACTCTTTTGGAAGGCCCTGAAGATGAGGTTCTGCCAACGGGCCTAAGGAACCCAGAGTGGGACGGATGGAGCCCTTTAAGGAACTGGTATGAATGTGTGTTTTCACTGGGGTGGAGTGGGGGTGTGTGTGTTATTTTATTATGTTTATTTTTTATTGTCCCAAAGGTGCTTTTTTCAAGAGGCAACTGAGCTGAAGAAGAAGAGCTGAAGAAGCTTCTTGGATGAGAAGCGAACCGTCTTCAAAGAAAAATCAGAAAGTCCAGTTGCCTCTTGAAAAAAGCACCTTTGGGACAACTATGACCTGGATGACTAAGAATCTCCATAGACATTTATTTTTTTAATTATTTTCATTTCCTTTATATTGTGCTTTTGCGTCCTGTAAGCCCTCTTGAGTTGCCATGTGTGAGTAGATGGCAATATAAATTTTATAAACAAACAAACAAACAAGATGCCAGGGAAGTGGGTGAATCCATAGGTTGCTCCAACATCAGGCAAATTTATCCATGATGCTTGATGTGCAACAGCGATCCAAGCATTTATATTCCAAAACTAAATGCAGTTTATTTGGAGCTCAGATTAGACTAAACCAGTGGTGAAATGTAAAATTTGTTACTACTGGTTCTGTGGGCGTGGCTTGGTGGGGGGGTTAATGTGACTGAGTGGGCCTACTTTTTTTTTTTACTTTTAAAAGCATTTTTTCTACAACCTCTTCGGCCAAAGAGGTTGCAGAAAAAAAATACTTTTAAAAGCCTCTGATGATCAGGCAACTTAGCTGGGATCGTCAAAGGCTTTTAAAAGCATTTTTTTCGATAGCCTCTTCAACCGAAGAGATTGCAGAAAAAATTCTTTTAAAAGCCTCTGACGATCAGGCAACTCAGTTTGGATTGTCAGAGGCTCTTAAAAGCATTTTTTCTACAACCTCTTTAGCCAAAAAGGCTGTAGAAAAAAAATGCTTTTAAAAGCCTCTGATGATCCCCACAATTCTTTTATTCTTTTATCTGTTGGCAAACGCACCCTTTTATTTCTTCCTTGAATGTTGGTGTAGTGTCACAACTGCATTCCTGTGACTGGAGGTAGTGATAGGAGCAAAACAAGATGAGCAGGAAAGAATACAGATATCTGCACTAACAAGTAAGGGAGCAGTTCTTCCCCAGCAAGGATTAACATCTAAAGTAGAGGCAAATATATACATGTATATATTTTAGGAGGCTGAGACCAAATTTTGGTTCTACTTGTGTCTTGATCATATAGTTTGACAGCCATTGCATCAGTTCAAAGAACAATTCACGATCGATAAAAGATTGACAGTTGCCTTCTTCCACCTCCCATTCACCCATTCACCCTGAAATGTTCAGAGAAAAGACTGTTCTTAAACACGGAAGCACCTTAATTAATAGTTTTTGACGGGTACAAGGATGCTGAAATAAGAGAGTTGGGTGGCTCTTATAAGAGCTCTGTTTTTTTTTAAAGCAAGCAAATTTAAAAATACCCAGTGATGCCAAAAAGAGTAAAGCATGAGGCCTTCCTAATTTGACACGGAAATCTGAAATAAAGGTGTCTCCTGTTTTAATTCTGCTGTCATTTTGCTTTTAATAATGTCCTTTGACAAATTAATTAGTGGAATGTAAACTATGGGTTCATAAGTACAGATGATGGATTGGTCCTGTGACGATATGCCTGGACAATAATCAGGAGGATTTTTTGGGGGGGAAGGGGAGAGACTGGCAAAGGAGCATTGATATATTAGATTTTTCTTTCTGCCAGATGTCTTCAGGGCAAACAATACCCAAAGCAAAGCCTGATCAGGAACAGGTTGAAGAGAAAACAGGAAGAGATTCAGAAGATTCAGAAAAGACTTCTGAGAAGCTAAAAGATATCACAAAGAATGTACAGTAGTGGCCAAAATTGTGGAATCCTTTTGGGGAAAGTGTATTTCCTAAAACTAGCTAATAACACCACATTTTTATGAAGTAGAACCATAAAATTATACATCAATGGAAAGATAATTTAATCAAAGATGTAATGCAATAACTTTAATGAAGGATTTGCTATTAGAATAGCAATGACACTATAAAGAAGAAAAGCGAAGCATGTAGAAAAAAATGAGATATACAAAAATTATCACTATAGAAAAAATGACATATACAAAAATTATCACCATGTCAGTTAATACTTAGTTGGGTAACCTTTAGCATGAATTACGGCCTTACAACGTCTTCCCATGGAGTGAACCAAGTCTTTTAGTTCTGCAGCTGTTATAATGTGAAGCCAAGATTGAATGATTGCTTCTATTAACTGGGTTTTATTGCTGGGACACTTCTGGTTCTGACTAACAAGTTTCTTTAGTTGGCTCCATAGATTTTCAATCAGGTTAAGGTCTGGGCTATTCCCAGGCCATTCCAGCATGGAATATGATTATTCACCACTCAAAAAAAAAAAAAAAAAAAAAAAAGTGGTGTTATTAGCCATCAAACCTCAAAAATACACTTTTCCTGAAAGGTTTCCACAATTTTGGCCACTACTATATATAAGATAAGAGAGTTTTTAGGTTTCTGTATGGTTTTAAAAAAAATTTAGAATGTGGAGCTCACAGCCAAATGTTCAAATGTGACAAGGTGGCCTCAGAATTTCTTTCCTTCCTAACCTTTTTCTTCGGCTGCCCCAGAGAACATCTCTTACATTTTGGGGGGAGCTTTCTGACCATTCTAGGCCAGTGATGGCTAACCTCTTTGCCATCGCGTGCCAGAAGGCGGGGGCCTCCGGAGGGCTCCCGGGGGTGGGAAAGGCCATTTTTGCCCTCCGCAGAGTCCTAGAAAGGCTCTGGAGCTAGGTGAGAGAGAAAAACGGGCCTTCCCCACCACCACCCCAGGCCCTCCGGAGGCAGGAAACAGCCTGTTTCCCTACTTCTAGTGGGCCCAGAAGGCCCAAAAATCAGGCCGGAGCTGAGCTTGTGTGCCCACTGATATGGCTATGCATGCCATCTGTGGCATGCGTGCCATAGGTTCACCATCATGGTTCTAGGCAGTCTTTGAGTAAAGTTCACAATTGGGACCAGAATTTCCATTGTTAAGAAAGAAGCTTGTTAAGTGCCTGATTTTACCTTTTCTGCCATGGTTGTTAAGCAAATCACCACAGCCGTTAAGCAAATCATGCAGTTGTTAAGCAAATCCAGCTTCCCTCCATTGACTTTGCTTGTCAGAAGCTGGGAAAGTCTCAAAGGTGACCAGATGATCTCGGGACACTGCAACCATTGTAAATGCATGTTGGTGGCTGGGTGTCCAAATTTTGATCACATGACCGTGGGGATGGCTGCAACACTTGCGTGAAGGTCATTGTACCGTTGTAACTTCAAAAAGTCACTCTATGAATGATTGTAAGTTGAGGACAACCTGTACATTTATGTGTCTTTTATAAAATTCTGTGAGCCAAATCTTGCACAGGTTGAGATAGGAGTTCATAAGCTACAGTGTATACTGCAGTGAATATGCATTCTGTTACCCTGGCCTGTTACTTGAGGTTTCCTTGGCGTAATTGAAGGCCTGACCATGGACAAAACATTTAGACCCCCCAGTACTTGGCTGTGGCCTGTTTGGAATCGGGCCACAGAAGTGGTGGGCGAGTACATGCTTACACGCAGCTCCACTTGTGCAAGTGTTGGGTGAGTGCACATGTGCATGCAACTCCATTTGTGAAAGCGGTAAGTGAGCACACACATGCATGCAGCTTCATTTGTGCATGCGGTGTGCATCAAAACAAACCTAACTAATCAGATTACAGATGAACAGAGTTGGAAGGGACCTTGTAGGTCATCTAGTCACCAACCTTTCGGACCTCAGGGACCACTAAATTCACAATTTTAAATCCCACGGACCACTAATATGAATTTTTTTTAAAAAAGATAAATAGTATTTAGTGCAATATTAACAATGCAAATAATTTTTCTGTGGACCACCAAAATTTTCTTGTGGACCACTGGTTGCTGACCACTGAACTAGTCCAACCCCTGCCCAAGCAGGAGACTGTACACCATTTCTGACAGATGGCAGTCCAATCTCTTCTTGAACGCTTCCAGTGATGAAGCTCCCATAACTTCTGAAGGCAAGCTGTTCCATTGGATGATTGTTCTCACTATCAGACAATTTTCCCTGTTTCTAGATTGAATCTCTCCTTGATCAGTTTCCATCCACTATTCCTCGTTTGGCCTTCGGGTGCCTTGGAAAATAGCTTGACCCATTCCTCTCTGTGGCAGCCCCTCAAATATTGGAATACTGCTATCTTGTCTCCCCTGGCCCTACTCTTCGCTAGACTAGCCATGCCCAGTTCCTGTAACAGTTCTTCATATGTTTTAGTCCTCAAATCGTCCTGATTGCTCTTCTCTGCACTTTTTCTAATCCTTCACTGCATGCTTAACTTTCAAGGAATTGAATTCATATACTTGCCGATTCTCCCATGAGATGGCATTGCCGTTGGCTACACCAATGTGAGCCCCACCTGATCATTTTAAAATTAATTTTAAAACTTAGTTTATAAATATTGGGTAGGAGCTTTTAATTGAATCTTAACTGAAGCACACGGAGTCAGTATCAGCTGTGGCTTGACGGCAACAAGCTAAGTTTACTGCAGAAGTGTGTGGTGCCGATAACAAAGAATATAAACTGAAGGTGGAATTCCAAGCATTTTATCTCACCAAACCAATTGTGGCTCTTCTAACTATAATACAGGCAGGCAGTTAGTAAAACTGAGATATTTACTGTAGAAAGATGGAAGAATGTTTGAGAACATAACAAGTAAGAGGGCTGGTGCTATTATTATTTAAACACTTAAAATAAGGATAAGGATAAGGATAATTTTATTTCTATACCGCCCCTCTCCCGAAGGATTCGGGGCGGTGTACAGCCAGGTAAAAACACATTAGAAATATCACAATTTAAATTTAAAAATTATTAAAAGTATTACATTAAAATCCAATTAACTAAAAAACCCAAAAATTTAAGAATTCCAAATTTAAAATTCAATTTATAAAGCTAGCCCTGCCTGTCGGAAGAGCAGGGTCTTAAGTCCTGAGGAGAAGAGGAGAAGTGTCTATCCTTAGCTAGGATTAGAACCAAAGGCTAAAATAATAGAAGATACAGAGACGGAGAAAACCAAGCCAAAATCACAGATTTTTACATCTAACAAGACCCTCAACTCTTCTTGTGACAATCTGGGGGCTGCTCTACATCAGTCAATCATAGAGGGAAAGCCATTGTTGATTATATATTCATTTTGCCCTCATAGATCCCATCAGTACAGTGTTTTGATATTATAGACAGACTAGGAAGTGATCACTTACCACTTGGCCTGGAGTTAATCTGGACATGTAAAAATAATGTAACATGAGGGAGACATAACATAGAAGGCATTATATTAAAAAAATCAGAGATAATTGAAATGACACCCCTCTTGGCCAAAGTTCTAGGTTCAACATTTGCATGGATGACGTTACCTAGTTTGGTAATGAAATGTCTAACAAGAAAAAAAACCAAGTGTCAACTCTGAAGAGAACCTAGCTGAAGCCATCTTTTTTCTGCCTCATAGTTGCCATGATCCCTGAGCGGGGGAAGGGAGGGGGGGAAGTAGATAGACCATCTAACCATCAAAACAAAAAGTTTTCCTGTGGGAACCAAGGTCATCTTAACAGGTGGCTGTGAGAGGAGGAGAGGAGTGATCAAGCAGCCTGCCAGCTTCTTCCATTGGACAATGTGACTGGTGACAACCGGGAGGGAGAAATTTGGCTCTTTTAATTAGGTGAAAACCACAGGAATCTTTAGAGTTGGTTTTTATCTGCTGTGCCGATATGATATATCCAGTGGTGAAATGTAAAATTTATTACTACCGGTTCTCTGGATGTGGCTTGGTGGGGGGGTAATGTGACTGAGGGGGCGTGGCCAACTTTTTTTTTCAGCCAAAGAGGTTGTAAAAAATGCTTTTAAAAGCCTCTGACAATCCCAACTGAGTTGCCTGATCATCAGAGGCTTTTTTTTCTTTTAAAAACGTTTTTTCTACAACCTCTTCAGAGGTTGTAAAAAAAATGCTTTTAAAAGCCTCTGGCGATCCCAGCTGAGCCGCGCAATCATCAGAGGCTTTTTTTTAACTTTTAAAAGCATTTTTTCGGCTGAAGAGGTTGTAGAAAAAATGCTTTTAAAAATAAAATAAAAAAACCTCTGATGATCACGTGGCTCAGCTGGGCATGGGGGAGGGGCAGGGATTTTTGCTACTGGTTCTCCGAACCACCCGCCGCCATCGCTACTGGATTGGGTGATCTGGTCCGAACCGGGAGCACTTCACCCCTGGATATATCCAATAAACATGTTCTTTGAGGAATCTACCTGCCTCAGAGTTCTGCTTTCAATGGGTGTATTACTCGGAATGCTGACACCAAGGTCAAGAGCACCAAGGACTCCACAGACCAACAATGGCTACAGAGGAGGGTTACACTTATTCAAAACCAGAAAATGCACATATCATGTACGGGGAAGTAGTTGGCTATCCCAAACCTCTGGTGCATAAACCAAGGCAAGGGAAAATGTCTGGAAACAGAACTTTGTGGTTTAAGCACAAATGTAGACATGAAAGAAAGGAACTTGGCTAGGTTAGTCAGTCAAATTAAGAAGGATAAATCATTTGACAGGGTTGAGGCAGTGAGAGATAAATGCCGGAAATATCAGGCACTGTTAAAGAGGTGCAAACAAGATTAATATAAAAGCCAATGGCAAGAATTAAGATTGTCATGTTTATAAAATAATTATATAAAATTCTGGAAAGTAGTTTCCCAAGGCTGGAGAGAAATACAAAGTAATAATAGAAGCATAGATTTTACCTGAAGTCTGGATAGCTTTTTTTTTTAAATTAAAAATTCTGTAGTGCTGCTGAGAATGATTTTGAACTCATTTTCAAAACGTATATCAAAACATAAAAATATGAATACAAAAAAAAAAAATATTCCTGGTGGATTAAGTCAAGGTCCATTTTTAAAAATTTCTCACACAGGCTAACCAGAAGGTTGCAAATGGGAGTTAGAAACATCTCCCTGCACTGTTCACCAGCAATTGGTATTTGAAGCCACATAATAATTCCCAAGACTCACAGCCCTCAAGAGGCAGGTTCTGCATGAAGTTATCAAACCACTTTTTAAACTCATCCAAAGTAGCAGTCACCATCATATCTTGTAATAATTTGCAGAAGTTAATCACATGCTAGTACCTTGTTTTGTTGCTTATAGTTTCCCATGACTAGCAGAATAAAATCTGCAGCCTTTCCTTTCCTTTCCTTTCCTTTCCTTTCCTTTCCTTTCCTTTCCTTTCCTTTCCTTTCCTTTCCTTTCATCTCCTCTTTCCTTTCCCCTTTCCTTTCTTCTTTCCTCTCCTCTCCTCTCCCCTCTCCTCTCCTCTCCTCTCCTCTTTCCTTTCCCCTTTCCTTTCCCTTTTCCTTTCCTCTTTCCTCTTTCCTCTTTCCTCTTTCCTCTCCTCTCCTCTCCTCTCCTTTCCTTTTACTTTGTTTTGTTTGTTCTAAATCCCCTTCCAATCAGCTTCCTTGAATAGTTTTGGTCCCAATGATTTGAGGGTGAACAAGAAACTTTACTTTGCCTTTTTCCATATCATGCATATTCTATATCAGGGGTCACCAACCTTTCGGACCTCAGGGACCACCAAATTCATAATTTTAAATCCCGCAGAACCACTAATATGAATTTAAAAAAAAGATAAATAGTATTTAGTGCAATATAAAAAATGCAAATAATTTTTCTGTGGACCACCAAAATTTTCCCGTGGACCACCAGTGGTCTGTGGACCACAAGTTGGTGACCGCTGTTCTATATCATATCATGATTATGCACATTGATAATGTTCTCCCTTGCTGTATTGTGATTGTTCTGTATTTGGGGAGACAAATTAGCTGGTATATGGCAGTCAGAGCAATTATGTTTACAACTGTGGTACCTTATTTTTGTGGCTCTCCTCCAACCATTACTTCTCTCTCTCTCTCTCTCTCTCTCTCTCTCTCTCTCTCTCTCTCTCTCTCTCTCTCTCTCTCTCTCTCTCTCTCTCTCTTTTAGGTCTTTCTCTTCTTCTCCATCTTTTAATTCACCCTTCGTGTATTTGTTTGTTTATCTAATCCCTATTAATTCTCTCTCTATACCAGATCTCTTCAACATATTTTTTTGGAATGGTCACCCATTTTTATCTTCAATATATGTTCTTTTAGCACCCTTCATTCATGATCCTATTTTTTTTACAACATAAAAACACCTTCAGTACCTCAATACCCCAGCATCAGTGGTGGGTTTCAAATTTTTTTACAACCAGTTCTGTGGGTGTGGCTTGGTGGGCGTGGCATGGTTTGGTGGGCATGGCTTGGTGGGCATGGCAGGGGAATTACTGCAAAATCTCCATTTCCTCCTGATCAGCTGGGACTTGGGAGGCAGAGAATAGATTGGGGCGGGGCCAGTCATAATTTTTATTATCGGTTCTCCGAACTACTCAAAATTTCTGCTACCGGTTCTCCAGAACTGGTCAGAACCTGCTGAAGCCTACCTCTGCCCAGCATCCAAATTCTTGCTATGTTTTTTCTGATATAGCCAACTTTACTGTCATGTAAGAAAGTAGACATACACTCTATTATTTATTTTTTCAACAAACATTCTTTCCTCTAGAACTATGCTCATGTCTTCAAAATTTCCAACAATTTCTCCATCTTTAGTAAACATTTTCTCCAAACTACATAATTTCATCTACTAGTGTTAGGCTTTTTTTGTTTTTTTGTTTTTTTGTTTTTGTTATTGATGTATAACTTGCAATCTTTCAGTCCATTTTCCCTGTCAAACAAAACTATCTTGACTTTGATATATTATTTTTGGCTATCTACTTGTTGCATCATCCAGTCTATTTAACATTTACAAATAATTCAAGTTCCCTGCCAATGACATAACATGATCTGAGTACAAAAATGCCTGTTATATTGCTGTCTCTCACCAACATTTCTGTAACATTGCCACGAGCATTCTTTGTACATTTATTCACATTATATTAATCATTTAAAGGAACATCATACATCTTTGTCTTACGCCTTGCTCAGTGTCGAACCATTCATTAAGCATTCCATTTATTCTCTTATTACCTTCAGCAATCTACTTGCAATTGAAGCTTATTCATTTTATAACATGTTTTCTTAATCAACGTTTGATAAACTTACTTTCTCCTATTCATTTATTTTCCAGTCACTTGCCAAGATCAAATATTTGGAAATCACCTACCTGGCACGAAGCCATTCTGCAACATCCCAAATTCTGGTTTTTTCCCCCTAAACATCCTGTGTCTTTGAATCAGAATTCCTCCCTCTACATTTTCACTCACTCCTGCTAACCCTTTTCTTGTATAGGAGAACAATAGCATCCTTCTCCCAAATATCAGACAAAGAAGGAGTCTTCGCACATATGAAGTTGCATATGAAGTTGCAGCCCTTTTGCACATATCAAGTTGCAGCCCTTTCTGGACCGGGACGCCTTGCGCACGGTCACTCATGCCCTTGTCATCTCCCGGCTGGACTATTGTAATGCTCTCTACATGGGGCTCCCCTTGAAGAGCACTTGGAGGCTCCAACTGGTCCAGAATGCAGCCGCACGGGTGGTTATGGGTGCAACCTGTTGTGCCCACGTGACAGCCCTCCTGTGCGAGCTGCACTGGCTCCCAGTGGTCTTCCAGGTGCGATTCAAGGTGCCAGTTACCACCTTTAAAACGCTCCATGACATAGGACCCGGGTACCTTCGAGACAGACTTCTGCCACCAATAGCCTCCCACCGGCCAGTCTGCTCCCACAGAGAGGGTCTCCTCAGGGTGCCATTGGCCAAGTTATGTCGGCTGGTGACACCCAGGGGGAGGGCCTTCTCTGTGGGAGCCCATGCCCTGTGGAATGAACTGCCCCCGGAAATGCGTAAGATCTCCGACCTCCGTGTATTTTGCTGTGCCCTCAAGACCCTGCTGTTCCTCCAGGCCGGGCTATCAGTGTAATGATTTTAAATTAGGTGTTTAAATTTTGGGGGTTTTAAATTTGAGCTGAAACTATTTAATAATTTTAATTATTTTTAATTGATGTTTGTCTTTGTGCTTTTAATAGGCTGTACACCGCCCTGAGTCCTCCAGGAAAAGGGCGGTATAGAAATAAAATTATTATTATTATTATTATTATTATTATTATTATTATTATTATTATTATTATTATTATTATTATTATTATTATATGAAGCTGCAGTTATTTCATCAACAGACCACATCCATATTTTAATATTTCCTCAGCAATAACATCCACACTTGCAGCCTTATCATTGTTCTACATCCTCACAGCATTTAAGTGTCTCAATAAAGAAGAATATTTGTAGCTCAGGGTAGAAATGAGGGGTCTTTTGTGTTCTCTGAGTTTGGTTGTTTTCTTCCAGAGATTTCATTACCCAAACACTCTTCATACTATACATAAATGACCTTTGTGACCATATTATAAGTAACTGCGTTCTCTTCGCCGATGATGTTAAACTATTTAACACTACCAACAATGCTCTATCCTTCAAAAAGATCTTGACTTTGTGTCGGAATGGTCAAAAAATTGGCAACTCCAAATCTCAACCAACAAATGATCTATCTTACACATTGGCAAAAAGAATCAGAACACTAAATACAAGCTAAGTGGACACGACCTTGTAGACCCTCACTCTGTCAAGGACCTTGGAGTACTCATATCAAATGATGTAAGTGCCAAAGCCCACTGTAACAACATCACCAAAAAGGCATGATTAGGTTTACATTAGGCAATGCAAACCTAATCTTGCATAGCTTCTTCTCCAGTAATATTACACTACTAACCAGAACATACAAAACATTTGCTAGACCAATTCTTGAATACAGCTCATCTGTCTGGAACCCACACTGCATATCGGACATTAATACAATTGAGCATGTCCAGAAATATTTCACAAGAAGAGTCCTCCACTCCTCTGCTCGTAACAAAATACCTTATGCTACCAGACTTGAAATCCTGGGTTTAGAAAATTTAGAACTACGCTGCCTTCGGTATGACCTAAGCATAGCTCATAAAATCATCTGCTACAATGTCCTACCTATCAATGACTACTTCAGCTTCAACCACAACAATACATGAGCATACAATAGATACAAACTTAAAGTGAACCGCTCCAAACTCAATTGCAGAAAATATGACTTCAGTAACAGAGTAGTTAATGCCTGGAATGCACTACCAGACCTGTGGTCTCATCCCAAACCCTCAAAACTTTAACCAAAAACTGTCTACTGTTGACCTCACCCCTTCCTAAGAGGTCTGTAAGGGGCGTGCATAAGAGTACCAGCATGCCTACCATCCCTGTCCTAATGTTCCCTGTAAATTGTATTCATTTTATGTATTCAATTCATGCTTATACTTATATATATTATCTAATATGTACTCGACAAAAAAAATAAATAAATAAACTAGGCAATGTCATCAGTGCTAATCTTTTCCCATTTGTGCATTTTCTGAAGTGTTTGGCCTTCATATGTGGTATCAATAAAGGAGAATATTTGTAGTTCAGGTTTGAAATGAGGGTTCTTTGGTGCTTTCTGTGCTTGGTTGTTTTCTTCCAGATGTTTCATTATCCAAACTAGGTAACCTCATCAGTGCTAGTGCCAGCACCACGACTAGCACTGATGGCATGACCCGGTTGGGTAATTAAATGTTTGCAAGAAAACAACCAAGCTCAGCGAGCACCAAAGACCCCTCATTTAAATATATGTCAGTAACTGCAGGCCCCTTAGCAGGTGGGATGTGGGCACCTGTATGTTGGCTTGCAAGGTGGCCTCAAGATTAGAATCCTAGCTTGCCAAGGCTATTATGAGCAGGCTTGGAATAAAAACTGGGTTTTGGTTTTATTTGAGGTACAATGGACAAAATGTGCCTAGTACAGTCCTTAGGAGGAGCCTGGTGGTGCAGTGGACTAAACTACTGTTAAAGTAGTATTTAGCTGCCAGCTGCCTGCAATTACTGCGAGTTCAATTCTCACCAGGCTCAAGGTTGACTCAGCCTTCCATCCTTCCGAGGTAGGTAAAATGAGGACCCAGTTTGTGGGGGCAATAAGCTGACTTTGTATAAAAATAGAACACCGCTTAGGGGGGGCCAAAAGCCCTACTAAGCAGGTATATACAAAAGTATGAAGGCTATTGCTTAAAAACATTGTAAACCGCCCTGAGTCTCCGGAGAAGGGCGGCATATAAATCAAACTAATAAATAATAATAAATAATACTGTTAGCAGAGAGTGCTTTTTCTGACAGGGGTACCACTTAAATTGGAAATTCCGAAGGTGGTTTATTTATTTATTTATTAAATGGATATGCTGCCTGCCTGCCTCATTATCCAGGCGACTCTCGAAGATCAGTGGACTAAGAATATCTCACCTCCACTCTGTCTGTATAGTGGTTCTTATCTATTTTTTGGGGGGATTAATTTTTAATGTTTTAATGTCTTAATATTTTGACATTCTGCAATTTTGTCTTTGTGATGCTATGAGCCATCCAGAGTCACCTGACAATAAGAAAGGCATCATGTACATTTAATTAATAAATGAATAAATAATAAGTAACTAGTCTGCACCTTCCTTAATTCATCAGAAAAAAAAATACTTAGTCTTACAGTATATATTAAGGTAGGGGATCCTTATTTAAAACTGTCTAGGTGGACTTCTGAGTCTAGCATATTTATTCAGAAAAATGGTAACAACACTGAATAAGGTTTAAAAGGCAGGACAACAACCAATTTGACGGTACACCCAGACTACTGTAAGGCCAATTACAGACACAAACAAGATTATCTTGCTCCTTGCTCATTAAAAGATTAACAGTTTCAGTCCACAAATCTTTCTCTTCTTACCACTGAAGTAATTTCCTGTACCAAACTTTTAAACTTGTCAACAAGGGCAAAATCTTCACCCATATGAGTATTTTCTCCCTCATTATGTTCCAGATGTTCTAACCAGAGTTTATTTTACAGTAGGTCCATAAAGTACATTTTCTCTCATGTCATCCATTACTAAGAGTGGCTTGATTGAATTCTCTCCCCTTTTGGAGTGTCTCAAAAGTGCAGGATGTTCCTAACAGATAAAATGTTGTTGTGCCTGGTATTTGTGTCAGCGACCCTTTGGGGAACAGAATAATTCTTCAGCGCTTTTCTTACTTGCTCATATGGATGCAAAGTCCTTCAACATTACACATCAATTCAAGACAAGCAATCTATCTGGAGAGCAGTGACTACTACCAGGCTTTTAGGAAGTAAAAAATAGCATTGCTATTTATTGCTAGTTTTCCTAGGTTGTCGCCTTATCAGATATATTCTATTTGTCATTTCTGCAGATCTCATTAATTTTATATATAAATAGGCCAGACTACAAAGTCCCAACCAAAGTCTTTGCTTGTCCAAGATAACTGAAAAAAGAACAAAACCATATATTTAGAGTTCATTGTGACTCTTGATGCAGGATTATAACACAAAAATGGAAGGACACTTCGATTCCTACCATGGACGAATGGTTGCAGAAGTTGATGGAGTTGGCTGAAATGGCAAAATTGATTACTTTGATTAAAGAAAAGAACAAAAGTACTTTTGTTTCAACATGGAGACCGTTTCTGAACTTCATGCTTGATGTGGAAAACTTTGATTTTGAGTGTTACTGAGTAGATTGATAGATCTAGTATATTATTATTATTATTATTATTATTATTATTATTATTATTATTATCATCATCATCATCATCATCATCATCATCATTATTATTATCATTATTATCATTATATTATAATAATATATAATATTATAATTATTATATTATATTATATATTATATTATTATTGATAGATAGAAATATTTCACAAGAAGAGTCCTCCACTCCTCTGCTCGCAACAAAATACCTTATGCCATCATACTTGAAATTCTGGGCTTAGAAAACTTAGAACTACGCCGTCTTTGGTATGACTTAAGCGTAGCTCATAAAATTATCTGCTACAATGTCCTACCTGTCAATGACTACTTCAGCTTCAACCACAAAAATACACGAGCACACAACAGATACAAACTTAAACCTCTCCAAATTCGATTGCAGAAAATACGACTTCAGCAACAGAGTGGTCAATGCCTGGAATGCACTACCTGACTCTGTGGTTTCATTCCCAAACCCCCATAACTTTAACCTTAGACTGCCTACTGTTGACCTCACCCCATTCCTAAGAGGTCTTTAAGGGGCATGCATAAGCGCACCAGCGTGCCTACTGTCCCTGTCCTAATTTGTATCCATCTCATGTATTCCTTTTTATTTGTATCCATCTCATGTATTCATAATTATGTCTATATTTATATCTGTTATCTAATAATGCTTGACAAAATAAATAAATAAATAAATAAATCTTTATAGAAATGGCTTGTTCATATTATGAAAAAGCAAAAAGTTGTGATTTGATGTTAATGCCTTATTTTACTGCAACAGAGAGAGTTGGAAGTCAATGCTCCTTTTTCTCTTTTTTTCTTATCCTTCCTATATTTCTCTTCCCCCTTTTCCTCCCCACTGCTTTTCTATTTACTTTGTATTTTACAATATTTTATAACTCAATAAAATGTTAAACCATGACTCTTCATGCAGGATAACCTCATAATATATAAAGGGAAATGTGTTGAAAGAGGTGGATCAGACTTCTATAGCTTGGATCTTCAAGAGGTACTGGATATCTCACCTGGGGACTAACAATCCCAATATATCTGGATTGTCCCCGACTGGGGACAATGGCTTTATCTGGTTACATGACAGTAAGGTAAAGGTAAAGGTAAAGGTTCCCCTCGCACATATGTGCTAGTCAATCCTGACACTAGTGGGCAGTGCTCATCTCCATTTCAAAGCCAAAGAGCCAGCGCTGTCCGAAGACATCTCCGTGGTCATATGGCCGGCGTGACTAAATGCCAAAGGCCCACAGAACACTGTTACCTTCCCACCAAAGGTGGTCTCTATTTTTCTACTTGCATTTTTAACGTGCTTTCGAACGGCTAGATTGGCAGAAGCTGGGACAAGTAATGGGAGCTCACCCTGTTACGTGGCACTAGGGTTTCGAACCTCTGAACTGCCGACCTTTTGATCGACAAACTCGGTGTCTTAGCCACTGAGCCACCGAGTCCCTTACATGACAGTAGCATCTGTCAATTGTGATTGTTGCTACAGCTATTTGCAAAAAGGCTCCCTCTAATCCTCTTGAAACTTCATTGCCGGCTTTTTCATCCACCTTCTCAAAATACCAACCTTACTGCAGCAATCAAGAGAAACATTAACCACAGCAATCATTTGGTGGTTCTGATCATTTGGTCTTCTTCCTAGTGAGAATGACCTTGGGGGACTGGAGGAAGAGGCACAGCCTCAACAACTGTCACACGAAAGATAACTCAGCGGAGAAAAAGAAGAGACCTTCCCTAGCTTTCTGGACAGTAAAAGTAAGGAAGGGGAAAAATGCTTTCAGACTTACTTGCAAGATTCTTTTACTGTAACCTTACAATAGAGGTAGTGTAACTAGTCATGGTTCATGCTACCTCTAAGGGCTGGCACAGATGATTGATCCTGCAATCAGGTTATCTAGTGCTTGAATTTTAAGAGAAAATGTAGGAGAATGCAAACATGAAGCCTCTTAACTCAGTTCAATTGCAATCAAATTATGACTCCTTCTATTGTAATTTTCTGTAACCAGTAGATAAACCAAGTATTCCAAAAGATATCAGGCTGGCTAGATCCCTTTTGATTCCCTACAATTTGAACCACAGCCATTTCCACCCAGTCTTCTCCGAGCATGCTGATCATGTTATCCATTGTGATAAACACGGCTGGAGTTTTCTCTCCCCCTCTCCTTTCCCTCAGAACTCTGTGATTCAGAGACCAGTCTTTCAGTTACTAAGCATGCCTCATTTATTGTTAAGTTCATTCATAGTGATTTATATAGTTTAACTGCTATTTTTAACTTACCTCATGATATGCACTGAAGACAAGAAAGAGTTCCAGCTGTCTTTCTTTTTGAAAAGAAGGCCAACTATTGCTAACTCGCATACTGTGCCAAATCAAGTCAAATTGGATAAAATAAAATAACCTTTGCAGAAGAGAAGTTAAGGCCGTTGCACAAATATATTCAATGTGCCAAAAAGCATGGGCATTTTAAGTCAAGGGGCCAGTGAGTTTGGCTTGGTTGAGGTAGAGGCAGGGGTGAAATGCTCCCAGTTTGGACCGGATCTCCCGATCTGGTAGTGATGGAGGCGGGTGGTTCGGAGAATCGGTAGCAAAAATCCCTGCCCCTCCTCCATGCCCAGCTGAGCCGCACAATCATCAGAGGCTTTTTTTTTTTAAAAGCATTTTTTCTACAACCTCTTCGGCCGAAAAAATGCTTTTAAAAGTAAAAAAAAAAAAAGCCTCTGATGATCGCGCGGCTCAGCTGGGATCATCAAAGGCTTTTAAAAGATAAAAAACCCTTTTTTTCTTTTAAATGCCTCTGACGATCCAAGCTGAGTTGCCTGATCGTCAGAGGCATTTAAAAGAAAAAAAGTCTCTGCCGATCAGGCAACTCAGCTGGGATCGTCAGAGCCTTTTGAAAGCATTTTTTTTACAACCTCTTCACCAAAGATGTTGTAGAAAAAATGGTTTAAAAGTAAAAAAAAAAAAAATTGGCCATGCCCACCCAGTCACATTACCCCCCGCACAACCAAGCCACATCCATAGAACCGGTAGTAACAAATTTTAGATTTCACCACTGGGTAGAGGGCATGTGAGCTTTTTGCTCAGAAGATGGTACTGAATATAGTGTGTATGTGTGTATATGTATATGTGTATGTATGTATGTATATACATACACATACATACTTACATACACACACACACACACACTGTGTTTCCCTGAAAATAAGACATCCCCTGATAATAAGCCCAATCGGGCTTTTGAGCACATGCGCTAAAATAAGCCCCCATGAAAATAAGCCCTCCCCAAAAATAAGCCCTCCCCAAAAATATTTAAACGCATGCACAGCTGGTCCCCGCCATTTCCTCTGGTTAGGGTTAGGGAGACAGAGCTGGAAATCAGGTAAGACAGCAAAAGAAGTCCAGTCTTGCTCCACATGCCCCAAAATAATAAGACATCCCTGAAAATAAGGCCAAGAGCTTATTTCGGGGTTCAAAAAATATTTGCTGATAAAGAAATAAAGGAAGACTAGTATAGATCTATTTCAAGCTATTTAGCTCTCATCAGCTAGCCATAACCTTATTCGGATTCAAACTTGGGCTGCCTGCATATTAGGCAGTTGTATTAACCACTGAGCCACAAGTTCTCTTCCTTGTATCAGCTTGAGCCAGGGGAGAGACCAGGGTAGATCTGGTCTACCCCAATATGGGAGGGAACATACTGCGTCCCTTTCGCCTTTCAGCTCCAATCCAGCATAGCTGGCTGGAGAATTCTGGGAGTTGAAGTCCACAAGTCTTGAAGCAGCCAAGTTTGAAGACCTCTGGCCTAGAAGGATTAGAGGAAAACAGGATTCCCTCTTTTGATAAACATGGGTCAGATCTCTGAAGGATTAGAATGGCTAAATGCTCAAGAATGTTTCACATCTTCTGCAAAAGGAGAACATAAGCTATTGAGTTACTCATGGAAGCCACAGTAGTTGCAGAGAAATAATACAGGTGAAAAATCAAGAATATATTTGCCTTCACAAAAATAGCTAGGCAAGTCTTCATTTGGGCATGACCAAGGGATTGAGGTTTCCGTAAAGGTTCTTTAATACTAGTTTGGCAGTAAATGCGGAATTGTGCAAACTGTAAAATCCTATTTCATTCCACCTCATTCATAATGAGTTAATTAAGGTAGAGTTTCTTTGACTATGTTGACATGCTTCCTTCCAACCTGAGCTGAATCTTTGTTGATGTGATAAGCTGTCAAACCACTGGCTGCTGCTGTCTTTTCATTCCTTCTCAGCCTTTCCAATCTCTCACAATATCTAAAACGAATAAGTTATAAACATCTTCCAAGCTAGAATGATAATTCATTTGGAGTGCCAATTTCCTCCAACCCAGAAAAATCCAGGGAGGCTTGAATTTCATTCAAGAAGGAATTTCTAAGGGCAGGAAATCTCTCTTTATCAGATAATACACTTTTAGCACAGGAAGCTATGATGGGTGTCCATTACTGACCCCTTCTTTCACTTGAGGTCACACAATATATTAACTAGAATAGCTAAAATGTACAATTATATAAATTGGTTAATCTTAAATATATTTTACCACAACTAGGTTTTTATGGATTTACCTGCTGTGTGAACCCTTCCCATTTTATTATGTTATGTCCATTATTTATCATTTAATGTATAGGATAAAATAAAGAGTCAGTCAATAGTCACATTAATCAGATTAAGGTAGAAGTTTACTGAGATCAGTTTTTCAATGTAGCAGCATTATTTTGGGAACAGTGATTGGACAATTTTTGATAAACCTTTTTCTTGTCCAATTCTCCTTATTAGGGGTTGTACATTCAATCAGAATAGAGCTGGAGCAGAGGTGGTATTCAGCAGGTTCTGACCAGTTCTGGAGAACCGGTAGCAGAAATTTTGAGTAGTTCAGAGAACCGGTAAATACCACCTCTGACTGGCCCCACGCCCATCTATTCCCTGCCTCCTGAGTCCCAGCTGATCGGGAAGAAATGAGGATTTTGCAGTAACCTCACCCTCGAGTGGGGAGGGAATGGAGATTTTACAGTATCCTTCCCCTGCCACGCCCACCAAGCCACACCCACAGAACTGGCAGTAAAAATTATTTGAATCCCACCACTGAGCTGGAGGGGACCTTGGAGGTCTTCTAGTCCAACTCTATATGGTATAGGAGACCCTATACCATTTCAGACAAGTGACTGTCCAGTCTCTTCTTAAAAACCTCCAGTGATGAAGCACCCACAACTTCGGTTGGCAAGCTGTTCCACTGGTTAATTGTCCTCACTGTTAGGTAGTTTCTCCTTAATTCCAGGATGCTTCTCTCCTTGATTAGTTTCCACCCATTGTTTCTTATCCTGCCCTCTGGTGCTTTGGAAAATAAGTTGACCTTCTTTGTGGCAGCCCCTCAAATACTGGAACACTGCTATCATGTCCACCCTAGTCAGGGGTGGGTTCTACTTACCTTTACTACTGGTTTGCAACGGGATCGCATGCACAAATAGCTGATGACGACATCCAGGTTGGTGGGCGGGGCCTCCCGCCAGTTTTACTAACGGTTCTTGCGAATCAATCCAAACCGGGGGCAACCCACCACTGACCCTAATCCTTCCTTGCTCTAGACTAGCCAAACCCAAATCCTTTCCCCTAAATTAGCCAAACCCAAAACCATTCTTAAAAACAATTCATAAAATGTATTCTTTCTTTGATTTATATGATTATATGGTTTATATGATTTATAAACAAAAATTACTTAACTGGTGTTATATAAATGGTATGGTTTGATAGATAGAATTTAGGATAATTGGGAAATTGTGTTAAAAAGCATTATTTGAACTAAGAACTATGTTTAAATGTTAAATTGCTATATTTCTAAAATTAAAAAGATAAGATGTAAATTTGATAAAGTAATAACGGACTAAAGATTTAATGAGCATAATGATATATAAATATGTTTGAATTGTAGTGTTAATAGCGAGGATTTAGGGTAAGAATTGTTGTATTATGAGTTATTAATTGAATTAAGAATTAAGGTGGATTAATAGAAGGGTAATTGTTTTGATTAAGTAAATATGTGTTAATTTTTTAAAGATGGTATTAGTTGAATATATGATATAAGATTTAGAAATAAGTACTATGGCAAAATAATATAGATAAAATTTTGTTAAATATTTTGTTAAAAATATTTAACAAAAAAACCAAAGTGATGACCGGATCAAAGCTCTGTTCCGAAAGGATGTAATTTGTATGTTTGGAAAAAAATAAAACTTTTTGCAAAAAAAAATGTTTTCTTTCTTTCTTTCTTTCTTTCTTTCTTTCTTTCTTTCTTTCTTTCTTTCTTTCTTTCTTTCTCTCTCCCTCCCTCCCTCCCTCCCTCCCTCTCTCTCTCTCTCTCTCTCTCTCTCTTTTATATCACCTTTATTCAGAACAAAGTTGCATTAACTATAATGGACTCCTTAATTAACTTGAAGTGTTTAAGCTGCAGCATCTTTGTTCAAACTTCAACATAAGCATGGAAAATCATGGGCTGTTTTAATGAATAACAGAGAGGTTGTACTTCTGCAGAGCCAAGCATTTCTTCTGAACTGTTTTGGAACTGTTCGTGCCAATGCTGTATTTTTTTTTCCTGTTGTTGTCATTAACATTCTGGTGTGATAACATAAATATTAACACATCCTTAGTAAACATTAGAAATACTTCATCATTTTGAAAGATGACCATTTCATGATGTGGTATTAGCCACATGATGGAATTCAGCATTGAAGATTGAATAATGAGAAAATATGTCATGTAAACATTGGGCCAATGTTTCCATTGGGTTGCCTGTGTTCTCTGAATTCTACTGTAATGTTTGGAAAATGTAATGTGTTCCTTGGAGTTGGACTGAAATTCTGAATGTTTAGAGAAGCTTGCTGTTCTCAGAGCCACTGCCTTAATGGGAAAATTCAGAATAACTGCTACATTTTAGGTCTTTCAGCATGCTTCTAAAATTCAAATTTTATAAATCCAAAAAATATAAATTATGGAAAAATATAAATTATGGAAAAATGTGCAAAATGTCATTTTTCTATGGAAACTCTGCTTTCAAAAAGTGCACATGCTAGAAAAGGTGAATATAAAAATACATGCATTAGGAGAAGAATTAGGAAGATGAAAATTCAATTAATTGCATCTCTTAGAGTCTATTCTTCAGTTATTCAATTCTAAAAAAACCTGGAGATCTATCTATTTATCTCTCTTTCTCTTTCTCTTTCTCTTTCTCTTTCTCTGTCTCTGTCTCTGTCTCTGTCTCTGTCTCTGTCTCTCTTATCTATCTATCTATCTATCTATCTATCTATCTATCTATCTATCTATCTATCTACCTACCTACCTACCTACCTACCTACCTACCTATCTACCTATCTACCTATCTACCTATCTACCTACCTACCATGTTTCCCCGAAAATAAGATACTGTCTCTTATTTTTTTGAACCTCGAAATAAGCACTTGGCTTTATTTTTGGGGAGGTCTTATTATTTTGGGGCATGTGGAACAAGACGGGGATCCTCTTGCTGTCTTACCTGTTTCCAGCTCTGTCTCCCTAACCCTAACCAGAGGAAATGGCAGGGACCAGCTGCGCATACGTTTAAATATTTCCAGGGAGGGCTTATTTTTGGGGGAGGGTTTATTTTCAGGGGAGGTTCTTATTTTCAGGGGAGGTCTTATTTTTGGGGAAACACAGTATCTACCTACCCATCATCCATCTATCCATGCATCCATGCATCCACGCATCCACGCATCCACCCATCCACTCATCCATCCATCCATCCATCCATCCATCCATCTATCTGTCATCTCTCTCTCTCTCTTTCTCTCTCTCTCTCTCATCTCTCATCTATTTTTTTGTCTATGATCTATCTACCTTTCATATCTATCATCTATGCAATCTATCATCTATCATCATTCATTTCTCTATCTAAATATTTTTATGCAGAAGCACTATAAAGGGCTATAAAGCCCTTTCAAATATACTACCCTATATTATTAATGAACTGCCTAGTTATGGTGTATTTGTTTAACAAGAGACTGGTCCACTGGAACGTGTTAAAAGCAGTTTGTGCTTTTATTTTCTTTAGTATAATTTTCATTAAAACATTGAAAAAGAAGATAAAAACTAATACAAACGAATAGACATTATATTATAATACCAGATCTTTTATTTCTTTAATTTTTATTTATCTATTTATTTCCTGCCACTATTTTATTTTTATTTAGGGTGATGGGATTAAGACATGGCTGTCAGGACACGATAGCATTAGCCCTCTACCCATCTCACCACATGGCACCTGGGAAGATTATATCAACCAGCAAGGCTCAACCAAGCCTGGGAGACAGACAGCCTACAAAGTTAGCTAAGTCCCCCATCCCCTGGGAGTCTGACCATTAATCAGAGTGCATTTCTTACATAGGAACAGGAAGCTCTAGGGTGGGGCCCAGAGAGGGCATAAAACCAAGGCACTCTCAGCATCTCAGCCCTTTTCTGCTCAGGAACTCAAGCCATGTGATTCTGCTCAGGAACTCAAGCCATGTGATCCTGTTCAGGAACTCAAGCCATGTGATCCTGTTCATCAATAAACCTTCTTTCCAAGCAACTTCCATGAATCCAATATCTTTTTCCCCACTTGGAACTGAACCCAGAAGGATATTTCTTCCATAGCAAAGGCGAGACTTGAACTCATGGTCTCCTGCTTTGTAGTATGTTGCCTTAACTACTCAAGTGGGGGAAGCAAAGGGACTTTGTGAAATGCTATCAGCACATACAGTACTGTTCCATATAAAGACAGTTATGGAAAAACCTCTGTTTGGGGGGAGGGCAAGGTGAGAAAATAAAATATAACAGTAAATTTCTACTTCAAATGCTTCAAAAGCTTTTTGTTACCATCTTTTTGAAAATGTCATTCTATGCTGTTTATCAAAGGATAGTTTGACAAGATTTGGCAACTGCTCATTATGTATACAGCAGAGAAATCAAAGTCTCTACTCGGTGCTTTAAAGATTATTGTCTTTCCAAATGGTTTCTTTTGATTACCTGAAAAGAGCCAAAAGGAAAAAGAAAAATTGGAAGTGACCAGCAAAACTGAATTGTCCTTTCATTCAAGTGATGCTAACAGTACACTAAAAAATACATATAATTAATATAGGCACATTGTAATTTCTAACCGTCGTAACGTTCTGAATGAATGGCACAGATTTTCTGAATTCAAGGAGCAGCACTTTCTTTGCTTTCAAACTTGGAAACAAAGTGAACATATTCTATACTGGTTGTTCAGCAATGGAACTTTTAAATAAACCCTCAAAGCAAAACTTTTTTGGATAGTAGGAGAAGAACCTGATGTAAAGCATGAAGCTTCTGAATTTATTGTAAGATGTGTTTGCTTAGCCTCAGCCATCTTCTATCTAGTATTATCGGTAATAAAAAATGGTGGTTTATTGTATAGGGATGATATAGCAAATTAGAGAGAAAATGTAGGTGAGTTAAGTTCCAGGGTGAGAAAGACTGCTATGCTTATAGAGGCTTTAATTTTTAATTTACAAATGGGCAAGTGGCAGTTCTTAGATGAAGGTGAAAAACCCTCTGGAAACTGTCAGATCAGATAGCTGGCAAGAGTTTCAAAGGAGAGAGAATGAAAGAAAGAAATATCAGAATGAAAGAAAGAAATATCAGAAAGAAAGAAAGAAAGAAAGAAAGAGAGAGAAAGAAAGAAAGAAAGAAGGAAAGAAAAAGAAAGAAAGAAAGAGAGAGAGAGAGAGAGAAGGTTTTATGTCCTTAGGCATGTCTGATTCTACTCCACCCATCATACCTTCTATTCCACCAGGGGTGGGCTTCAGACCCTTTAGCAACGGGTTCCCTGCCCCGTTGCTAGGTGGGTGTGGCCATGGTGGGCATGGCCTAGTTGGCCACCTGCACCACGGCGGGGAGATGAGCATTTTTCACCCTCCCCAGGCTCCAGAGGCTTTCCTCGAGCCTCTGGGAGGGTGAAAATAGCTTCCCCCGGACTCCAGAGCCCTCTGTGGAGGCTGGAAACAGGTCTGTTTCTGGACTTCCGGAACCACTGGTAGGCCCATTGTTTGCCCTCCCAGACTCTCCTCGCACTTACCTGGAATGATGAACGGGGTGCATGGAGACTCCTGGGAGGGGTGAGGCGGGAGGGGCAGGGTGGGGCAGGGCAGGGTGAGCGTTGCCAGCCAGGAGTGGCATTTGAGGGTTTGCCGAACCCCAGTGATCCTTGGCTAGAGGATTGCCCAAACCCTGCCGAATCCCCAGGAGCCTACCCCTGTATCCCACCCAGGATCTGTTTGCAAATTACTCTAGTAGCAGCAAGGCTTCCTGGTTTTAGATGAATTTATTTTACTTGTCCCGGGCTGTTAAAGGAAGATCTTGGACATCTTCTAATCCAACCAAGCAGGAGACTCTATACTATTCTGGACAAAGTGGCTATCCAGTCTCTTCTTAAAGACCTCCCTTGATGGAGCACCCATAACTTCTGAAGGTAAGTCATTCCACTGATTGATTGTTCTCACTTTCAGGAAATTTCTCCTTAATCCAAGGTTGGTTCTCTCTTTGATAAGCTTCTTATCCTGCCTTCAGGTGCTTTGGAGAACAGATTGACTCCCTCTTCTCTGTGACAGCCCCCTACAAACAGATAATGGTTCAAAACTTACGAGTGAAGAAGAAAGATGCCATGATTAAAGGGGAAACATTTTAATCCCTTACCCTTTTCCTCTCTATAAAATCAATACATCCACAATATCAGAATTAAAGAATATCTTCCATCTTTGTATTTTAAATTTCTAGGGAAATGTTTAATCTCTCTGGGGAAGAGAGATTCCTTCATTCCACTGTAGGGAATGGCCTACAGCAGGAGACTGGAAATGACTTTTATAGAACCAAACCCATCATCTTTTCCATATTTTTTTATTCCGCCAATTTGTTTCCATTATGGGAAAAAGGGCCCGAACAGTTTAAAGAAAAGAAAAGAAAAGAAAAGAAAAGAAAAGAAAAGAAAAGAAAAGAAAAGAAAAGGATGGCCTTATTATTACAGCTGCAGGACCCATCGTTAAAAAAAAAAAATGAGGTTGAAAGTCCTGAGAATTCACATTGCATTTTAAATGTGTGAAATATTCTTGTTCAGGTTTGTTTTTCCTTCTCTGCTCTAGATGGGAAGTCAAATGCACTGGGCAGTGTCTCAAAATGGGGAACACAAACCATACGTTTAATCATTCTGTGATAGGTTTGTTTAAAAAGTTGCAAGAAATATCTTGTTTTAATCAAAAGGAAGGTCTGCATGTGTTCATCCAGGGGGACAAAAACAACCAAACACACACATACACACACACAGTCCTCCATTTGTCTGACTGTCTTGCAAACAATATTCTGGGATGTTACAGTAGTGCAGGAAAAGCTACGGGACAGGGTTCAGAATTCAGTCTTCTAAAGTCCTCATTTTTCAATTGCCAAAACCAGATGATCAACCTCCCAGGTAAAACACAGTAAAACCGAAAACTTAAGTTCTCCTTACAGCAATCAAGGTAATCCTCGACTTACCACAGTTCGTTTACTGACAGTTCAAAGTTACAATGGCACTGAAAAAAGTGATTTATGACCGTTTTTTCACACTTATGACCGTTGCAGCATGCCCATGTGAGCAAAATTCAGATGCTTGACAATGGACTCATATTTATGACGATTGCCGTGTCCTGGAATCTTGTGATCTCCTTTTGCGACCTTCGAACAAGCAAAATCAATGGGGAAGCTAGATTCACTGAACAACTGTGTTACTAACTTAACAACTTCACTTAACAGCTGTGGCAAGAATGGTCATAAAATGGGACAAAATTCACTTTAAAAAGTCTTGTTTGGCAACAGAAATATTGGGCTCAATTGTGGTCTTAAGTCGAGGACTACCTGTAATGCAAATGGGTCCATGCACCAAATGTCTGCAGAAAACTGTATCTTCCAAATATAGCCTAAATCATTCAGTGTTGGACAATTTAGGATGAAGTCAGATCCTTAACTCATAAAATAGATTCTGAAAAATGTTCTTTTCTAGGAACAGAAATCTGTTATTTAGTACCAGATAGTATATTTCAATAGTTCAGTGTTTGGAAAGTTAGCCAACAATAGGATGTAAAATGTGATAAAAAGTTTACTTCCAATCCATAACAGCAAAAACTTCTAAAGGAAAAGAATGCAAGCAATTACTGTAATTTCAAATATTGATAAAAGCTAATGGTTACCTGGTTTTTTTTTTTAATGCTAGATGACCCATAGGTAAAGTGGCTATATTTTAAAACTTCTTTCATTTTAAAACTTTCATATTAAAGGCAACAGGCAAATGTTTAATTGGTTTAAATCAAATCAGACAAATTAAATTAAATCAAATTTCAGTATTGAATCTCAAATCTTGAAATAGATCCTGTCTGATTCACACCTCTCTAGAAAATACATCTGGCATAATATGATTTTATTTTTAAAATGCTGTTGCTCTTAATTTAACAATCTTCTCTGCACTCTTTCTAGAGTCTCAACATCTTTTTTACATTGTGGCGACCAAAACTGAATGCAATATTCCAACTGTGGCCTTACCAAGGCATTTTAAAGTGGTATTAACACTTCACGTGATCTTGATTCTGTCCCTCTGTTTTTGCAGCCCAGAACTGGGTTGGCTTTTTTGGCAGCTGCTGCACACTGCTGGCTCATATCTAAATGGTTGTCCACTAGGACTCCAAGATCCCTCTCACAGTTACTACTATTGAGCAAGGTACCACATATACGGTACCTGTGCATTTCGTTTTTCTTCCCTAAATGTAGAACCTTACTTTTATACCCTCAACCAGCTTTAAAGTTCAATTCAGGTATAATCAGATGTCTTTCAAAATATATTGAAAAAGAAGAATGACAGCATGGAAACATGAGGAATATTTATTTTGGGGATTTGTGTACTAGAACAGAATAGCCGTGTGATATTTACAATGAGTGCACTGTAGTCAACTTTATTACAAACTGAAATGGAGACAGCAGAGTTTGCAGTAAATTAAACAGGAAATGTGTAGACTGGTATATTAGAACACTGAATACTGTCCAGTCTATGCGTTAGTCCAAGATATGACTGTTTTTTTTCAAATTAATACCCAAATTAAAGTATTCACAGTAGAAGAGGCTCAAAAATTGTATTGTGGCATTACCATAATTGAAGCAAAAGTTATCACTCTGGTCAGTAGTTCCCTCTGGCATGTTTTTTTCTTCATTTTGGCTGTTCTTGCTACCGGTCTTCTTTCTTTTCAACTCTTCTCACCACAACTAGAGAGAATCCTTGATTTACCACCAGTCTGTCAGGGTTCCAAGTAATGCACCCATAGAAATCAGAACTCCAAGTTCCTCAAGGCAAGTTCCTCAAAGAACAGTTTTATTGGATACATCATATTGGCACAACTGGTGAAAGCTGACTCTAAAAGTTCCCACCGCTTTCACCTAATTAAATATAAGAGTTTCGCCTTTCCCCTCAGTCACTGGTCATGCTGTCCAATCCAGTTGCCGGTTGGTTGCTTGGTTACTCCCCCCACCCCCACCCAGCCACCAGTGAGAATGTCCTTGGTTCCCATCAGAGGTGGTAGTCAGCCGGTTTTGACGGGTTCAAGTGAACCGGCAGCAGAAATCGCAGGTGGACCCACCTACCCGCCCACCCGCCCTGGTTCTATGCTGTCCTATTTAGGCATATTTTTGAAGCCGGGCGCATGCGTGGAAGATGCATGTGCGAGCAAAGCGCATGCGTGCAAGCAAAGCCGATGCACTTTTTCTCCCCTCCCTCTGATATATGGCAACCCTCAAGCCTCCAAGATGGCACCAGCCAGGTTCACTTCAGGGTTGACACAGTCACTTAGTATCATGCACAAAGAATCAGGACCTTTCATAAAGTTGCAGCATGGAAGAATTATTCAAACCTATCTACAAGAATCTAGTCATCTAGTTGCCAGCACAAAATTGGTGCTAGATAAGGGCCATGGAATTCACAGGGGGATGAACTTGGATCTTTTGTGGCAATGCAAGGACTCTAAACTGATGATGCATTTAACTCTGCCCTCAGCTCCGCCTGCTCTTTTCCTATACTTAGCGACCATTCAAAGCTACAGCAGTACTTACAACCCAGTTCAGAAGTTCCAATGGCCAGGCCTCCTGGTGGTCACATGACTGCATCTTGGATGCTCTATGGCTTCCTGCAGTCATGTGACCATGCTTTATGATGATTTTGCTGGAAACTGGCATTCTCTTAACAATTGGTGATCGCTTAATATCTGCAGCTGTTGCTTAACAATTACCACAAAAAAAAAAAAAAAGGTTGTAAAATTGGGACAGTCATGGGTGGAAACTAATCAAGGAGGCAACCAACCTAAAACTAAGGAGAAATTTCCTAAGAAGTTAAAAAAATTAATCAGTGGAACAACTTGCCTCCAGAAGTTGTGAATGCTCCAACAATGGAGGTTTTCAAGAAGAAACTGGACAACCATTTGTCTGAAATGGTATAGGGCATGATGGCGAACCTATGGCACGCATGCCAGAGGTGGCACACAGAGCCCTCTCTGCTGGCACGCATGCCGTCGCCCCAAGTCAGATCTCTGTGGCATTTCTTTCATGAACTTCTGTTTCTCTGCAAATGATGAAACAGAAGCTCACGAAAGAAAAAGATCTTACCTCTTGCTGCGCTGGTGGTGTTGGGATGCCCCGCCTCTCACCAGCCAGCTGGTTTTTGGGTCTCTGCTGTGCATGTGTGCATGTCCGTGCATGTGCATGTCCACACACATGTTTGCGCATGCACATTTGTGCATGCACACATTTGCACATGTCCATGCATCAGTGGTGAAATGTAAAATTTGTTACTACAGGTTCTGTGGGCGTGGCTTGGTGGTGGTGGGTAATATGACTGAGTGGGCGTGGCCAACTTTTTTTTTTAACTTTTAAAACCATTTTTTCTACAACCTCTTCAGCTGAAGAGGTTGTAAAAAAATGCTTTTAAAGCCTCTGACGATCCCAGCTGACTTGCCTGATCAGCAGAGACTTTCTTTTTTTTTTTGAAGCCTCTGACGATCCCAGCTGACTTGCCTGATCGGTAGAAGGTTTTTTTTTTTTAAGCCTCTGACGATCCCAGCTGACTTGCCTGATTGGCAGAGGCTTTTTTTCCCTTTAAAAACATTTTTTCTATAACCACTTCAGCTGAAGAGGTTGTAGAAAAAAATGCTTTTAAAAGCCTCTGATGATCCCAGCTGAGCCAAGCGATCATCAGAGGCTTTTTTTTTTTAACTTTTAAAAGCATTTTTTCGGTCAAAGAGGTTGTAGAAAAAATGCTTTTAAAAATAAAAAAAAAGCCTCTGATGATTGCTCGGCTCAACTGGGCAATGGGGGGTGGGGAGGGATTTTTGCTACCGGTTCTCCAAACCACCCGCCTCCATCGCTACTGGCTCAGGCGATCCGGTCCGAACCGGCAGCATTTCACCCCTGCTGTGCATGCACATATTTGCACGTGTCTGCGCATGTGCACGTTCACATATGTCTTTCAGTTTGGGAATGCACGTGTGCCAGGGATGGGTTCTACTCACCTTTACTACTGGTTCGCAACGGGGCATGTGCAGAAGCATTCTGATGATGTCGGGATCAGTGGGCGGAGCTTCCCTCCGGTTTTACTACTGGTTCTATAGAATCAGTCCGAACCGGGGGCAATCCACCACTGGCGTACGTGCAGTTTGGCCACTTGGTATCTAAAAGTTTCGCCATCACTGGTATAGGATTTTCTGCTTGAGCAGGAAATTGGGCTAGAAGCCTCAACTCTGTTATTTGGTTATCCTGTTATACTACCTGTAAGTCTCATTTATTCCTTTGTTGTCTTGCCAGAATTCTGTTTTCTGCTTTTTCAATCTTGTTTTTCTTTTAATTTATCCCCAAAGAGAAATACTTTGCTTCTCCTGCCTAGCCTATCTAAGACATTAGTGCAGATCAACCAGTTCTAGACAATAATTTGGAAAGCCCAAGAAGCTAAGCAAGAGTTATATTTTTTATTTTTGATCAAATAACTTTCTAAGGTTTCTTAGAAAGTTATTTTCAGTCACAACCCTTCAATGCTTTGCAATGCTGTTGGAAAGGTGCAGGTCTGTCAGCAGAATCGTTTAAGATTCTTGGCAGGATTAATATTATGTATTGAATAAATCACAGCTCTTGACAATGTGCATTTTGTCCTGAGCATTTTTGACAGAGTATATTTTATCTCAATAAGGATTTTTAGCAAAGCTGTCAGCTATGTTTCTTGACGGATGGCAGTTGGAAGATGTCTGACAATAAGAAGGAACCGAGGACTAAGACAAAAGCAGAGGGCAAATACTATTAGCGAATGATTAGACAGAAGTCCAATGACAGTGAGGTATATTAGAGTAAGGAACTAGACTAAAGAACATTAAGGGAGGTACTTAAATCCCCCAAATGGACATAAAGTCTCTTGAGAGAACTTAAGCAAAATAGAACTTGCTGTTGTACTGTAAAAAGTTAGAAACAGAACCTGTGGTGGGATTCAAATTTTTTTACTACCAGTTCTGTGGGCATGGCTTGGTGGGCATGGCAGGGGAAGGTTACTGTAAAATCCTCATTTCCTCCCAATCACCTGGGACTCAGGAGGCAGATGGGGGCGGGGCCAGTCAGAGGTGGTATTTACTGGTTCTCCGAACTACTCAAAATTTCTGCTACCAGTTCTCCAGAACTGGTCAGAACCTACTGAATACCACCTCTGAGCAGAACATGGAAATAATATCTCTTATGGTTATGGGTCCCATAACTTCTCAATATTTGAAAGCCACACATAGAAGATCTCAATTTGGGCTAGGCAAAATCTTTTAGACCAGGGGGCTCGCTACTGAGCCACAGCCTATTCGCAACCAGGCCCACTCATATGAGTGGCGGCTGCCAGCACCTTGCAGCCCCACTTTTGTGAATGGCGGGCGCCGGTGCTTCCAGCTCCACTTGTGTAAGCGGTGTGTGTGTGCGCCCACCGCTCGCACAAGTGAAGCTGTGCACATGCGCCCGCACCCAGCCCCTCACACAAAATCATGCCTTCTTCCCCCCGCCCCCTTCCCCCAGGCCACCAACCTGGAAAGGCTGAGAAATGCTACTTTAGACACACCAGCATTGGCTTGTCTATTGGAGAGAAGCCATCATTACCAATATGTTTTCTTGGAGTGCTCCTGTTAATTTAGACTAGAGGGGAAAACCCCAGTAGTTCAAGGGTGGGATATAGTCTCCGTACAATGAAAAAAGTAAGTACATGCTTAAGCATTTCCCTCTTAATTTTTTCCTAACTTAGCAGCAGGTAGCCTCTAGCAATGGGGCACACATACCCTTCACCTGAGTCTCAGCCTTGGAAATTACAGTAGCAATTTAGCAGTAACAATAGCATTTAGAATTATAGACTGCTACATAGCACTTTATAGCACTCTCTGGGAGGTTTGCAATGTAAGCATTATTTTCATATTGCCCCCAACAATCTGAGTCCTCATTTTACTGACCTTGAAAGGATGGAAGGCTGAGTCAACCTCAAGCTCCATCGGGAACAAACACCAGGCTGTGAGCAGAGTTTGCCTGCAATACTGCACTTTAACCACTGCACCACCAGGGCTCAATAAAGCCCAAATTGGCCCCATATTGCCATTTTCAGACTGATTTTCACAACATTTAGCAAATGCAGAATTTTAAAGGTGGGTGTGGGAATCAGAGACCTCCAGAAAATAAAGTTCTCTCATGTTGTTTAAATCTTCATCAATTTTCCTCCTTCCAATGCAATTTGGAAGCATTTTTAAGGAGCGAGAAACATTTTAAAGGTGTGAAAATGGGTAAGCTTAACCCACTAACTCCTTTAAAAGTCCTGTAAACCTAGAAACACTGGTCCAAAAGGCCCACTTTTCTTGTGATACCATTATGATACCAGAGGTTTAGGAGGCTATGGTCCCAGCCCCTCCAATGTTACCTATTTTTTCCCCCTTAAATGATCAACTAGATCCGTGATGGCGAATCTATGGCACGGATGGGCCATATCAGTGGGCACGTGAGCTCAGCTCCGGCACGTATGCGTGCGCCAGCCAGCTGATTTTCGGGCTTTCTGGGCCCACCAGAAGTCAGGAAACACACTGTTTCCGGCCTCTGGAGGGCCTCTGGGGGGTGGTGGGGAATTTTTGTCATTTTTGAGGTCATTTTTGCCCTCCCCAGGCTCCTAGAAAGGCTCTGGAGCCTGGGGAGAGCAAAAAATAGGCCTATTGGGCCCATCGTGCCATCACGTGCCAAAAGCGGGGGGAGCATGGGGGGCGGGGCGCATAGAACTATGGATGTGGGCACGCGTGCGTGTGACCCCACCGCACTTCCCCCCCCCCACTTTTGGCACACGATGGCATAAAGGTTAGCTATCATTGAATTAGATCCTGCTTCAATAGAGAGATTTTATCCCAGAGCTGCTCTGGAGGTAACTGGACAACAAATTTAAATGGATATAAGCCATTTTCCAAAGATGCCAGTAATTTTCAGTGAGCTAGCGACAAATTAGGATATCTGGCAAGCTGACCTTTTGTGCATCATCTTTTCTAAGAATAAAAGCACCTGGTTGCATTTATTTATTCAATTTGTATAGCCGCCCATCTCAAAGCAGTGACTCTGGGCAGCAAACAGCCTTGTGCCATTTTACTGCTTTGTTATTCAAGGGCTTGCTTGGAAATATGAACAAGCCACCAACTCCAACCCTTCTAGGAAGTCAGCTTCATTTATGTCTCTTTTATTGTGTATATATTAAGCTTTCCATTGCACACAGGATAGCTGAGTAAAGCAAATGGCAGATCCATTTAGTTTATTTTGAAGGCTTTGAAATTCATCTCGGTTAAGCTTGAAAAATCTCTCATTCGGGCATTCAGCATTGCAGCCACCCCCGTGTCCGTAATTCTTACTGACATGTGTGTCTAGCCAGAGTAATTCTCTTCGTTCAATTTGTGCATTTTCCAAGTCTACCCTTTCAGCATTCAGACTGAAGCAGCCCGTTTATTTTTTCCATTCGGAGGGATATACACAAACTTGCTCGCACAGAATGATCTTGCATCTGCGAGCGAAGCAATGCATATTAATGCAACTTTGATTCTGGTTGCAGGCTCAGGCAGAACCAGAAGCATAAATCCTGGACGAATAGGTCCCTATTATAAATCTCTTCATGTATATCACTATTATTATTATGCCCATCATATATTTTTTTCAAATCCAACCTGTTCCATTACTCCTTTGAGTTTTCACAAGGTGCCTCTCCGCTTCCAATCTTTGTTAAGCCCAAATGAAGCATGACCAGTCCTGCCATTAGGGGTTTTTCTTCCCTGTATAGGAAGCACCCAAGTACTTCCATGGTGAAAGGATTTGCCAGTAACATTCCTGTTACCTGTGGTGGGTTGCCCCTGGTTCACAGCGGTTCTATAGAACTGGTAGTAAAACCAGTGGGAGGCTCCGCCCACCGACCCTGACGTCATCAAACTGTGCATGCTTAGAACAGCGTGCACCAGCCCCGTTGTGAACCGGTAATAAAGGTAAGTAGAATCCACCCCTGCCTGTTACCTGGGGGATGTCCAGCTGGGGACTCCTTTCATGTCTCCATGAATTTGCCTATTAAAGTCAGTGGTGGGATTCAGATAATTTAACAACCGGTTCTTTGCCCCAATGATGTCTTCCAACAACCAGTTCACCAAACTGCTCAGAAAATTAACAACCAGTTCTCCCGAAGTGGTGCGAACTGGCTAAATCCCACCACTGATTAAAGTGATACCCATTAATCTACTCATGGTCACTTTCTTTCAAACTGCTGGGTCAGCAGGAGCTGGAGCCCATGACAGGAGCTCACCCCATCCGGCAGCAACAACGGGTCTCAAATATGAGCCTGCCCATTGTCAGCCCAGCGTTCTAACCTTGTGAGCTACCACATTCCTCCATTTGGTAGCAAAGAGGGGAAAAAACTGGTTCAAACAGGCAATAAATATTACGTTATTATATTATTGGGGAGTTTTCCTTCTTCATCTCAGATTTGTTACATTTGCTTGCACTATCTTTCTGCCCATTGAAAAAAGTTAAGATTGTGGCAGCAACTACGCAGTCAAAACCCACCCTGTTGTTACATGGATCTCATGTGTAGCACACATAGGAAACGAGGGTGGTTTCCATTACTGGGTTGTGGTTGCCATCTTGCCTTTTTCTGATCTCCGTGGGTGCCATTATCCATGGAGATATAAATTTAAATAACACTAATATTAGTAATAATAATGTCAAAATAATCTGGTCTCGTCTTCGATAGTTTATGTTTTGAGGTGAAGAAGTAACTCACCCTTGGCTTTTTTGGTTGCAATAACAAGAATCCTCAGACAAAACTGCACTGAAGCAAAACCTGAGGGAATGAAAGATCTGTGGTGCAAGCAAAGATATTTTGCACACCCAGCACTCTTATCATTGTAGGCAGTTTGATCACTATTGCCTTAATATTATACAGTAGTGGCCAAAATTGTGAAAACCTTTTGGGAAAAGTGTATTGTTTGATGGCTAATAACACCACTTTTTGGGGGAGTTTCAAGATAATCATATTCCACTGCTAGAATGGCTTGGGAGTAGACCTTAACCCAATTGAAATTCTATGGAGCTGACTAAAGAAACTTGTTAGTCAGAAGCAACCCAACAATAAAACCCAGTTAATAGAAGCCATCATTCAATCTTGGTTTCACATTATAGCAGCTGCAGAACTAAAAGACTTGGTTCACTCCATGGGAAGACGTTGTAAGGCTGTAATTCATGCTAAAGATTACCCAACTAAGTATTAAGTGACAGGGTGATAATTTTTGTATATGTCATTTTTTCTATAGTGATCATTTTTGTATATCTCGTTTTTTTCTACGTGTTTCACTTTTCTTCTTTATACTGTAACTGCTATTCTAATAGCGAATCCTTCATAAAAGTTATTGTATTACATACTTGATTAAATTATCTTTCCATTGATATATAATTTTATGGTACTACTCCAAAAAAACAAAAGTGGTGTTATATAGTTTTAGAAAATACACTTTTCCCAAAAGGTTTCCACAATTTTGGCCACTACTGTAGATTGGGAGTAGAATGTAACTCTGAGGCTGATTAAAGGGTACAGAATCAGGTATCATTTCAAAAAAACCATTCACTGGACTACTGTACCACACAACCAGGAGCCTGGTGGTGCAGTGGACTAAACTACTGTTAAAGTAGTATTTAGCTGCCAGCTGCCTGCAATTATTGCAAGTTCAATTCTCACCAGGCTCAAGGTTGACTCAGCCTTCCATCCTTCTGAGGAAGGTAAAATTAGGACCCAGTTTGTGGGGGCAATAAACTGACTTTGTATAAAATAGAACACCGCTTAGGGGGGCCAAAAGCCCTACTAAGCAGGTATATACAAAAGTATGAAGGCTATTGCTTAAAAGCATTGTAAGCCGCCCTGAGTCTCCGGAGAAGGGCGGCATATAAATCAAACTAATAAATAAACTTCTTATTGAGTTCTTTTTACCTGAATATTTTCTCCATTTTCCTTTCCCTCTCCCTTCCCCTTGAAGTACAGTATTTTTAAGCCATGTATTCATACAGTAAAATACTTTCTTCTCCTTTCCCCTGTCTCAAGGATCGAAAACTCGGAGTTGCAAAGGAAGGCAAAATGGCAGATGCAGCTTCACCATGCAAATCCTGTTTTTTTTTGTATGGACATCAAAGCAGTGGTGAAATCCAATTTTTTTTACTACCGGTTCTGTGGGCGCGGCTTAGTGGGCATGGTGTGGCTTGATGGGCATGGCAGGGGAAGGATATTGCAAAATCTCCATTCCCACCCCACGCTGGGGCCAGCCAGAGGTGGTATTTGCTGGTTCTCCGAACTACTCAAAATTTCCGCTTCCGGTTCTCCGAACTGCTCAAAATTTCCGCTACCAGTTCTCCAGAACCTGTCAGAACCTGCTGGATTTCACCTCTGCATCAAAGTTATATGCATTTACAAAAACGGTGATGCTGCATTTTATTTTATTTTTTCTCCTCTTTCTGCAGTTATTGCTAGATTCAGAGAAAGTGCCGCGCAGTTCCTTTTCCGACTCATCTGCCTGACTGCAATAAGAAAACAGGGTAGGCACAACTGAGTCAATTCCACAACACTGAGCTCATCGCCCATGTGTTGATAATAGTCATGGATGAAAGATGTGCCATTGTAAATCAACCTGGCATTTACCAACAATATTACCATACAGGAAAAGTTAGAAGTCAAGACACTAGATATCTGACAAAGGGGAGAGAGATCAAAATGGCTCTTGGCCCACAACCATTTAGATCATCTGGCCCTTAAATGTCTTCTTTTCCCATATTTTGGCCATTTGTAGCTGGTCATCACAGGAATTAAAGCACCATCAGAGTTCTTACAACTGCAAGAATATCTTGCTCTCTCTCTCTACACACACACACATACACACACACACACCAAACTCATTCACCAAAACAGAAAGGTAATAGTTAAAATCTCACTATGGACATCTCCACAACCCATCCACTCACCAAGCAGAGCAGATATGAATTCTAAGATAGGGACTTGGCCAGTGGTGAAATCTAAAATTTGTTACTACTGGTTCTGGGGGCATGGCTTGGTGTGTGTGGGGTGGTGTAGTGTAACTGGGTGAGCATGGCTAATTTTTTTTTTTTTTACTTTTAAACCCATTTTTTCTATAACCTCTTCGGCGAAGAGGTTGTAAAAAAATGCTTTCAAAAGGCTCTGGCGATCCCAGCTGAGTTGCCTGATCCGCAGAGGCTTTTTTCCTTTTAAAAGCCTCTGCCGATCAGGCAACTCAGCTTGGATCGTCAGAGGCATTTAAAAGAAAAAAAGCCTCTGCCGATCAGGCAACTCAGCTGGGATCATCAGAAGTTTTTAAAAGCTTTTGATGATCCCGGCTGAGCTGCGCGATCATCAGAGGCTTTTTTTTTTTTACTTTTAAAAGCATTTTTTCGGCCGAAGAGGTTGTAGAAAAAATGCTTTTAATTTTTTTTTTTAAAAAGCCTCTGATGATTGTGCGGCTCAGCTGGGCCGGGGGGGCTCCAAGGATTTTTGCTACCAGTTCTCTGAACCACCCGCCTCCATCACTACCGGATCAGATGATCCGGTCCAAACCGGGAGCATTTCACCCCTGGACTTGGCACTCAACTAAGCTATTATCCTCCTACTTCAGCACTCTCATATCCCTGAGGAAACCATAACCCCTGGATGGAATAACTCACGGCCTACACTCATCCTTGAAAGAAGAAAGAAAAGAATCTAGTCAAAGTGAGCAGGATAGTTGGGTTTTTTTTTTTACTTGTTTGTTTCTCTCAAGACTAAAGGAAACTAATTGTTTTCCCAGTTCAGTCCTGAAGGGTTTGAAAGGAAATCTGGAATCATGTGGATAGCCAGTGTAAGTTGGTTAAGACTTTGGACTAGAATTAGGAAGATCTGTTTTTGAATCTACACTTATCTATAGAAGCTCATGGAAGATTCCGGGTGGTCATTCTCTCAGCCCAGAGCTTCCCTCAGAGGAGGGATGGGCAATTATGGCCTCTTTATGATCTCTGGCTGGCTCAGGAATTTGGAAGTTGAAGTCCACAGGTTATAGAGGGGTCATAGTTGTCCATCCCTGCCTCAGTGATAGTTGTCAGAAAAACTAGTAGAGGATATGTCTTAAAAATAAATACATTTTTGGCAAACAGCAGGGTTAATTACTGGATATTTTCTAGACTCAGAAAATCCTGGACAAAGATACCATTTGAAGTTCAAATTTCAAGCCTAAGTGAAATTGCAAAAGGTGAGTCACCACTGCTCAGTGCAAAGCAAAAAAAAAAAAAAAAAAAGTTTTGGAATGGCTTTATCTAGAAACTAGCCTTACTTCAAACGACTGAGTTATTTTTTAAAGAATGTTGCAAGAAAGTTGTGTCCGGGCTATGCCAGAGAGTGAGATAACTGCCTTTGTGGTTAAAAACATCAAACCGATTAAATTGTTTTAAAAATGTTTCTGAGAATCATAACCATGAGAAGGGACCGCAGATTTCCTGCAGAAATAATGCCCAATACTTTGAGCTCTGCTGATTCATACTGAACATTTTATAAGCCACTGTAGTCCAGCTTATTGTGTTGGTGAATCATCTTAATTTCACTCATCGCCATCCACCCAGTCCAAATTATATATTACATTCTCAGTTTTCTCCAATCAAAAACAAATACACAGAAAATCTAGCATGGTGATAGCTTGGTTCAACAAAACAGCAAGAAAAATACGTTAGAGTGAATATCCCAAAGATGATTTTTCAAGAGGCAACTGGACTTTTTGGTTTTTCTTTGAAGACGTTTCTCATCCAAGAAGCTTCTTCAGTAATAAACACTGGAGCTGGAGCTGGTTTTGAGATCTGATTGTTAAATTTTCTGGAATTGTTGTGAGCTGGTTGACAGTAGAGGTAAGTATAAATGCCTAGCACACCAATCAGCAGTTCCATAGCTAGTGGTATGGTTCAGTGGGAGCAATGGAGCTGGCAGAATTGGTTTGTAGATTTCTAGCAGCACACTGCTGGTTAGAACCCTGTACAAGTCAAACAAATAAAACAAAACACACAAATGTAGGGGTATAAATCAGTGGTGAAATGTAAAATTTATTACTACCGGTTCTGTGGGCGTGGCTTGGTGGGGGGTAATGTGACTGGGTGGGTGTGGCCAACTTTTTTTTTTTACTTTTAAAAGCATTTTTTCTACAACCTGTTTGGCCGAAGAGGTTGTAAAAAAAATGCTTTTAAAAGCCTCTGTTGATCCCAGCTGAGTTGCCTGATTGGCAGAGGCTTTTGTTTTCTTTTAAAAGCATTTTTTTTTACAACCTCTTCGGCCGAACAGGTTGTAGAAAAAATGCTTTTAAAAGGATCTGACGATCCCAGCTGATCTGCGCGATCATCAGAGGCTTTTTTTTTTATTTTTGAAAGCATTTGTAGAAAAAATGCTTTTAAAAGTAAAAAAAAAAAAGCCTCTGATGATTGCGTGGCTCAACTGGCCATGGGAGGGGGGGGGGCAGGGATTTCTGCTACCGGTTCTCCGAACCACCCATCGCCACCGCTACCGGATTGGGAGATCCGGTCTGAACCGGGAGCATTTCACCCCTGGTATAAATTATCTTGCTAAATCTAGCCAATAGTATTATACCACCCCTAGGGAAAGAGTAAAATCCTAGGGAAAGAGTAAAATCTTTAATGTTTTTCAAAAGACTTGGGGTCTGCTGACTCTGGGGGGGGGGAAGTGTGGCAACTGAGAAGCATATTTCCTGTATCCACCAACTTAAGAAATGGACCAGTGGCACGAGATGTTATTGGACGGACAGAAATAACTGGAGACCTCAAATAACCCAGTACTGTGCCATGAAGGGCTTTTATAAATGACAACCTGGTCTTGGAAATGTATCACTGCAGATCACAAAGAAGACATGTAATATGAGCATACTAAGGTGTGGTCCTAATTACCTGCATCTCCACATTCTAGATCAACTGCAAGTTCTGAATAGTCATCAAGGACAGGTTCATGTACTGTAGAGTATATTGCACTAATATAGTATATAGTATATAGTACCGTGTTTCCCTGAAAATAAGACCCTGTTTTATATTTTTTTTAACCCTGAAATAAGCACTTGGCCTTATTGCCATGTGCTCAAAAGCCCAATTGGGCTTATTATCAGGGGATGTCTTATTTTGGGGGAAACAGGGTATATACTATATTATCACTAATATACTATATCAGGTGATCTACTCAAGTGATCTGAGGACACAGATAAACCTCCAAGGACTTCAACGACCCTCTAAAAGGATGAAAATTACCAGCTGTCTGTAAGGAATATTCCATTCCCCACTATCCTGTCAGAGTTGAAGAAGCTTCTTGGATGAGAAGTGAAACGTCTTCAAAAACAACAAGAAGAAAGTCCAGTTGCCTCCAGAAAAAGCACCTTTGGGACAACCATGACCTGGATGACTGAGAATCTCTACAGACATATTGCAAGGTGACCAGAATATGAGTAACTGTGAGTAGGGCTTCCCTGCCTAGAAGCAGGTGCAACTAGTGCACAAGATGGAGCTCTTTGAGTCAGAGCTATGAGTATAGGAGGATCTCAGTTGTGCACTGGGGTATGCTCAGTTGTGTTTGGAGCATGGAAAGTTTCCAGACCCTGGTGGTCCCACATCCACAATGACTCAGTCTTATGAGGGTTGAGTCTCAGCCTATTCTCCATCCAGATCCCTCCAGACACTGATACAGAACTTTGATGGCATCACTTGGAGGGCCTACATTTGAGATGTTTGGAGAATATCTAACCACAGACTGATGAATGACTTTCCTTGTGATGTTATGAAGATATTAAATAGAATTGGGGAGAGGACTGAGTCCTAAGACATCCCATAAAGGCTAGATTACTCCCCACAATCAACACCAACTGGACTCAACCCAGAGGAAGGAGGAGAACTAGTACAATATCAATCTCAATGTCCAGAAAAATACTTATAATCAATGGTATCAAAGTCCATCAAGAGATCAAGAAGTACTACTCTGTTTCCCCCAAAATAAGACATCCCCTGATAATAAACCCAATCAGGCTTTTGAGCGCGCGGCAATAAGGCCAAGTACTTATTTCAGGGTTCAAAAAAATATAAACAGGGTCTTATTTTCGGGGAAACACGGTAGTATCATTTTGCTTTTTTATTACTATCACATTTCTCTATATACTAAATATAACACAAGCATACTTACTTTGCCTGGCAACTGTGCTGTTATTTGTACCTTCTCCTTCAGCCTTCTCCACAATGTATTTCAAAGAGCTTTGAGTCCCATTCTTCTTTCTGTGTAGTTCTTCCTCTGAAAATAATTCTTGCTGACTTTTGTCTGGATTCCCTAACAACTGTCACTATTCTTGTTGCTGTTATTATTATTGTTCCTGAAGATTAATTAGTCTCTGCAACAAAATTACCTTTTGCAATTAAAAGCCTAATTTGCTCAGAATGATTGAGATGATAATACATATTTATCACTAAGTGGCTTGCAACCCCACTCTACTAACAATTTGTTGCCGATGTCGTTGCTAGCCCTGGAGGGTAGAAAAGCACAATGGATTAAAACACACTCCAAAATTAATCTACTGCTTTGAGTGACTCACACTTGTCTTTTGACTTTGGAGACAGGGAAAGATTGGTCTCTGCATTATTTAGGAGCTGTTGATGGAAACTCTGTTAATACTGAAGCAAAAGGGCAGTAGAGGAGTGGAATGTCTTCTGTCTGTCTGTCTGTCTGTCTGTCTGTCTCTCTCTCTCTCTCTCTCTCTCTCTCTCTCGCTCATCGATTGATCTATCATCTATCTATCATTGATCTATCAATTCATCCATTATCTATCATCTGTCTGTCCGTCCATCTATCTATCTATCTATCTATCTATCTATCTATCTATCTATCTATCTATTATCAATCTATCTGTTCATCCATTATCTATCATCTGTCTGTCCGTCCGTCTATCTATCTATCTATCTATCTATCTATCTATCTATCTATCATCGATCTATCCATTCATCCATTATCTATCATCTGTCTGTCTGTCTGTCTGTCTGTCTGTCTCTCTCTCTCTCCATCCATCCGTCCATCCATCCATCCATTCATTATCTATCATCTGTCTGTCTGTCTATCTTCTATCCATCCATCATCTATCCATCTCTCTCTCTCTCTCTCTGTCCTCTCACACCTACCTACCTACCTACCTACCTACCTACCTACCTACCTACCTTTTTATAAATAAAATAATATGATTCAACAGAGGTTGTTCTTTTAGTGAAAAAGCCATATGAATCAGCTCTCACCAGTTGAACTGCTTAGTGTTTCATCCAATTATGCTGAACTGAAAGTGTGGAAATTTCAATGTTACAAGACAAACAGAACTCATCTGAGCAATTCAGAGGGGGGGAGGGAAGGAGGGAGGGAGAGAGAAAGAAGGTTCACTGGAGTTCATGATACTGATGGGTCAGTTGTTTATGCGAGCAAAGAACTAATTTTTGCCAAGATCTTTCCAACTTTACATCTACTAACAATCAGTTTTGGAAATATAGGCATTTTTCACCCTGCCAGGAGTCACAAGGAGAAAAATTGATTGACAGAGTTATCTAGATTGTAGTAATTAAATCAGGGCAGACAAATCCCAACTCTCATTATATTTGAGACACGTCTCCACCAAGAAAAAGCAGAAGTGAAAAATGACGGGCTGTTTCTTGTAGTTTGAAAGGCTCCAGCATAAATGGAAGCATGCTTCCACTATGCATACAGATGCACACAGTCACACAGAGACAGGGGTTTACAGCAAATGTCCAACATTCAGTTTCTACCGAGTTTTCAGGTGAACATTTTAAAATTACAAAATTCCAGGTTAACACACTGAACGCTTATGATAATTACATATTTCTTGAGTTTGGGGGATTTACATCAGAGTGCTGGCAAAGGCCTTGTTTGAATTGTTTCTGTGTTTGGTAGGAAAGGAAAGAAAGTTCCTTACAATAGTTGCTTACAATAAAGTCTGATGCGGAATCCATAGATTAGATCAAGGGTGTCAAACTTAATTTTATTGAGGGCCACATCACAGTTGTGTTTGACCTCGGGGGGGCTGGGGGCTGGGGGCTTGGCCAGATGGGGCATGGCCAGCTCGACATCACTCTTGTGATCAAATGCCACTTTTGCTCGTAGTTTGTTTTGCTACCACTCTACCAGCGAAAACAGAGCTCATGAGGGTCGTGCAGAGCCCTCCCAGCAGGGGTGAAATGCTCCCGGTTCAGACCAGTTCGGCCGAACTGGTAGCGATGGTGGCTGGTGGTTCGGAGAACTTGTAGTGATGGTTGCGCGAGGCTCCACCCTCCCACCCGGTCGTCATTACTTCTTGGTTTTAACCAGGAAGTAATCTGCTTTTTAGCCTCTGCGCATGTGCAGAAGGGTTTGCACATGCGCAGAGGGTCCAGTGTGCATGTGACACATGCGCATGAGTAAAGGGAGCATGTGCGCAGGGCGCATGCACTTCCAAAACAGTTGGGAAGGTAAGTAGATTTCATGCCTGCCTCCAGGGCTCTGTTTTTGGCTGCAATGGCCTCCTGCAGCCATCTGCCAGCAAAAATGGAGCCCGTGAGAACTGGTTACGGCCCTTGCTCAGAACCATGGGTCAACTGCTGGGTCTTCTTGTGGGGAGCAGTTGTCTGCAGCACAAGTGGATGAACTTGTATCCTCTTATCCAGAGAGATTCTATTAAACCAGCTCCCTGCTGGTCTTTTGGGCTTTGCAGATGGCATCGTCTCTGCAACTCTAGAGACATCTTGGTTTGTGACTGCCTCACTAGGAAGTCCTGACACTCAGCATTTTAGAAGTAGGATGGAAACCTATCCAAAGATCAAGAGAGCATAAGTGCTGGTAAGTCAAAGTGTGCGTATGGTCAAGATATTTCATGCCTCATGGAGCCACCATCTTTTCCTGGATGACATCACTGGAAACCCTTCTTTTTTTAGAATGACATTATTGGTGCTACTTTTAAAGAAAATGATGACAGCTATGCAGTGGTGAAATCCAATTTTTTTTAACTACCGGTTCTGTGGGTGTGGCTTGGTGGCATGGTATGGTTTGGTGGGCATGGCTTGGTGGGCATGGCAGGGGAAGGATACTGCAAAATCTCCATTCCCACCCCACTCCAGGGGAAGGATATTGCAAAATCTCCATTCCCACCTCACTCCAGGGGAAGGATACTGCAATATCCCCATTCCCTCCCCACTCCTGGGGAAGGATACTGCAAAATCTCCATTCCCACCCCACTGGAGCCAGCCAGAGGTGACATTTGCCGGTTCTCCGAACAATTCAAAATTTCTGCTACCGGTTCTCCAGAACCTGTCAGAACCTGCTGGATTTCACCTCTGCAGCTATGGTTTGCCACTGGCTACAGCTAAAAACAAAGATGATGGTGACTTAGCCACTTTAATGTAGGAGCTACCTGCCTATGGAACATGCTCTGTTTCATAGTCTGATGCTCTGAAAACCTTCCAGACACTGCAAAAAAGATAGCTTTTCAAAGAAGCCCAAATACACGTAGACTTATATGCCATTTCATAAGGCTTGACAGCCTCTTTCTAAGTGGTTTACAGAGTCGGCATATTGCCTCCAACAATCTGGCTCCTCCTTTTACCGACCTCAGAAGGATGAAAGGCTGAGTCAACCTTGAAGCGGTCAGAATTGAACTCCTGACATTGGGCAGAGTTACCCTGCAATACTTCATTTTAACCACTGTGCCACCATGGCAAATAAATGATTGTGGAGGGTATATTGTTTTTTATTATTATATTTAATGAATTAATGTATTTGGATTATGTATTATTACTGTATTGATATTTGATATTTTGAAAGCAGCATGGTGTATGGCTTAAGGTGCTAGACTGAAGCAATGAGACCAGTGGTGGGTTGCTACCGGTTCATCCCGGTTCGCTCGAACTGGTAGCAGCGGCGGCGGGAGGCTCCACCCACCCACCAGGATGTCATCAAATACGCTCTGCGCATGCAAGCGAACTGGTAGCAAAGGTAAGTGAAATGAATGAATGAATGAAACCCAAGTTCTAGTCTTCTCTTAAGCACAGAGGTCAGCTAGTTGGCTTTAGGCTGCTCACTTCCTCTCAGCTCAGATAAGTGTCAAGCTCTGTGACAAGCCAGATGAAAAACAGCCCTCCCTGTTGCACACATTGATGAACCTGGCTGTAAAAGTTAGACAAGGGCAAAAAAGGCAGCACCTGAAAATAAACAGGACTAAGTTTATGAAAAACTGGAATAGATATTAATAACACAACAAATAAAGTAATAATAATAATACTTTATTTGTTGTGTTATTAATATCTATTCCGGTCTATTTTGGATTGAAGCAGTGGAAAATAAATGAATAGCAAATAATAAACAGCATTCCATCCTATCGGAAATTGAGAGGATTTGCATTGAATGCCGTAGTGGAATTCAATTTTTTTTACTACCAGTTCTGAGGGCATGGCTTGGTGAGCGTGGTGTGGCTTGGTGGGCATGGCTTGGTGCGTGTGGCAGGGGAAGGATACTGCAAAATCTCCATTCCCTCCCCATTCTTGGGGGAAGGATATTGCAAAATCTCCACTCCCTCCCCACTCCTGGGTGAAGGATGTTGCAAAATCTCCATTCCCACCCCACTCTGGGGCCAGCCAGAGGTGGCATTTGCCGCTTCTCTGAACTACTCAAAATTTCCGCTACCGGTTCTCCAGAACCTGTCAGAACCTGCTGAATAGCACCCCTGGTAGAATGGTTGGTAATTATGTTTTTGTGGGTGCACATGTGCACACCCCCACACCCTACTGAATGAGTAAAGATTGGATTCATTATTATTTTACTACAGTATGCTTTTCTACTAATAGGTTTGGTTTCTTCCCAGATATTTCAGTTTGTTTTTTATTGTTGTATCAGTGATAGTAAGAATCAAATAAAATGGTGATTATCAGTTATTGGAAACGACTGTGAAAGCACAAACTATCAAACTTTTTCCTGATTGTATTGATGCTCAGAGAAGATTTTGCCAAATTACTCAAGGGAGCTTCCAGGTGATTTATAGTTACACAGAGCAGCATTAAAAAAACAACTATTGAAACACTTTTAAAATAAATTTAAAAAAACAATCACACTAAGAGGCAAGTTGTGTATAGCAATTATTAACATTCAGATATAACACAGTAAGAGTCCTAGACCATATATCAGCATTTTAAAGAAACATATATAATCCTTGGACCTTCTCCACTCTTTCAGAAGTAAAGGATCACAGCTAATATCAGTCTCGGCTAATACATTCTTTGGTATATATGGATGTATAGGCTGCATTAACAGAGGGTAGAATCAAGATCACAGGAAATGTGATTTACAATGCTTTGGTAAGGCCACACTTGGAATACTGCATCCAGTTTTGATCACAACAATGTAAAAAAGATGTTGCGACTCTCAAAAGAGTGCAGAGAAGAGCAACACAGATGATAAGGTGGCTGGAGACTAAAACATATGAAGTTGTAGGAATCGGTTATGTCTAATTTAATAAAAGGAAGGACCAATATCCCAGGGTTTGTCACAAAGAGGGGTCAAAGCACGTGAAGGCAGGACAAGAAGCAATGGATGCAGATAATCAAGGAGAGAAGCAACCTAGAACTAAGGAGAAATTTCTTGACAGTTAGGACAATTAATCAGTGGAACAATGTGTCTCCAGAAGTTGTAGATGCTCCAACACTGGAACTTTTAAAGAAGAGACTGGACAACCATTTGTCTGAAGCAGTATAGGGATCCTGCTTGAGCAGGAAGTTGGATTGGATTATCTTCAAGGTCTCTTCCAACTCTGTTATTCTGTTATTCTGATGTTGGAAGATGTAATCTACACTAGCATCACCAGGTGCCCAAGGCTGAACCTAAGATAATTCAAAGTACCCATGGAAAAGCATTTCAGAACCTAGGCATTTACCTCTGACTTCTTGTTTATGGGAATCCTAAACAGGACGCTCTGGCTGGCATAATGAAACTGTCAGAGATCAATGTCTTAATTTAAACTATTGAACACAGTGAAACCAGCCAGATGTGCAATCCCGGGCTTTTGATTGGTTTACAAATCAATGCATTATGCAAATCCAGAAAGTGGGTTGATTCACCATGCACAAATAAGCCCTTTGTGCAAATGCAATCCACACATTAGCAGTTGCAATTGGAGAAACACACAACAGTGATGGTAAATAGAGGCTCCCACTGTCTCTTTTCTTATAATAAAGGAGGCGAAACTACCTAGGAGCCATGATGACACAGTGGTTAGAATGCAGTATTGCAGGCTAACCTGCAGTATTGCAGGCTAACTCTGCCACAGGCAGGAGTTCGATTCTGACAGCCTCAGGATTCACTCAGCCTTCCAGCCTTCCAAGGTCAGTAAAATTAGGATCCAGATTGTTAGGGGCAATATGCTGATATTACAAACTGCTTGGAGAGTGCTGCAAAGCAGTATACAGTGGTATATAAGTCTAAGTACTATTGCTATTTAGGATTTGGTGTCAACTCGCAAAGTATCCCTGGCCTGCTCTTGAGTTGCCGTAAGCAAGATGGGAAACCGATGAAGCAACACGGCAGTCAAATACAGGAGCCCATTCCAGACATATTTTCCCCAAGGCTGTCTCCCAGGGTTACCCACAGCGTCTGGAGGGGAGTGATCTCTACAACCCGCAAAATTGCTCCGTTGGTGAATGTGATTGATGACAGACCCTGGGGGAAAGGGGCAAACAGGGTAATGATTAGGGCCGTAAATTACTTGGGGTCAGAGTTAGCTTCATTTGGGTATGTGCTGATATGGATCTCCTAATAAATAACTGGATTTCTTTTGAAGCTTGGCTCGAGACTCATAATTTAATTAGGGCATCCATCGGAACCCTGACAGCAAGCCAACTCTGACACTTAGATCCTTCCATCGTGGTTCAAGATGGTGTTAGGCTGGGCATTATGGTGATCCGAAAAAGAGTAAGAAGATGGCTTCAGAAGTTCCATCTCTCTACTGAATTACTTTTGCCCTTCCCATATGCATCCTTGCAATGAATCCACTATATTCACCTAAAAGAAAGATGACTCCGATATTAATGTCCTTCCCCTCCAAAGAAAGTGTGTCTGCATATCTATGTGTACAGTACAAATACCTAAATAAAAATATTGTGCTACCTGTTCTGCTACCTCACCTTGCTGACCTAGAGTTGCCACCCTCAGCTAATCCCAGAGATTTTCATCTAATAAATGAATGCATATGAAAATATATATCAGATAATATTAATAACTGCTTATTAAAATTAACCACTTATCCACTAAGGTAACCCATTTACAAAAATAACACATCTCCATTCACTTGCTCATATTAAAATTACTTTGGTCCATGGAAACATATAGGGACACACACACACACACACAAACATTGAGACAAGTTGGAGAGCTCATTTCCTGCTTGTTCATTTCTCTTTGCATCTGATTGGTCACTATGAGAACAGAAACCTAAACTGGAGAAAAGAAAAAAGCAAGTTTCTTCTTTGAAAACCCTCAATTTCTTTCAAGTTGGCCAACGTATAACTTTCGCTATACCTCTTCAATGAAACAGAAGATGTTCACCTGAATGGGATCAATTTTCACTCTGTTTCTGAGGTTCCAAGATCTTTCAGACTTGATACTGAGAAACAAATGATTTAAATGGCCACTCTCATTCTAAAGAATCATCCATACTACCCATAAAGCCGCAAAACAAACCAGAAGTTATAAACATAGCTTTGTGGAACTGTTTACATTGTTGAATACACCGATTAATATTGCCAAGTTTGTCCCATCAAAAGAAAGAGGAAAAGCCACAGAATGAATGGTTCCTCGCCAAATATTTACTCAGCTGTAATGGCCAATAGAGGGAAAAAAGTTCTAATAAAAATAGAAAAAAAACAAATGGAAATTTTACAAACTATGGGCTGATTCTCCCTCCCCCCCTCTATTTGGCAGCTGAATAAAACTGTCAATCAAATGTCAACCATTGAGGGTACTTTAAATTCAGGATTTTTTTCCCAGTATTTTTGACTGTCACAGGAATAGCGAAGGAAGATTGTAGGGTTCCATCTATTCATGCAGGAATATGAACTGTAAACCGACCAATAAACAATACCTTTAACACCATCAAACAACAAAATCTGCCTACCCCAGGGATGAAATCCAGCAAGTTCTGACAGGTTCTGGAGAACCGGTAGCGGAAATTTGAGTAGTTCGGAGAACCGGCAAATACCACTTCTGGCTGGCCCCAGAGTGGGGTGGGAATGAAGATTTTGCAGTATCCTTTCCCTGGAGTGGGGTGGGAATGTAGATTTTACAGTATTCTTCCCATGCCATGCCCACCAAGCCACGCCCACAAAGCCACACCATGCCCACCAAGCCACGCCCACAGAACCGGTAGTAAAAAAATTTGAATTTCACCACTGGCCTATCCCATGTTCTTGGGAAGGACTTGATACATGTACTGTATAAATTGCCAGATCCACTCTAAAGATCTGGCTGACTGTGGCACAAACTATTTCCTGCTTGGAACAGCCTATATTAGACCCTAATTTAATAATCCTTAAATCTTTAGCCAGGAATTGAATTACTAAGTGTCCACCAGTCTTAGACTCTGAATCTTACTATAGATTACCCAAACATAATATTTCACGATTCTAGCTTAGTCCAATTCTTGTATCCTAGCTTCTGGGGAGGTTGTGACTCAGATCAAGCTCACTGCAAGCCAATTTTTAAAAAAGAGACCCAGGGGAAATCTGGGAAATTATAAGCCAGTCAGTTTAATGTCTGTTCCAGGCAAATTGGTAGCATCAAGCAATCAAAGAAAATAATTAAGCATATAGAGGAATAACCTTGCTGAAGGAAAGTCAGCATGGACTGAACAAAGATGAATTCTGCCTTAACAAACCTTTAGAGGGTTTGGGAAGTGTCGATAGGCCCTTGACATTGTGTACTTGGGTTTTCAAAAAGCCAAATGTCTTCACCAGAGGCTCTTGAGTTGAGATTAGCAAAACTGAGCATAATGCACATTGGGACGAGTTCTTCACTCCCCCCCTCTAATTTCACCAACAAGTTGAGAAGGGTTGATTCATCCTTAGTCAGGAAAAGGTCTTGAGTTCATAATAGCAGTACAATGACAATGTCAAAACAATGTGACAAATGACAGGGAATGCAATAAAACAACAACAAAAAACCCTTGTTCAATTTTATCGCTGTATCTAAGTACATTCTGGTCATCCCACTTAATGAGGACAGAGTTGAAAAAGTGCAGAAGAGGGTAAGGGGAAAAGATTGGAAGCTTGAAAAGGCCAGAATGTTTTGGGATCGTTTAGTTCGGGGTGGAAAAAAAGTGATTGGGGTGGGTGCACTGCAAGGACATAATTGTGTTGTATAAAATCATGCATAGTATGGAGAAAATTGTCAGGGACAATTTTTTTCCCCCTCCCTCTCTTTTAAAGACAAGGAATGGGAGCCATCCAATAAAGCTGACTGGAAGAAGATTAAAACAGACAAAAAGAAGTGCAGTGCATAATTAACCTTTGGAATTAATTATCATAAGACATGGTGGTAGCCACTAACTTGGATCACGGGGATTTAAAATGAGATTGGGAAAGGGCTTATCAAGGTTTATTGGTCTTAAAGACCTATGTTATTCTTGGACTGGGGTGTGCATGGGAGTGTGTAGGCTTCCAAATATCAGCTACTTAGGAGCAGTGGTAGAGAGGGATATTCTTCGATCCACTGCATGTGACCTCCACAATTGGTCATTGTGAGAAACACAGTGCTAAACGGAGAGGGACCTTTGTCTGAACCAGCAGGACAGCTGTTGTATTCTTAGCTTTTTTCTTTGCAGGGTAGTGTGTTTTTTTCTTTTAATCAGGGGAAAACAATTCATATAGAATAGCAATAGCACTTAGACTTATATACGGCTTCACAATGCTTTTCAGCTCTCTAAGCAGTTTACAGAGTCAGCATATTGCCCCCCTCCCCCCCCCCCAAAAAATCTGGATCCTCATCTTACTGATCTTGGAAGGATGGAAGGCTGCATCAATCTTGAGCTGGTCAGGATCAAACTGTTGGCAGTTGAGCAGAATTAGCCTGCAATACTGCATTCTAACCACTGTGCCACCACAGTGCGCACGCGCGCTCTCTCTCTCTCTTTCTCTCTCTCACACACACATCTATCTATCTGTACTTGTGATCAGTTAGTGCAATGCTAAAAAACTTTAATTTCTATAATTTGAAAATATCTGTGCATTCATTTGTATTCTACTTTCTTATAGATTTTACCCTTTTCTTTATTTATTCTTTGTTTACAATGTTCCATAGAAAATTATTTTAAAAAGAAAGTTTAACTCCCCATCTTTATAGGCCACAATTTAGATGTAGAAAATCTATTTTTTTAATTAACACTAAAAGTTCCTAATATCAAACAACATGAAATAAATCAAAATTATTAACAGAGGAATACTGAGATTGTGTGTGTGTGTGTACATACTGACATACTGTCATAAGGGTGACACATTGGAAATATATAAAAGAATTCAAACAACAATAGAACCAAATTGTTTCATTATAAATTTCTATAAAAACATGATACTCTATAGAAAATATATTGAACATACTTCTGTTGATTAAATAATCTTATAAATTACCAAATTGTTGGGCAACATGGGAAAATAGATTATAAAAAGATCATCAGAGTATACCCACAGTTTATATTCAGTAATGATTCTAACAAAATGAGCAGAATAATACATACTAGCCAACTAGTATTTTGACTAGCCAAAAAATACACATTTAAGCAAGACTTCTTTCAGGACTGAACCATATCACAGTTCTTTTCTTTAGATGACCTTTTGTAAAATGAAATTGAGCAGGATGGATGGTTGGAAATTAATAATATCATCTCTTGCCTTCATGCCAGGGTCACTGTTAATATATTTGTGATTGCAAGAAAATTTGCCATTAAGCTTGCACCATTGTCAAAGACTATCATGCTTCAGCAATTGGTATTCAGATTTCAATAAAAGAGACTAGAAGAAAAAGTATTTCAAAAGGCTAATAATTACAGAGTAATTGCAGAGTATAGCAAAACCCACAATACAATACAATATATGTCTTATATCATTCAATTGGATAAACATCCTGATCAGGAATTTTTCTTGTTTTCATAGAATGGTAGTTATTATTTCATTAAAAAAAAACTAAATAGTCTCTGCCTAAATGCAGGAAAAATTATTTTAAAAATTGAAAAGTTTCTTCCTCTGATTTATTGAGTCAGAATCACTATATCTTTTCCTCCAGCAGTCTTAATACTAGGTACAATATTAGACTGTTGCAGTTGTTTCAGATGACAGGCTAATAATCTACAGGATGCAAATAAATGTTCTGAATATTTTTTTTTAAATGAAAAGAGTCCAATTGTTTTAGAGTACTCAGGAAGGCAAAAGAAAGTCAGTGAATACATTTGTGATTAATCCCAAAATCAAATATATAGTGGTTTTGTGTATCAGTGTGTGTTTCTAAGCACGATACACAGAATATTCACTCTGTCAAGGATCTTAGAGTACTCATCTCAAATGATCTTAGTGCCAGAGCTCACTGTAACAGCAACGCCAAAAAGGCATTAAGAGTTGTTAACCTAATCTTGCATAGCTTCTTCTCTGGTAATATTGAACTGCAAACTAGAGTATACAAAACTTTTGCTAGACCAATTCTTGCATACAACTCATCTGTCTGGAACCTGCACTACACATTAATACAATTGAACGAGTCCAGAGATATTTCACGAGACCACAACAATACACAAGCACACAATAGATACAAACTTAAGGCAAACCACACCAAACTTGATTGCAGAAAATATGACTTCAGCAACAGAGTGCTCAATGCCTGGAATGCACTACCTGACTCTGTGGTTTCATCCCCAAAGCCCCAAAACTGTAACCTTAGACTGTCTACTATTGACCTCACCCCATTCCTAAGAGGTCTGTAAGGGGCGTGCATAAGCCCACCAGCATGCCTACCATCCCTATCCTACTGTCCCCACTTATTTGTACCTATTTCATATATTAATAACCATGTTTATACCTATTTCTGTTATCTAATACGTGCTTGACAAATAAATAAATAAATAAACAAACAAACAAACAAACAAACAAACAAACAAACAAACAAACATATGATTAGCCCCAAAATCAGATACATAGTGGTTTTGTGTATGAGTGTGTGTTTCTAAGCATGATACAAAGAATAATTTGTTCTCTTGCTGAAACAAAGAAAGAAGGCCAAAGTCTCCAGAACAGGACAGGAAGATGAAACATGGAAAGGAGCTTACTCATAACCCTCTCCATTTCAGAGACCTTTTGGAGACGACATGCTTATTTGATGAAGTCAGGAATCTTTTACTGTTTAGTCATAAACAGATGAATCCTATAATAGCCTTTGTTTCCTCTGCTACAGGAGGTCTGTATGATTAATCAAATCTCCTGCAGTCAATGCCAACCCAAACAGATGAATGCAAAACGCATCTGCTGTAGATTAAACATTTGGAAAAACCATTTTATAAATATTTTTTCCCCAAACAACATATCCATATGGTATGTTAACTGGGGTCTATATTTAAAGCCCTCTGTGTACACTTTTTTAGCCTTGCTCATGCATTTGTCATATAAGTGTCTAATATGGACGGTTGTCATTCTGTGATCCATCCCTTCCTAATGCTTCCTGTTTATATTATTTCAGGCTGGTCTTGTAAAATATCTGGAAACTTTAGACAGTGCCTTTGCCTTAGAATAGTACTTTGCCTTAGAATAGTATTGGCACTTAGTTGCAACATTTTGCCAATGTTCCTTCTTTATTTGCTGCAACATTCCTAGATGGACAACAAAGATTTGATCCAAGTGACCTGCAAATTGTATTCAAAGTGGTATCGCCTTTGACAGGGATTGAGGAGCAGCTGATGGTCCAAAGGGCATCGCTGCTTGATCACTAGGCTATCAATTTATGTCTCCTACTGAGATTATATATAAGATTTACCCAAAAAGCACTGCATAGTTTATCTGTTGAGTTTCAGGTTCAATTAAAATGTCTATTCTTTTAAAACCATAAGATTGCAATCTTAAGGAGACAGATGAGTGGGGAGATTCAACTTTAGGAAGATACAACTTTAGCCCTCCATGGATAGACATAAAAACCCTCCTTAGAAGAAGAAAGATCTCTGTTCTCCGATGCCTTCTTTTAAATGCTCTAAAAAGGAGAATAGATGGAAATTATGTTAACAGAATAACAAAGTTGGAAGGGACCTTAGAAGTCTTCTAGTCCAACTCCCTGCTCAAGCAGGAAACCCTATACCATTTCAGACAAATAGTTGCCCAATCTCTTGTTAAAAAGCTCCAGGGTTGGAGTACCCACCATTTCTAGAAGTTGTTCCACTTAATTGTTCTAACTGTCAGGAAATTTCTCCTTAGTTCTAGGTTGGTTTTCCCCTGGATTAGTTTCCATACATTGCTCTCTGTCCTGCCTTCAGGTGCTTTGTTGAATAGGTTGACCCTTCTTTTTTTGTGGCAGCCCCTTAGATATTGCAACAGGGCTATCATGTTACCCCAGTACTTCTTTTCACTAAACTAGACATTCCCAATTCCTGCAACCATTCTACATATGTTTTAGCCTCCAGTCCCCTAACCATCTTGGTTGCTCTTCTCTGCACTCTTTCTAGAGTTTCAACATCTTTTTTATACCATGGTATCCTGAATTGGATGCAAAACTCCAGATGTGGTCTTAACAAGGCATTATCAAATAATATTAAGAGCCTTGATAGTACAGTGGTCTAAGCACCCTGTTATTAACACAGCTGCCTGCAATTACTGCTGGTTCGAATCTCTCCAAGGCTCAAGGTTGACTTAGCCTTCCATCCTTTCTAAGGTAGGTAAATTGAGGACCCAGTTTGTGGGGGCAATAAGCTGACTTTGTATAAATATACAAAAGTATGAAGGCTATTGCTTAACGCATTGTAAGCTGCCCTGAGTCTCCGGAGAAGGGCGGCATATAAATCAAATTAAAAAAAAATAATATTAACACTTCATGTAATCTTGATTCTAGTCCTCTATTTAATGCAGCCTAGTCTTACATTGGCTTTTTTTGGTAGCTTCAGCACACTGCTGACTCATATTCAAGTGATTGGCCACTAGGACTCCAAGATCCCTCTCACAGTTACTACTATTGAACCAGGTATCACCTGTTTTATACCTGTGCATTTGGTTTTTCTTGCTTAAGTGTAGAATTTTACTTTTCTCACCATTGAACATGTTAACATGTTAGTTATGATCAGGGGAAGCTTTGAATTATCTCCTTTGACAGTGTCTTCTATTCGCTATGAAAGTAAATGTATGCAGTTGTAGAGTTGCATAATCTCCTTCCCACTGAAATCAATGGGAGATAAACTAATTTCACTAAGCAATCAGGAAGGGAGATGTATCTAGGAAAGGTTTGGGTGACACATCATGTTTGCTTTCATATTGCCCCAGCAAGACAGGACGAATAGTTTTGTGATCTTGGACTAGGTCAGTATTCTCAATCTTGGCAACCTGAAGATGTCTTACAGTCTTACAGTAACAGAGTCGGAAGGGAGCTTGGAGGTCATCTAGTCCAACCCCCTGTTCACGCAAGAGACCTGTACTAGGGATTCAAACCGCCAAACCGCCAACCTTTCTGATCTCAAGCTTAGTATTTTAGCCACTGAGCCACCTAGTCAGTATGGACTAAATTGTTGGGGAATTCTGGAAGTTGAAGTCCACACATCTTCAAACTTCCAGAGTTGAGAAAACAGAGTATCTGAAGACATTCCCCATCCTCAATTTTATGTAGCTAGAGCAAAAGCCATTTGTTAGCAAAGCTGACTATGGAAGATAGGTCAGAATGAAATAAATCAATGGATTGGTGAATAATTTTGGTTATTAATCTTTGTAACATAGTCAGTCATTTCTGCTTGATGTGGTATCCATGCTGGTCTATGACTATAATAAATATTTGATTTGAATTATGTTAGGACCATAGTAAAGATTTGATTTGATGTATGTTAATACTGTAATCTAATGATAATAAGATTATAATCAAATCAGTGGATAGATTTTTAAGGTCCAAAGAATTGGCCATGGATGTGGTAGATTCTATAAACCTCTGTTAGAGGAATGACTGAATGATTGTTCATCTTAGGGTCAGGGGCTAACCACCAAATGACAAGAAAATAATAGATACACATAGGACATAAAAAGCTATTTATCTCAAGAGGCCAAACAAAAATGATCGAGGGCTGATGACTAATTATCATAAGAAAATGAATCAGACAATGAATTAGAATGAAAAGCAAAACGGATACAATATATAAACTTTTCAGTCTGTGAGAGCATGTTGTTCTTTGTTCCTCAAGGCATTTGTTATTAAAGTTCTGGAATCAAAGAACACCAGGATAATGAATAATGTGCAGTGAAATTCCAAATTTCAAACCACAATGACTGTATAGCACTCCATACAAATATCCGGAGAGCTCAAATGGAAAGCTTTAGGGGCGAAAGCTTAACCTCTCTCTCAGTAGAAAGTTCCTCAATACAGAGGATTGGCTTCTTGTTTTTGTAAGTAAATATGCGATGTGCTTGACCATCAAAAGAGAACTTGGGTAGATCACTGAGTAGAGTTTCATATAATTCACCACTGATAGTGGATTGCAATTTCCTTATAGGCATTTCTACCATTAGGGGGAGAGAGGAAGTTGTTGTTGTTTTGTTGTTAGTTGCGAAATCGTGTCTGACCCATCGTGACCCCATGGACAACGTTCCTCCAGGCTTTCCTGTCCTTTACGATCCTCTGGAGTCCACTTAAGCTCACATCTACTGCTTCAGTGATTCCATCCAGCCACCTCATTCTCTGTCGTCCCTTTCTTCTTTTGCCCTCACTCTTTCCCAGCATTAGGCTCTTCTCCAGTGAGTCTTTCCTTCTCATTAGGTGGCCAAAGTATTTGAGTTTCATCTTCAGGATCTGGCCTTCTAAAGAGCAGTCAGGGTTGATCTCCTTTAGGACTGACCGGTTTGATCACCTTGCAGTCCAAGGGACTTGCAGGAGTCTTCTCCAGCACCATAGTTCAAGGGCCTCAATTCTTTGGCGCTCAGCCTTTCTTATGGTCCAACTTTCAGAGAGGAAGTAGAGAAGATAAATCCAGAACTACACTCTCAACCCCAGAATTTTTGTTGCTAAGCATTCACTGAATTGTGCCTGGTTTGATGACTTTTATTTTGGTCACAGTTGTTAAGCAAAACACTGCAGTTCTTCAGTGAATCATGTGATAGTTCAGCAAATCCAGCTTCCCCTATTAAATTTGCTTGTTGGAAGCTCGCTAGGAAGGTTGCAAATGATGATCACGTAACTCCAGGATGCTGCAACCATCATAAATATATGCCTGTTGCCAAGCACCCCAATTTTAATCATATGATCACTGGGCTACTATGATGATCATAAGTTGAGGTCATAAGTCACTTTTTTCCAGTGCTGTTCTAACTTCAAACGATTTCTAAATAAACAGTTGTAAATTGAGGACTACCTTATTCTTACCTAGGATGCTTGCATTGGCAGATACCTACTACATGGGCAAGTGTGATGATTAGTAATTCATATTATTAATCATCAGGCATGTGTCTCAGTTTTAAGCACCAGCATTTTGTATTATTTCTTCTCCTTCTCCTTCTCCTTCTCCTTCTCCTTCTCCTTCTCCTTCTCCTTCTCCTTCTCCTCCTCCTCCTCCTCCTCCTCCTCCTCCTCCTCCTCCTCCTCCTCCTCCTCTTCCTCCTCCTCCTCCTCTTCCTCCTCCTCCTCCTCTTCCTTCTCCTTCTCCTTCTCCTTCTCCTTCTCCTTCTTCTCCTCCCTAGCGTATTCTTCAGGTGCAGGCTCCACTTTTTGGCTCATTGAGTGCCACTTTGCATGGTCAGCTGCATCTCCAGGGCTCAGGCCCGCGGCTTGACTATCTTTGTTGATGATGTCTTGCCATCTCTGTTTTGGATGCCCACAAGGTTTCCAGCCATTGACTTCTAGTTGGTAGACAGTCTTGGCCACGGTGGAAGGTGCTGCTCTCTGGACATGTCCATACCAGCATAGTCGGCCTTCTCTCATCTTCTCTATAATTGGTGCCACACCAAAATGTCGTCGAATGGTGTCATTTGTGATGTGGTCAAGAAGGGAGATAGGAGGGAAGGCTATTTCCATTAGATGGCCAAGAAAAATGTATAGATGAAATTATCACGAGTCAAGCTTGCCTTGAGGGCATCTTTATATTCTATCAGGCAAATGGATTGTTGCATTTGATAAATACTGTTACATTCCTGACATTGTGCAAATAGGTAATGGCAAAATGCCATAAAATGCCATTTTTGTTATTTTTGCTGATTTGTTTATTAAAAGCTTATGGCAAATTTTGGAATCTTTCATGTATTTATTTTACTGCTAAAAGAATTCTACTGAAAAGTCCTTTTTAGTTTACTTATTGGCAGTGATGGTTTGCTGGTACATGTTGACCTACCTAAAGATTATATTTCTTGGTTTTGATGACTGTAATTTTTTTTCAAATGATGATTTATGGCTGATGAGTAGTGCATCAGGATATTCCCCACAGTTTTAAGTAGGAGTATGGAAAAATAACTGAAGCACAAGAGGGAAAAGAGAGACTTTTTCCAAGGGCACAAAGCTGGTCTTAGTAAGAACGGTGCAAAACCATTTTAGTACTATCTGGATGCTTCCTGTTCCTACAGGTTTACATTTATAAATAAATACTTAGAATAAGATATTAATTTTTTTTATCATCGTCTTTCAGCTGTTGTTGAAATTTTACTGAAGAATAAAATAAAATTTTAAAAAATCATATTTTTTCCCCTTTTTTTCAGATTAGCAAGTAACTCCTTTGGCCCCGCTCTAGATTATGACATTCAAAGGGTGACGCAGAAAGAATTGGTATGCAGGTTTAAAAAACTGGTGCTTTTCTTTTTCTTCTTTTCTGGTTCAAAATTGTATTTTGAATTACAATTACATAAAATGCAAACATATAAAGAAAAATGAAAATAAAGTAGTGGTGAAATCCAATTTTTTTTCCTACCTGTTCTGTGGGCGTGGCTTGGTGGGCGTGGTGTGGCTTGGTGGGTGTGGCAGGGGAAGGATACTGCAAAATCCCCATTCCCACCCCACTCTGGGGCCAGTCAGAGGTGGCATTTATCGGTTCTCCGAACTACTCAAAATTTCTGCTACCGGTTCTCCAGAACCTGTCAGAACCTGCTGGATTTCACCCCTGAAATAAAGGTAAAATAGGGGGCAAAAAGGGGAAGAGAGAAAAGTGTAGGGTAGAGGGGAAAAAAGAAAAAAAAAGATTATTCCTTTTTGTGCAGTAGAATAAGGTAACAACATGAAACCTCAACTTTTATATAATAATACATACAGGTAGTCCTCGATTTACGACCACAATTGAGTCCAAAATTTATGCTGCTAAGTGAGACATTTGTTAAGTGAATTAAGCCCCATTTTATGACGTTTCTTGTTACAGGTGCTGAGTGAATCGTTGCAGTTGTTAAATTAGTAACCCAGTTGTTAAGAGAATCTGGCTTCCCTATTGACTTTGCTTATCAGAAGGTCACAAAAACTGTTCATTGGACCTCAGGGTACTACTACCGTCCTAAATATGAGTCAGTTGCCCAACATCCGAATTTTAATCAGGTGACTATAGGAATGCTGCAGCGGTTGTAAGTGTGAAAAATGATCATAAGTCACTTTTCTCAGTTGTAACTTTGAACATTCACTAAACAAACTGTTGTAAGTCGAGGCCTACCTGTACTAGCCATTTCTGTAACGCCAAACCTATCTCATCAGCAAAATCCAAAATCAAAGTTTGATTTTTTTTTCCCACTTCAAGCGCAAAGTCCAAAAAACTAAAATTAAAAGATGGCTGGAAGAAATTACGCAACAAAAGATAGAACTTAAACCGGAGTTGTTTTTATTAGGAATATTAGACCCGAAAATGGAAAAAAATCTGCAATACATAATATTACATATATTAACGGCAGCTAGGATTACCCTCGCACAAAATTGGAAACAGGTCAATATACCAGCAGAAGAATTAGTGATCAGAAAGATGGAAATAAAAGAAAGAGAAGATTTGGATTATTATAAAGGGTGGAATAGATTGTATAAATGGCTAGAAAACAGAAACCAAAATAAGAAATAGAAATTTTAAATAAACTGTTAAAAGTTGAATCATTGACTATGTAAATATAATGTAAATATACGTATAGTATGGTTATAATAGTGGTTAAAGTTGTTATAAAGGATAGAAAGGCATAAGAGAAGAGTTAATTATAAAAGCAGAATATGCATGCCGACACGGAAGGCTGTAAAAATATTATATATTGTTACATTTGTCTTGTTTTTTGTATCGTTTGTTTTTCTTTTTTCTGTCCCCCCCCGTTTTTAAAGGTGAAAAATGCATAATAAAAACTATTTTTTTAAAAAACAAAAAACTGTTTCCACATAGAAACAAAATTAATTGTGTTCTTGTCTTTTAACCAGAGCAGTCAATTTAACCCTCTCTGCTAACTCCATCACCTTTTGCAGCCATTCATCCACTGTGGGAATCAAAGCATCCTTCCATTTAGGAGAAAGAAAGATTTGCACAGAAAAAAAAACCAAAACAAAAGAGGAGGCATATTTTCAGCCTCTGAGATATTCCAGGCCAGTCTGAATTTGGAAACAAATGTCCACTAAAAATTAGACAGTGAGTCCTGGGAAATAAAATGCATATTTCCATAGAATCTAGATATAAAGTTAAGTTTCTGTCAGACTTGTTTGGATACAGATGTAAATATTAGCATTTCTTCCTATTTTTTGGTCTGCCAAGTAAGAAGGAAAAGTTGGGGTAGGGGACTGAGTCTTCTCTCCCTGCTGGAAATGGAGAAATAAGGAACTGACATAAATGCCTTTTTTACTTTCATCACATTAAACAACAGACACTTACTCCCAGTGAAAGTTCTTAGAGTACAGTAGTTCAGAAGAAGAAACAAAGCAGGTTAAATTTTGATGACAACAAATGGAACAAAAATGTGTTCCATTTTTTGTGCATAAATAAAGCACAAAATTTGCAGAGTTTAAAAGGTGGAAGGAAGAACAGAGTGGTCTGTTTGGGAAGAGCTGCTCTGCAATTTACTGTCTATTAGTAAGGCAGATCTTTCAGACTGGCATTAGAAAATGTATGAAAAATATAAATATTTGTAAGTTACAATAGGGACCCCATTTGGAACAGAGGTTAGGCAATGGACTGGACACCAGGAAGCTAGTCCCACTTTGGGCACAAAGCCAGCAATTTAATATATGGTAGTCAGTACAGTATGTGTAGAATCCTTGATGTTCTGAGTTTGGCTATTTGCTTGCAGACATCTCAGTACCCAACTCGGGAACATCATCAGTGCAAATGAGTGTGGGGTTCTAACTTTAACTCTTTTATGTACATAACAGCAGCAGAATAGAATGTATCAACCAAAGGGAGGGTCCGTTTTATAAATATTCCTTGCAATATTCGAATGCAGGGGATTTGGAGACAATCCAAGCAGCAAATTTTGGGAAGAATGGGAAGCATGCATTTACTTAGTCAAACAAACAAACAAAAAAATGAAGTCATAGCTGCAGCCTAAAAATAGTTTATATTTAAGATTAATTCTTAATTGTTCTGTTCTTTTCTCTATAGTAATTCTCTTAACAGTAACTATGTTTATATTGGTTTAGCTGTATAACTTATTAAACTACAATTATCACTTAGCACGTTGTATGAATCCAGCCACAAACTTTTCTTGGCACTAAGAAATATCAGTTGCATTGTTTGTGGATAACATTATATTGTAAGCATACAGGGTTATGTTCATTTTTCATTAACAAACCTATTAATAGTTTTGAGGGTACAATTCTCTTGCTGAATTAAGTATTTCATTTTATTTTATTAGGAACTTTAATTTAGGGCTATTAAGGAATCAATAGAATGCCTAGAGCCCAACAGCTAGAGAGTTGTGGTTTCAACATTCATCCCCTTGTAAATGCTTGCCATCTCAGTGCAATTACTAAAAATTTTATATCATGTTTGTAAGAATGAATTATGCAGCCATTTATATGACTGCAGGATTTCTGCCACGGAATGGAATGTTCTTGTGTGTTGGATATATTCTCATAAAGAGTTGGTTAAAATTAAAGAAATAGATTAACTATGCCTTAGCTATTTCATTTTTAAAAGTCAATACCTAAACCAAGTATTTAATTCATTAAACACACACACACACACACACACACACACACACACACACACACACACAGACACACACTTGTAGATGGTCTTCTTTTTGTTATCACTGAAGAGTAGGACTTAAAACCTTCAAAATAAAATTGGCGGCAAATACATTTAATAAATAAACAAATCCTGTTGCCAGCTTTGGAAGCCATATTAACACCGGAAGCTTCCACGCTGCCACTTTCTTGCGCTTGGGAAAGTAGGAGGTGGGATTTAGTAGAGAGATTGTAGTTAGACATGATAGCATTCTTCTTTTCGGTCAAGGTCATGGTGTTCCTGCATTTGGAGGAGGAGTGGTTGCAGTGGTGGCTCAAGTTGGGAAGGATGGTGATTGGGCCATGTGATGGACTGATGGATGCAGGGGCTGGATTTGGGGGTTTGATTTACTGAGGGAAAACCCGGAACTCTCAGATTCGGGTTTTCTCAGATGTGCCAGAATACCTACTCTAATAAATGGAAGATTTGAGATGATGCCTGTCTCGGAGTCTTTAACTGGAGTTGGGTTGTTCTGGAACATTGACACCTGTCTATTAACCTTTTCCTTAAGCTTTATTTGTATTGTTATTAGCAGTGTAAACATTTCATTAAGTTTTAAATTGAATTTTAGATTTTTGGACATCCCCTAGAGCAGCGTTCCCCAACTGTTTTGGCACCAGGGACAGATTTCATGGAAAACAATTTTTCCATGGATTGGGGTGGCGGGAGTGTGCAACCTAGATCCCATGCATGCACAATTTCACTCACCCATCAGTCACCTCCAGTTGAATGGCCCAGTTCCTAACAAGTCATGGACCAATACTGATTCACGACCTGTGGGTGGGGGACCCCTACCCTATAGTCATAAAATAGAAGAGATGGGCATATTTGTTTTAAAATACAAATCATCATCATCATTTAATGACCCCCATAACCCCTTGTGGGGTGGAGTCTGGGCAACTGAATGGAGCTAGCAGAGCGTTTAATGGCCGGATGCCCTTCCTGTCACCAATGCGGAGCTTTGTTCAGCAGATATATTCTCATTGTGCCCAGAGAGAGAAATATCTGCCTCTACCTAGGATCGAACTCACAGCCTCCTAATTGTGAGGTGAGAGCTCCACCTCTAGGCCACTGCACCACTCTATTGTTTTAAAATACAAATGCTGATGTTTAATTGAATGAATGATTGATTGATTGATTGAATGAATGAATATTAAATTCAGCTAGGCTGAGCATTTGCAATAGCAAGATACAGTATTTAGACCTAGGAGTTGGCAGTTAAACCCTGTTTTAAATCATTAGGTATGCATTGGGTATGTATTCATAAAGGTAAAGGTTCCCCTCGCACATATGTGTTAGTCGTTCCTGACTCTAGGGGGTGGTGCTCTTCTCTGTTTCAAAGCCAAAGAGCCAGCGCTGTCCGAAGACGTGTCCATGGTCATGTGGCTGGCATGACTAAACGCCAAAGGAGCACAGAATGCTGTTACCTTCCCACCAAAGGTGGTCCCTATTTTTCTACTTGTATTTTTTACATGCTTTCGAACTGCTAGGTTGGCAGAAGCTGGGACAAGTAATGGAAGCTCACCCTGTTATGCGGCACTAGGTATTTGAACCGCTGAACTGCCGACCTTTCAATCAACAAGCTCAGTGTCTTAGCCACTGAGCCACCATGTCCCTTATTAAGTATTCATACTTGTGGCTTAACTGAATCTACCTGATATCCACCAGGAACAAGGCTGTGATGGAAAAGATGGTAAGATGCCAAAACATGATTGTCCAACCTTGGCAACTTTAAGACTGTGGACTTCATCTCCCAGAATACTGGAAGTCTTAAATTTGCCAAGGTTCTATCCTTGTTCTATGTAGATGGAAGAGAATGGAACATCACTGGATTTGGGTACTTGCACATATCCCAACCACAACAGTACCAAAAAGAAAAAAAAGAGGAGAACATATAAAGAACAGTTGCTGGAACTGGATATGTCTAGTCTTATGAAAAGAAGGACTAGGGATGACATGATAGCAGTGTTCTGATATCTCAGGGGTTGCCACAAAGAAGAGGGAGTCAAGCTATTCTCCCAAGCACCTGAAAAAGAAGCAATGGGTAAAAACTAATCAAGGAGAGAAGCAACTTAGAACTAAGGGGAAATTTCCTGACAGTGAGAACAATTAATCAGTGGAACAACTTGCCTCCAGAAGTTGCAAATGCTCCAACACTGGAAGTTTTTAAGAAGAGGTTGGCTAACCATTTGTCTGAAGTGCTGTAGGGTTTCCTGCCTAAGCAGGGGGTTGGACTAGAAGGCCTCCAAGGTCCCTTCCAACTCTGTTATGCTATTCTATCCTGTCAATCAAGACATCATGCCACCAGCTTTGTCCTTTGGTATTTGCATTGCCATTTTACACACAAATATGTAAGTAGCATATGTAAATAGCATGTTCCACGCCTCTGCTCCAGATGCCTCTGGGCATCTTCTGTGTCATGGCATATTTGAGGAAACAATTTTTGTCTCATAGGCTTTGATTGGGTAAACACACACCCTCCTTTGATTTTGGCTTCTGTGCCAAGGTCTTATGCATAATTTATCCTGGGTTTACTGCATTAGTACATTATACAATCTCCCCTCCCTCCCTAAACAATGTACGACATGGTGATGAAACGAAGCGAAAGTGAAAAATCCCCTTTAATAGAACCCATGCAATCAAACACATCAGTCTGGGAATCGCTGGATTAATCTGCCAAACAGTTGACTTCAGGCTAGAAAGTGTAACATCACTCAGTAAATTAACATCAATAATTATAAGCTGTAAACAGTAGCAGATATAATTAAGATCTGAAGCCCAAGGGTTGGATATGCTGAGCTGCTGTTGACACTCCGCGGTGCCGAGTTCTTAATGTTGGAGCATGCTCAGGAGACAGCAAATGTATCCCACTTGAACGTTGAAATAATATGCCAACTTGTTTTAAAAAATTGCCTACTTGCATTTGTCCTTCTTTTAATAGAAAGGCATTTTAAAAATCTCTTAAAAGATGAAAAAAGAAAGAAAGACAAGAAAGAAAATTCTGCATTAAATTCCCTCCTGTTGTTCAGGATCACATGGCAGCCAACTGTGTGTTAGCACTTCTTCTAAAATATCACCATATATAATTCCAATGCGCCCTCATCCCTCAAAGTGAATTAAAGAGAGCTGTTACATTTCCCAGCATCACTGTGCTGGCCCCAAGAATGCAATGTGGAAATACTTAAATGGAAAGAATTGAAAATTATCGAAGACATAAAAGGGATAAGAACTTCAGTTGGGGGAGAAATTATTTCATTCGCCTTGCCCCCAAAAGTGTTGCTGTTAAATTCTATCCAAATTGCAATTCAAGATGAAATTTGAGATTCCGTAACTGCAGAACAGGAAACACCAAAATGGAACGAGGTTATTAAGAATCTGGACTGTGTTCAGAGTATCCTACTTACGTTAATGCAGCAATATAAGAAACACATGCAGGAGACATAGTTGAGTAGGACTGAATCCATTATCTTGGGTACACAAATTAGCCACACTGCAACAGGGGGGAAAATTAGATTTGATTAAATTTGCTTGGAACTCACTAAGCTAACTACTTCTGCAAGTAAAGTTCTCATATTGAAAAGATGCAGCTAGCAAGATTTAAGACTAGTTCTTTACTGTATTAAAACCAAGACTACCTTGTTTGTTACCATTCACCCTACTCCAAGGTCACAGGAAGGGAAGGAAAAGCATTATTCCACGTAAACTTTCCAGCCAAAGTCTATGGAGATTCTCAGTCATCCAGGTCATGGTTGTCTCAACCATGAAGAAGCTTCTTAGATGAGAAGTGAAACATCTTCAAAGAAAAACCAGAAAGTCCAGTTGCCTCATGAAAAAAAAAAAAATTCCAGCCAAAGGATTTTCAGATGTTTTGGACTTTGGTTCCCATGTTGGTTGGGAAAGTCTGTGACCACACATGCTTTAGGGAGAAGGTTTCTAAAAAATTCTAAACAAGATTCCCAGAATGCTCCTGGCATCATGACAGAACAGGTCTGGTAGCTTCATAAAGCTTCATAAAGCAAGCTAATTCATCAGCATGCATCATAAATGCTAGTGTCACTGATAGTGTGCTATGCACTGTGCCATCTTCATGCTGTCGTGTTTCCTACTATTATAGTGGCAATTCCAACTCATTTTCTAGCATTGCTGTCTTCTAAAAGTTTGGTCAAGGTTACCCCATCACAAATAAGTAGTGCTGCTGCTGCTGCTGCTGCTGATTATTATTATTATTATTATTATTATTATTATTATTATTATTATTATTATCTTATTATTATTTGCAGAAAAAACAATTGCTACCAATCTGCCTTCCATTGAGGACCTGTATACTGCACGAGTCAAAAAGAGGGCTGTGAAAATATTTACAGACCCTTCACATCCTGGACATAAACTGTTTCAACTCCTACCTTCAAAACAATGCTATAGAGCACTGCACACCAAAACAACTAGACACAAGAACATTTTTTCCCCAAATGCCATCACTCTGCTAAACAAATAATTCCCTCAACACTGTCGAACTATTTACTAAGTCTGCACTACTATTAATCTTCTCATCGTTCCCATCACCCATCTCCTTCCACTTATGACTGTATGACTGTAACTGTTGCTTGTATCCTTATGATTTATATTGATACTGATTGTTTCCCGATTGCTTATTTGTACCCTATGACTATCATTAAGTGTTGTACCTTATGATTCTTGATGAACGTATCTTTTCTTTTATGTACACTGAGAGCGTATGCACCAAGACAAATTCCTTGTGTGTCCAATCACACTTGGCCAATAAAGAATTCTATTCTATTCTATTCTATTCTATTCTATTCTATTCTATTCTATTCTATTCTATTCTATTCTATTCTACTGTTAATAAGTAACAGTACTGCTGTGCTGTCCTTCATTTTTGTCTATTCCAAAGCCCAAACTGAGTGGGGCCACCCTGGAACTTGTATCTTCCTTCTTCTAAGAGGAGTTCCATATCTGTTGAGCAAAGATTTATGCAGGAGCACATGTTGTAGGTTCCTCAAGCATTAGCATACACAGCAACATATTAGATAATAATTCTTGATTCATGTTCAGAATGCTGGAGAGGCAGGATCAATTAAATTAAGTGGGATTTTAAAGCAAAGATTCAGCCTAGAATTATCCCTGAGCTGCAGGTTATGATGGTGTGCCCAATTCCATGTCAAGAAACTGAATGATCTCCCAAGTTGGTTCTTCAACATTTGAGGACAGATGTCATCAAAATCTACAGTTTTGTCTTCCCACAGGGCAGAAACATTTTCACACCTATTGCTTCTTGACAGCTCTATCTCACAATAAGAGTGAGCATTCATTGTTCTCCTACTAATGGTCTACACATGAACAGATCTCATGTGTTCTACCATATTTATTTCTAAACCATGATATTAACAAAGTCCTTGAATGTCCTTGCAAGCAGTCTATACCAAGAGAAACACATGCTTGAAGAACTCTGTTTTGGCAAATCCTGATATGAGTTGGTTTGTCCGGCAATACATAATTACTGACTTCTTCGTATTTTCTGAGATGCAGTTCAAGAAATAAAAATGTTTGAAAAGTGTATTTTGAAATGGAACATAATTAGCAACATGTACTTTGAGATGCAACATGTTTATTAAGGAATCCCTTCTCTGACCACGGGTATGCCAGCAAAGACTGATGCGAGTTATAACCCAAAGGTTTAGGAGGGCAAAACCTTGTATTCTCCATCAGTACGGGTTAGAAAAAGGGCAAGAGACTAGATGTTTTCAAGGAAAAGTTTAATTAATATGCAAATTTGACTTTCTACATTCAAATGCCATTTAACTAAACAAATGTTTTTATGCTTCAAGTTCAGGTGTTTGATCATGCTCTGTCAAAGTACCATTTGACAAGATTCCCAAGGTTAATAGCATTGGTTGAAAAACAAAATGATTTTTTTCTTCCTTTATTGCTATTTGGCTTTATTGCTATATATATATATATAGTTAAAACCAGCCATACAATGCTCTCAAAGATGTTACAACTCTTGTGAATAAAGGATACAAATTGAGGGATTTTAAAACAGATTGATAAGGTGTGTTCAAATGTTTTATTCCTAGATAGGTTAAACTGAGTTAGGTAAATCGTATCATTCAGCTTTGTCCTGAATTGTCTGACTTAGTGAGCCCAAGTTATACATGCCTAGTTTAAACCAATATATTGCTATGATCTCCTCCCTTTATCATTAGAAAACAATTCATAGTTTTCTCTTGATCACCTTTCACCAATCCTTCTGAAAATATTTTAGGATTTATATGGAAGCATATGATGAGCCATGGTGGCACAGTGGTTCGAGTGCAGGCTACTTCTGCTGATCACCGGCTGCCAGCAGTTTGGCAGATCAAATCTCAGCAGGCTCAAGGTTGACTCAGCCTTCCATCCTTCCGAGTTTGGTAAAATGAGAGCCCAGATTTTTGGGGGCAATTATGCTGACTCTGTAAACTGCTTAGAGAGGGTTGTAAAAGCACTATGAAGCGGTATATAAGTCTAAGTGCTATTGCTATATCAATGATGTAATTACACAAAAAGCACAAAAGTTCACGATTTGTGAAATGAATAATCATTTAAGTATTGTTAATCAGCTTTGAAATAATTGAACACAAAAAAATCCAGAACCTGTGATAGAGAGTAGGCAGGCAAGCAGGCAGGCAGACAAATCCTTTCAATATTTTTGTAGGTTTTCTCCACAAAACCTTAGACTGAAAGAACTTCTCTTGAGAAGAAAATTCTGTACCTTTTCCTGATATTTGGCCTTCATTTCTTTAGAAAACACAAACATAAAGAACTCTTAATTTTCATTGCATTATGTTCAACCCACTTCTCCAAACTTTTAAGACTATTATTAATTTTGTTTCTGTCTTCTAAAATATTCGTCATACCCCTCTCTGTTTTATGTAATCTGCAAGCCTGATAAGTATTCCCTCCAACTGATAAGTCATGAATGATGAGCACCAGATCCAAGACCATCATTCCAGCTTAAACAGAATTTTCAAGCCCCTTGTAGATCTACCACATAGATAGCCTATCTAGTCCAGGGATGTCAAAGTCAAGGCCTGGGGGCTAAATCTGGCCTGCGGGGTGCTTAGATCTGCCCCGTGAGGTCACCCTGGACTCAGCAAAGACTGGCTTGCAGTGCCTCTGCCAGTAAAAATGGATCTCGCGAGGGCTGCAGGCGGCCCTCCCAAGCTCTGTTTTCACTGGCACAGGGTTGCAGGAGGCAGTTGCAGGTGAAAATGGAGCTTGGGAACCCGTTTTCACTGGCAGAGCACTCAGGCCAACACAGGCATCCCCGGCACGAATTATGTTGAGTTGGCCATGCCCTCCCCGACCCCCCCGAGGTCAAACACAATCCTGATGCAGCCCTCAATGAAATCGAATTTGACACCCCTGATCTAGTCTATTCTTAACTAGGTTGCAAATTAGAATGTCATAGAACACTGTGCCCAGTGCTTTGCTGAAGTCAACATATACTATGTCCCCAGTTTTCCCACTATCTATTAAAAAAGTTTATTGATCAAAAAAAGGAGATAGTTAATCTGGCAGGGTCTTTCCTTGACAAGTACATCTTATCTTCTATTATTTATCGTATTATTTTCAAGATGCTTAACCAGCAATTTGTTTTGTTTTAGAAAGAAGCAGTTTGATATAGTGATTAAGGCATCAGGCTAGAAACCAGGAGACTGTGAGTTCGAGTCCTATCTTGGGCATGAAATCAGCTGGATGACCTTGGGCTAGTCACTTTCTCGCAGCCAGAATGGCAATGGCAAACCACTTCAGAAAAAAATTGCCAAGAAAGCTGCAGAGGCCTGTCAAGACAATCTCTGAGAATCGCATAGGATTAAACAGAAGAAGAAAAAAAAAAATCTTCCCAACAATTGATAGACTGAGTGTTCTGCAATTTTCAACTTTTGTTGAAAATAAACGAAACAATTGCCCTCTTCCACTTGCCTGGCACTTTATCTATTCTCTAGGATTTCTCCAAAAGTAATGCAAAAAGATTTGGCCAGTTCCTTCAAAGGCCCAGGATGCAATCCAGCTGGCTCTGCAGATATGAACTCATTCAAAGTTGATCAAGCTTGAAGTAATATTCTGTTCCTTCAGCTTCCCAACCTCACAAGAGTACATAAGTCCTCTCCTCAAAGAGAATTGAGTGAAAAGATTTGAATAATCCTGCCCTTTCTGCATTACCTGTTACCTTTGGCCATCTTCACTGAACAGCTGCAATGTTATGACTTTTCTCTTCCTTTCCTTTCCTTTCCTTTCCTTTCCTTTCCTTTCCTTTCCTTTCCTTTCCTTTCCTTTCCTTTCCTTTCCTTTCCTTTCGGGGGAACATGCCTGAAAAGCTCCTTTTCCTTGTCCTTTTCTTCACTAACCTTAGTTCATTTTGAGCTTTTGTTTTTCTGACATCATCTTTATAATCCTGAACTCTTGCATATACTCAATCTCTGTTACTTATCCGTAACATCAGTTAACAATGGTTGAACCACCAGAAGAGCAAGAGACAAAATTTGTATCTCTGTTGACACCTGGAGTGATAGAAGAAGAAGAAGAAGAAGGGGAGGAGGAGGAGGAAGAAGAATTTGGTTGAAACTTTACTAGGAAGACTCTAAACTAAAAGCTGTGGAAGCTATAGGAGAAGAAGGGAGGAGAAGGAAGAAGATAGGAGGAAGAGGAGGAGAAGATTATTATTATAATAATTATTTTGTAATGATGTGATTGCCATTTGTGACCTTTCCAGCCAACTTTCAACAAGCATAATCAAAACGGGGGGAGGGGGGGAGAGCACATGGTTCATTAACAATGCCAGTAATTTGCTTAACAATGGTAATAAAAAAGGTTGTAAAACTGAGTGTGACTCACTTAACAACCGCCTTGCTTAGCAATGGAAATTCTGGTCCCACTTGTGGCAGTAAATGAAGGACTACTTGTATATTGATTTAGTACGATAGTAAACAAGATTATAACACTAGCTGTTACCGAGTCTATGATAGGCCTCAGTAATATGTCCAATTCTCTTACCTATAGCTAAATGTCACATATCTAAGATCATCATTTTGAGTGAGACGGTTTTAGTGAAAAAGATGCTTCATCCATTTAAGGTAAAGATTTTCCAAAAGGGAAAGAAAAGAAGTCCAACCAGAAAGGCACTAGTCCCTGTTTACAGTAAATTTTATTTGCTTGGGCAGACCGAGAAAATAATTACCAAAGCTATTCTAGTCATTAAAGTCAAAGGAAGCACTAGTTGAATTATTGTCAATTACAGCTGAAGGTTACAAAACTGATTAGCATGTGCACTGCTTTGAGGAAGGGAAAATTATGCACATACTGACAGTTGACAAATTTCTTCCACTTCTTAAAGCGCATTGTAGGAGGAGAAGAGTGTTAGTCTTTGGTGGCAAAAAAAAAAAATCAGTCGGCAAAAAAAAATTAGTCTGGTGGCATGTTTTTCAACTAACAAATTTCGTTGAAAGAGCAAACTTTCAGGAACTGCACCAGATGAAGGTATCTGATGATGTGAGTTGCGGCTTATGAAAGCTTATGACTTTTAATACAGTTTGATAGTCGGAAAAGATTCTATCAAACTCCAAATTTTTCTCCATAATTACATACACTCTTATTCACTAAGACGAAGGCAAGATCACAGTCTGATGAGTTGTCTAGTTGTTAGTTGATTAAGACAGGGGTGGGTTCTACTTACCTTTACTACCGGTTTGCAGCGGGGCTGCGCATGTGCTCTTGCTTTGCTCACGAGTGCGCTCTTCTATGCAAGCGCAGTTTTGATAACGTCAGTCAGTGGGTGGAGCCTCCCGCCAGTTTTACTATCGGTTCTATAGAACCGGTGAGAACCAGGGGCAACCCACCACTAGACTAAGAGCTAAGTAATGACTGAAGATGTAGCTAATGCAGTGGTGGGTTTCAAAATTTTTTACTACTGGTTCTGTGGGTGTGGCTTGGTGGGTGTGGCATGGCTTGGTGGGTGTGGCAGGGGAAGGATACTGTAAAATCTCCATTCCCACTCTACTCCAGGGGAAGGATACTGTAAAATCTCCATTCCCTCCGTACTGCAGGGGAAGGATACTGCAAAATCCCCATTCTCTCCCGATCATCTGGGACTTGGTAGGCAGACAATAGATGGGGGCGGGGCCAGTCAGAGGTGGTATTTACCAGTTCTCTGAACTACTCAAAATTTCTGCTACCGGTTCTCCAGAACCTGTCAGAACCTGCTGGATTTCACCCCTGGAGCAGAGGTCTTCAAACTTGGCAGCTTTAAGACTTGTGGACTTCAACTCCCAGAATTCTCCAGCCAGCTATGTTAGCTGGAGAATTCTGGGAGTTGAAGTCCACAAGTCTTAAAGCTGCCAAGTTTGAAGATCTCTGACTTAGCGAATGGGTAGATATTCACTTTGGACTTTATTGACTTACTGATTTGATGAGTCATATTACTCATATCTCTCACCGTCATCAAAAGCATACTCCAAAAATAGGACTCACTGTCACATTGAAAAAGCACATTATGACACATACAAAACAGCAGGGAAAAAGGAAAGCATATTTCAGTGAAAGTCATCCTGTGCAGTCCTGTATCGAGGTGCCCTTTCTGAATACTGAGATTTCAACGTGAAGCACCTTCTAAATCACTACGCAGGGTTTTGCCCCAGTGAGCCATCTATAAAGTCATGTGACTGAGACTAAAGCAGGTCAAAAGACTTGTTGCCCACCACAGCAACTTCAACATAACCGAGATGTTTAGGCCAATCCCAAGGGAGGGTCACTGTAGCCATCAATCATATCAACACGGATATAAATGTAATTAAGTGCTACTGCAATGTCATCAGGTTTAGTACAGATCCCTGATTGATTGGGATCCCTCAGTGAAGAGACTGTTTTAGGGAAGACGAAAAGGTTGCTAATGAAAAAAAAAATGCAAAAGGGAGTCGAAGAAAAATGGTGGTCATCCCTTTTCTCTCGAAATGGCACTATTTATAATAAAATCAGATTCTATTCATAAGCATAAGACGAGCCCTCATTGGATCCGATCGGAGGGCTCTGTAGTCCAGCCTTCTGTTCCTACAATGATCAATGAAATGCCTTTCAGAAATTCATAAAAAAGAGCTTTCTACTTTTTCTCCAGAAGTTGATATTCAGAGGTGGTAGGTTAATATATGAGAGACAATTTGTTAGCAGTTAAAATACCAGGCTAGAAACTAGGAGACCCTGAGTTCTAGTCCCAGGTTAGGCAGGAAGTCAGCAGGATGACTTTGGGTCAATCTGGGACATGCTAGCAGTGTTCCCATATCTCAGGGGCTGCCACAAAGAAGAGGGAGTCAAGCTATTCTCGAAAGCACCTGAAGGCAGAACAAGAAGCAATGGGTGGAAACTAATCAAGGAGAGAAGCAACCTAGAACTAAGGAGAAATTTCAGTTAGAACAATTGATCAGTGGAACAACTTGCCTCCAGAAGTTGTAAATGCTCCAACACTGGAAGTTTTAAAGAAGATAATGGATAACCATTTGTTTGAAGTGGTGTAAGGTTTTTCTTCCTAATGCAGGGTTGGACTAGAAGACCTTCAAGGTCCCTTCCAACTCTGTTATCCTGTTATTCTTACAACCCTGGAATTCTTTTTGGGATAAGCCAAGATACAACATCACAGCAGCACTGAAGGAGGTAAAAGGTCACAAGATTGGCTTCTTAACAATGATGCCCAAGCAGCTCTATCCTTAAATGGTATCCAGTGGACTGAACACTATTTCATTGATTTATTGACTAACTATGTATCCTCAAGTCAATGTCAATGCTCAGTGATCCCATAGATGGATTATCTCCAGGAGAATGCTGCTTAGTTCATATGGTCACAAAATAGGGGGAAAACATTATGCTGGCTGTATAAGTAATGCCATTCTGGGAGTAGAATAACAATTAAAGAAAGATTAAGGAAAACTCGTGGATAGGTGTGTGTACAAAATATATATCAGCGACTTTGCTCTCATGAACTTTAAATAGTTGTTCATACTATTCTTCCAAAGAATACTGTCTCTTTATATAGAAGTCACCAATATAAAGGCAATCTGTTATACTGCAAAACCTGGTCCTTGTCAGTGGGCTATGCAATTAAAATCCCATTTTGAAGACAGATATGGCATAAAGCCACTAAAGGAGAAAGTCTGTTTTGCCAAAATATGTCTGGTGGCTTCATGCCTTCTGCTTCCTAGTGTGTGAATGCACACACACACACACACACACACACACACACACACACACTGAGAGAGAAAGAGAGCGAGCGAGAGAAGAAAATACAGATGTCTTCTGCTTCTGTAGCTGGCTGCTGCTGATAAAGATATTAGAAGTAATTCTAGAAGCCATGTTTTCTATGGCTTTCTTCTTTTGCTAATTTGCTATTTTGTGCCTGCAGACGGTCTGCCAGGAATTGTCATGGCCTGTATAATGCTATAGGAATCTAAGGCTAGTTGGATGCTTTCATTTTCTAAAACAGTGTTTCTCAACCTTAGCGACTTGAAGACTTCAACTCCCAGAATTCCCCAGCTGGGGGAATTCTGGGAGTTGAAGTCCATCCCTCTTCAAGTCGCCAAGGTTGAGAAACACTGTTCTAAATAACATTTTGAACTTAGCTGATGGCAGACTAACAGCATAAACAGAAGTGGGTGTGTAGCAAATTCTTACTAGTTCATTTGTTTCCTGAGTGGATAGAACCAGAAGTACCTTGTTAAAAAAAAACCCTACTTTGCTCAAAAGTAAACAATGCATGTTTCCTTAAAATTGAGTAAACAGCACTGGGAAATCATAGAAACGAGACAGGCCTGAAGAAATCGAGAAAGGCTATTTTGCCAAATGATTTTTCCCTCCTTGCCTCAACAATCAGTAAGGTAATTAGAGAATCTCTGGAGTCTGAAGGAATGGCTTTTCGTTTTGCTTCAGTACATGGCCAATAGTATTTGAAAATACCTAATAAGCCATGCGTGATCAGGGATGGACTAACTGTTTTTGTAAGCAGAACTTTATCCACTAAACCAAGAAATATCTTATACTTTAAATCTTGTTCAACTGGATATAAAACTTATTGTGAGATCAAGAATAGTGATCATTGGAGACCCAATGAGGTTGCCCAGCTCTTGCTTGTTTGAGCTTTTGTTGATTTGGATTGAAGACTCAATCTAGATCAATCTAGATTTTTCAAAGCCACCTGATTGGGTCTTTGGATCAAGACATGATTGAGTTTCAAAACTGTCTTCCCAACTGGCTGACTGCTTAATCTGTTCTTCACCCACAGCCAAGACCAGCATACTTCTACATATTTCCTGAATCACGGAATGAGCTTTGCCGGTTGGGAAGACTATGCTGGCAGAGTTTGGTTTTCTTTCCCCATGAGACTCAAAGTGATACTCAACAATTAATTTGTGGGCTACGGTCCCTGAGTATGTAACAAGGTCAAAGGCTATTCTGCCATACTTGATTCAACACTTTTATTCTGTGTTTACATGGAAGCAAAATCACCTCAGAAACAGCCCAGAAACATCCACCAAGTTTTGGAATACTGAATATTAAATATAATCCCAATCTCTCTCTCTCTCTCTCTCTCTCTCTCTCTCTCTCTCTCTCTCTCTCTCTATCTCTCTATCTCTATCTCTATCTATCTATCTATCTATCTATCTATCTATCTATCTATATCTCACTACCTTCAGATCACTGAAATATTTGAAGACAAATTGTCACATTGAAAGGATTTGCCTTTGGATTTGTTATATTTTGTAGCATCTGCCATCAAATGCTCCCACAAATAAGTTACAAACACAATGCACTGGTGCCAGTGGGGGCACTCCATGTATTTATGTATTTCATTGGTTTTACATTTATATTCTGCATTTTTCATTTTTAAATACAGCCAAAACTTCATTTGTATATGTGAAAGTTCCCTTCCTCTGTGATGTAAATTTTCTACAGATATACATTAAGATAGTAGTTCCAGCTAGATGTATGATTTTGTGGTTTTATCCTAAGTGCTGCACGGCAACTTTGTTTGAGGTGCAATTCCTCTTTTGAGTCTCTGCTTTGAAACTTTTATCAATAATATTCTTATTCATTTTCCTCATTTCTGAAAAGGACAATACATTTCTATTAAGATCCATAAAGGAAGCAGCATGTTTGGATTAGAAAAATACTAATGGTCCAGACCAAAAAAAAAAACATAACATTACATCCAGAAGTTGCTGATGTCTCGCATGTTTCTTAATTTTAGGCTTCATGAAGCTTTGGATATACTTATGATCTATAACTGTATTTGACTTAAATGGGGAAGGCAAGGAAATTAAGTTGAGTTTTAATGGAGGAAAATCAACTCCAGGTTTTTAAAAATCAGCATAAAGTTCTGAGAAAGCCATAAAGCTGTTGAAACACAGAAAGGTTTCTTCTCAGATGGTGAAACAAAGTACTTTTTTGTCCATCCATTCTATTCCCCAAGCTAACAAGTTGGATATTTAAAGTGTGTGAAATATCCTTCTTATTTCTTAGCATCATTAATGTACATAAAGCTTTCCCTAAGCAATAATTAAGAACAGCTTATTCTCTATAATTTGGAAGGGCTAGAAACAATAAAAAGAGGGGAAACCAGACTAACAAATAACATGGGATGCATTTGGTGAAATGCAATTGCAGACAGCTAGGGATGTATAGGGAATTAAGCCAAAGACATTATTGAGAAGATGATGTTTAGAGTAGAATTTGTGAGGAAATAAGTTGTTTCAGGAAGTCTTGCTTTACAGCAGGGGTGTCAAACTGGAGGCCCGCAGGCTGGATGCATCACGCACAGGCCACGCCCATCCTGACTCTGCAAAGGCAAAAAAAAAAATCTCATGATACATCACATGACACGACTGAGATTGACACCAGTGCTTTACACGTAGCCCTTGACTTATGACCATAATTGAGCTCAAATTATGGTCGTAAGTAAAATCATTTGTTAAGTGGATCACTACAGAACTGTGCCCAATTTTATGACATTTTTCACAGCAGTTGGTAAGTGAATCAGTGCTATTATAAATTTCATAAGTTGTGATCATAGGACTGTGGGCTACTGAAAATGTCCATAAATGCAAGCCAAAATGCCAAAATACCATCACGTAGGGGAGAGGAAGTTGTTCAAAATACAGGGAAGTACCTGAGGATTGGAAAAGGACTGATGTGATTCCCATCTTCAAGAAAGAAAGAAAAAAAACAGACCCAGGAAACTATAGACCAATCAACGTAACATCAATATCTGGGAAGATCCTGGAAAAGATGATGATGATGATGATGATGATGATGATGATGATGATGATACAGAAAAATTGCTGCAGGCTGTGAAAACGAAGAACATTATAAAAACAACAGAAACAAAGGCAGAATATAAGGAAAAACAGTTGGATGACAGATTAAATAGATGGAAAACCAAAGCTTTGCATGGACAGCACTTGAAAAACATTGAAGGAAAATGTGATGACAACTTTACATGGGCCTGGTTTAAGATAGGAACCATCAAGAAAGAAACGGAAGGTTTAATACTGGCTGCTCAAGAACAAGTACTACAAACTAATGCCATGAAAGCAAAGATACAAAAATCCACCGACAATCCAAACTGCTGACTTTGCAACAACAAAGTTGAAACTGTTTCACATTTAATATGTGAATGCAGCAAAATCGCACCAACTGGTTACAAAGCTAGACATGGCCGAGTTGCTAAATTGATCCACTGGTCATTATGTAAAAAATACAACTTACCTGTATCCAAAATGTCATGGGAACATAAAGTGGAAAAAGTTATAGAAAATGAGATGGTGAAGATCTTGTGGGACTTTCAAATACAGAGGGATCGTCATTTGGAACACAACACGCCAGATATCACAGTTGTCAAAAACCGAAACATACAATTTATTGACATTGCGTTACCAGGAGATGCTAGAGTCGAAGAAAAAGAACTGGAAAAAATCATGAAATATAGTGACCTGGCCATCGAAACTACTTGATTATGGATGAAACATGTAACAGTGATACCCTTTGTCATTGGGGCACTTGGTACCATGTCCAAGAATTTTATAAGATACATCAACAAATTGCAGCTTCCTGCAATAACACCAGCGGAACTGCAAAACACTACGCTACTTGGAACATTGTATATCTTAAGAAGGTACTCGGTTGATACCTAGGATGCTGACAGCAATCCTTATCAACCATTAGCACCAGTCAATGGTATTTGTGATGCATTTTTAAATGTTCAGTTGACTGAGTTTCATGTTTAATGAATAAAGTAAATAATTATAATAATAATAATTTAAAAAAACAGATCTGAGAACACCTAGAAACAAATAAAGTTATAACTAGTAACCAGGTTTGTTAAAAACAAGTCATGCCAAACCAATTTTATTTCATTCTCATTTCATTATTTCATAGCATGCCATGCCATGCTATTCAACTTCATTTCCAGGTTGAATTAGTAGTCCATCAAAATGCTGTGGATATAGTATACTTAGATTTCAATAAGGCATTCCACAAAATAGAGAACAACTTACTTCTTGGCAAACTAGAAAAATATGGAATAGACAACATCACCACTAAATGGATTTGCAGCTGGCTGACAAATCATACTTAACTAGTAATCCTTAATGGTACTACATTTACATGGAGGGAAGGAAGCAGTAGGGGTACCACAAGGTTCCCTCTCAGGCCCAGGACTCTTCAATAATTTCATAAATGACTTATGGGCCCTATTCAACAAAATGAATTTTAATGTGGCAAAAAGCAAGCTTTTATATTTAGGCAGAATAAACTAAAGATATAAGTACAGATTAAATGAGACCTGGCTCAAAACAGTAACTGTGAGAGGGATCTTGGCATCATAGTGGATGATCACTTGAATATGAGCCAGCAATGTGCAGCAGAGGCCAAAAAAGCTAATACAATCCTGGGTTGTATAAACAGAAGCATAGAATCAAAATCACATAAAGTATTAGTACTGCTTTATAAAACCTTAGTAAGTCCACACCTGGAATACTGAAACCAATTTTGGTCACCACACTATAAAAAAGATGCTGAGAACTTTGGAAAAAGTTCAGAAAAGAGGAACTAAGATGATCAAAGACCTGGAGACTAAAACATATGAAAAATGGTTGTAGGATTTGGGTTTGGCTAGTCTAGAGAAAAGAAGAACTAGAAGTGACATGATAGCAGTATTCCAATATTTGAGGGGCTGCCATAAAGAAGAGGGGGTCAAATTATTCTCCAAAGCACCAGAGGGCAGGACAAGAAACAATGGTTGGAAACTAATCAAGGAGAGAAGCAATCTGGAATTAAGGAGAAACTTCTTAACAGAACAATTAACCAGTGGAACAGCTTGACTTCAGACATCATGGGCGCTTCATCACTGGTGGTTTTTTAAGAAGAAACAGCCACTTGTCTGAAATGGTATAGGGTCTCCTGCTTGAACAGAGGGCTGGACTAGAAGACCTCCAAGGTCCCTTCCAGCTACCTTAAGCTAAGCTACCTTCCTATGCTATGCTATGCCATGCCATGCCATGCTATTCAACTTCAATTCCAGGTTGTAAATAGCCCTGGAGAGTTCCATTGTAACTTTAAACTAAGCTACCAGATATAAGTCAAGGACTATCTATAGTCTGTAGCTTCTTCAAAACTGATCAAATAATTTACATATATATATATGTATATGTACATATGTGTTTGAGCTCAAAGTATTAAAAAATCTAGGTATTTTCAGAATCCAGGGAAGCTTGAGAGAAATGGTTATATGGATGAATTAAATCCAATTTAATATTCTGAATCAAGACCTAATGAGAAAGAAGGGCAGAAAGACAATTGGGAGCAAGTTACTGAGTGTTCGAAATAAGGGGATGAGATTTATTTATTTATTTATTTTATTTGTTCAACTTGTATACCGCCTTTCTCTGAAGACTCAAGGCAGCTTACAATGCATTTAAAAACCATATATAAAACATTAAAAGTTAAACCATTAAAAACGATTTCTTTAGCTCGGTAAAAGTCTTCCACCAAATTATTTTCTAAATGCATTCTCATCTGTTCCTCCTTTAATGAAATATAATGTTAAGTTTTTGACAGAGCTTTCAATTAATAAAAGAAGGAAGATAGGAAAAAGAAGGAAGGAAAGGGATCAAAAATACTTTTAAACAGTTATTGATTACAAGCAAGATCTTCTCTTCAGCATATTGATATTGATCCAAATGTTCTCCTGAAACTAGTAATTTAAGCATATAGAATTTTTTTAAATTGAAAACATAAAATCTGTTGTTTATTTTCTTGAGTCAGGAAAGGGGAATGTCTGTGCTTCTGCATATTCTATAATAAACTTACTTCCAAGCAAAGGAACATCATTGGAATAGTAAAATCCATAAAAGTCATTCATGATGTCTACTATAAAGTATTACAAATTCTACCTGCCTACCCACTTCAGAATTTTATGTATCCCTCATGAGCAGTCTTTTGGAAGGATGATCTAAAGTAGGCGATGATTTTGTCGACTGCAGGAAGCAAAAATATTTCTGATTTTAGGCATGCATTCTTGTTAACTTCAGTGAAACAATAGTTCGTGTGCTAACTGGAAAATAAATTAAATAAGTTCCCAATGTTATTATATTTTCAAAGAGTTTAATTTCTAAGCCTCATTTCGAATGTTTATTCATACAACAACTACCAAAAATTTCATGAAAGAGAACCTCTTTTGTTGAGAGACAGAAGAATATCCCTTCCAATAATCATACCATAATCCTGGTTAGACTTAGAATATGGAAAACCAACATAGATTTCTATTCAGTACAGGTTAATCCATCATGAGCCAAGGAGCCAATACCATATTTTTGGGAGTATAAGACGCACTGGAGTATAAGGCGCACCTTAGTTTTTGGGGAGGAAAATAAGAAAAAAGCTGATTGGCAGGTGGATCAGCCTCCCGGAATAGCCCCAATCAGCTGTTCTCAGAGGTGAATTTTAGCAGCAGGTTCCTTGGTTGTGAGCTCTGTTCCTTTGTTGTTGTTTTTTTGTGTGTGTATGTGTGTGGTGTTTTTTTTTTTTTTTTGCTTTTTTTCCCTGCCTCTGAAAGCCTCCGAAACAGAGCTTCAGAAAAAAAAGCCTCTGAAACTCTGTTTGGGGGCTTCTTTTCTGAAGCTCTGTTTGGGGGCTTCTTTTCTGAAGCTTCGTTTCTGATGCTTTTTTTCATCCTCTGAAACCTCAGTTTGAGAAGCTGGGTGGGGCTACATTCGGAGCATAAGACGCACCCAGATTTTCACCCTCTTTTTTTGGGGGAAAAAGGTGCATCTTATACTCTGAAAAATACGGTAGGTTGGCAGAGAATTTGGTGGTCAGTGGTATACAGAGTCTAAGAATAACAACAAGATATAATTGTCAATAAGAACTTTGCATCTCTCTCAACATCAGGAGGAGGAGGAGGATAAAAAAGTTTGGATAGTGGAAGTTGCAGTGCTTGGAAGCAGCAGAAGAGAAGTGAAAGAAACTGGAGAAGATAACAAAACACAATTACCTGCAAATAGAAGTAGAAACAACTGTGACAAAAGAAAGCAAAGATAATACCAATTGTAATAGCTGCCTTCTGTGCAATCCCAAAATAACTGGAGCACCACTTCAACACCATTAGCACTGACAAAATCACCATAGGTCAATTCCAAAAGGCAGCTTTACTTAGAGCATCTTACATTCTGCAATAATACCTTTAACACCATCAAACAAGAATATTTGCTTATCTCAGATCCTTGGGAAGACTTGATAGGAGGATTGAAAATGCCAAGTCCAGTTTAAACTTCTGAATGACTGTGTGATGGACGAACTACAACAACTACAAATTTACCTATCTTCCTCTATTCAAAACTCTGCAAAAATGCCAGTTGTTTGTGAGTGCCTTTCTCTGAAGACTCAAGTCTGCATAGGAAAAAAAGTACATATTAGGATGCCTGCATTAATAAAAAATCCCCTTTCTTATGCAGGATGAATTTACATCAGGAAAATAGTATACTTTCAAGCCAGCAAGGTTTTTTTTTTTGTGGGTGTGTGTGGGATAGACAATGAGATTCTGATTTTCTCTGGTAGGCATAGAACTGAAATTAATTCGAGACTAGGAAATATTTATCTCCTCTATATTCGTTTGTCTTTCATTTGCATAGTTGCCAAAATCATGACAGGTCAAATTCATTAGAAGGCATTTTTGAAGACCAAGCTTTTGTGGGCAGACAGGTATATCACATTGACCACAATGCTATTTTCAGAATAATTATTTCAATCAGTAATCCTTGCAATTCTTATTAGTTGCAGCTCTGGCCATCTTCTCTCGGTTGACTAAAAGCATCATTACAGGGTTTCCACAGCTATTGTTGAGATGATATGAAGTCTGTCCATATTACTGCTATTTTGACGCAATGATGGTTGGCTGCCTCTAAAGATGCTATATGTCGCTAATGGGGAAATGATCTAATGTCTGCATTTTGATCTTTATGGTGTGCTTCCTTGTCCCCAAGGTTGAGCTCAACAATTAGTTCAATATCATTTTATATACCTTGATGTGTTTCATTTGTCATATCAGATGTATACCCCACCATGCCCTTTAGCTTCTTTCAGCTGAAGCTGTGCGATGTCACAGCAGCATTGCTGGCAGTAGAAGAAAAGAATGTATTTCAGCATTTTTGGTTGCCTTCTGCATTCTGCAGATGCTTCGGCAACATTGATTTGACACTGTGAACCTCATAGAAACATCTTATGTCTGGTGTTTTGGAGCTCTAGGCTAAACTGTCAGCACGGCACTTATTTTTTCATGGAAACTTCATTCCTGGGTTTGCTTGGTAGATGATCCGTTTAAGGAGAACATTTTATCCATTGATCTGAAACTATCTGTCTTCTCCTTCTGGAGCGTGCATAATTTGCATTTATTTCAACTCTGCCAATAAAAACCGGCGAAGTGTTTGTCAGTCATACCAAGGTTTAAATCAAGAGGATCCTAATCGGGGTTGAATATACCACTGAGGCTGAGCTATGGGCAGATGGACATTAAATACATGAAATAATCTTTGGTACTCAGCCTGGAGGCCATGATTTTTGAGATTTACCATTGTTGGAATACTTCAAACAGATTCAAACAGATATTTAACAGGCAATCATCAATGAAAAACTAATTTGCTACTTTATCAGCTAAAAATACATCCAGTTAGCCTAGGAAGATGAAAGTTAATATTTGAAATCTTTCACCTTGTGGAACATTGCTTAATGACAACCTGTCCAGTATTAGCTTACAGCTCAATTAGTCCTTATCAACACAGATAAATAAAATTAATATTTAAAACATGTGATAATCTTGAAGTAAGCAAAACTGTCCATATACAATTGGGCTAATATTGGGAGTAGATGGGTTTTGAAGGCCCTAGCAAGGTCTATCACTGATATCAACAGAGATTTTTATTTTTTCCCACCATATAAAATGTCCCATAATAGCCAAAAGCAGGGATGTCCAGCCTTGGCAACTTTAAGATTTGTGGTTTTTAATGCCAGCTGGGGAATTCTGGGACTTGAAGTCCCCAGGTCTTAAAGTTGCCAAGATTGGAGACTCCTGGCTTAAAACATGAATTGGAGGCATGACAGCTAATAAAAAGGTGGTAGGTTGCAATTATTCCACATATAGTGTAGCAGTGATGTTCGTTGCCTCTGTTGAATAATAGAAATACCTCATCCTTTTAAAGCTGGAGCCAGCCCTGAGGGCATCAGTAAAAATGCAGAAGTCAGTGCCAACATGGTTATCATCACATCACAGACCATGCAACAACAACAGAAATGGAAAATGGGCTACAAGTATTACTACGAAACTAAGCTATTCAGAGGATGATCTCTCTACCCTATCAAGACTATTCGAATGTTTGAAATTTTCAAAAATGTAATCCGTCCAGTTTTATGTCATTCTCTTCATCTCTTCATGCAAGTCAGTAAGATAGAGGTGCCAAGTTTCAACTTCACTTCATTCCTACATCCATTTGTTGACAAATTATTGATGAGCACTCTCTATGGTTTTCAAACCATCTGTGGATTCCCTTAAGTGTGATGGTATTTACTTCACACTTAAGTAGTCTTGGGGTACCTTGTCAAATATATCACTTGAAATCAAAATATACCACATCTACATACATTTTCAAGTCTGTGATTGAAGTTGCCCAGACAAAAATGTAGTAAATTAATCTGACAAGGTTTAATAAAGCCATACTGATTTATATACTGGTAATAATTATGTGGTTTTCAAGATTCTTAAAGACTGATCATTTCATGGTTTGTTCAAGAACAGTGCTTGGTCTTCAGATATGTGGACTTCAAGAATTTCCCAACAGCTTGTGGGGATTGAAGCCCACATTCATTAAAATCAGTGAGGTCTAAAATCTTTGGGAAGATCTAAAATCTTCCCAAATAGTGATTTCAAACTAAGTCATATGGTAGTTCTTTGGGCCTTCTGTTTATTTCTTTCTGAAAACAGTTAAGGGGACTTCTGTCTTCCAGGGTTTCTCAGAGATAACACATAATAACTGTACCATGAACAGCACCAATAAAATGAACAAGATAAGCCAAAATCCAATCTATCCAGAAGGCCTGTAGAAAAGAGTATATGTTTTTCATTAGATACAATAGGCTGTGGTTATTGAATATCTGTGGCATGAGAACCAATTTGCTCTAGTGATTAAGGCACCAGGCTAGAAACCAGGAGACTGTGAGTTCAAGTCCCACCTAAGGCATGAAAAACCAGCTGGGTGATTTTTGGGCCAGTCACGCTCTCTTAGCCTCACCCACCTCACTATGTCGTTGTTATGGGGAAAATAGGAAGAGGAGGGTATATTGGGTATGTTTGCTGCCTTGAGCTATTTCTAAACATAATAATAATGGCAGAATATAAATACACAAAATGAGTAAAAATGTCTATCGTGCTACCATTTCCTACTACTTCTTGCTATATTTGTTCCTGCTATTATTACTATTTCTTGCTTGTCATTACCATTCTCTGTTGTTGCCTTTGTCATAAATTTTAAATAAAATTTTAGAGAAGCAGGAAGACTACCATGCCTCAAATATACAGGTGTGGCCTGCAGAAAAAAGCTATTTTATTATTGGTTCGATTTATATGCCGCCCTTCTCTGGAGACTCAGGGCGGCTTACAATGTGTTAAGCAACAGCCTTCATACTTTTGAATATACCTGCTTAGTAGGGCTTTCGGCCCCTCCTAAGCGGTGTTCTCAGTGGTGGGTTCCTCCCGGGTTCCGTCGGTTCGGCAGAGCCGGTAGCGGTGATGATATGATGTCACCAAACCGGTTCTCCCCGCCCCCCCCGCCCCCCACCCCCCCATGTTATTCTTACCTTTTATTTGGTCCCACCCCCAATCTATTGCTGCCTCCTGAGTCCCAGCTGATGACTAGAGGAAAAAAAAACTGTTTAAACTCTTGTCGCAGGGTTTCAAAGGGCCGTCCTACAGCTGATCAGTGTTAAAAGCAAACAAATGAGTTGGGTCGTAAGTGCGAGGACTGGTCGTAAGTGCGAGGACCTTCCAGAAATGACTGTGACCAGTTAGCCATGCCCACCTAGTCACATGCCCTCCAAGCCACACCCACAAAATAAGCCACGCCCACAGCACCAGTAGTAAAAAAAATTAGAACCCACCCCTGGGTGTTCATTTTATACAGTGTCTGTTTATTGCCCCCACAATCTGGATCCTCATTTTACCTACCTCAAAAGGATGGAAGGCTGAGTCAACCTTGAGCCTGGTGAGATTTGAACTTACAGTAATTGCAGGCAGCTGGTGCTACTTAACAGCACTTTAGTCTGCTGCGCCACCAAGGCTCTTTATTTTATAATTTCTTTGGAGCTGACATATATTCCTCTTTACAGCATTGACACTAATGACATTACATACATACACACGTGCATAACTAAACAGCTGTTTTTGAAAAAAGAGCTGATGGTTTATCAAGGGCAGCCCAATCTTGACCATCAATTTCTTGTGCATTGTCACCCATCTACCTTTTTCAATCCACACTTTCTGTAGTTCCCAAGGTTATCTCTAGGTGGCAGTATAACATTTTACCTTCTTTTTTTTTTCCTTAGAAAAATAAAATCCGAGGAGTGAGGGGGAGGGGAGATTGAGTAAGACATTTTAGAGACATGACCTATATTATATTATTAACTCCACCCAGCCTCACTCCTGGGACTGAAATCGAAACCAATGTAGACCATTTTTGTAATCAGAGGCAGATGCAGCAAACCAGTAACAACCTTGTATATCACAATTCCAATTCCAGTATCAGTTCAAGGAGACATTTTCATTTATCAATGAAAAATAACACCAGTAAAAAGAACCAGAGAAGTCCAAATGCTATCCGTATAAAGGGGCTGTAGAAAGATAATTTTCTTCAAGGATTTTTGAGAAGTTCCTCAGAGGTCCACAAAACAGTTTCTTGGAAGGCATTTCTACAGCCTGGCCAATAAAATGCCTTTTCTCCTCACTTGACAGACTTCTGACACTATCTAGAGAATCTGCTTAATATTTAAATAAATAAATAAATTTGAGAAAAGTTCTGGAATTAGTTATTAATTAAATGGATTTGCTGCAAATTCCAGAATTCCCTTCCAGCTCATCCTTTTGTTTTCCCCAGTCAACATTCAATGGCTATTGAACACTTTATTACCCTCTCACATCTCATCCTTTCTCTTAAATTTATTATTGAAATAGGACTTTTTTTTAAGGGGAGAGGGTGCATTTTTGGTCCTCTTGACTGTCTCTCTACTCCATTGATAAAATAGAGATTCAAACAGGTTTCACTCAGTTTCTAATTTTTCTAGTCTGATGAATTTCTTCATTTGTCTGTCTACATTAGTACTTCTCAATCTTGGCAGCTTGAAGATGCACGGACTTCAATTCCCAGAATTCCCCAGCCAGTATGCTTTTTTAAAAAAATGCAATGTCTTTACAATGATCCTTTCTCAGCCTCAGTGATGGGTTGCCCCCGGTTCAGACCGATTCACATGAACCGATAGTCAAACCAGCGGGAAGCTCTGCCCACTGACCCGGACTTCATCAGAAGTGATCTGCGCATGTGCGGGCACGATGCAAACCGGTAGTAAAGGTAAGTAGAACCCACCCCTGCTCAGTCCCCTCCAATTTGGGCAAAAAATGTCAAGACAGATGAATAGAGAGTCCTGCTGTCAAAGGCAACATTGTCAGGATGGCTTGGTTTTTGAAAACCAAAAGTCATAAGTAGCCTAATTGCACCTTTATTGTCTTTTTTTTTTTTTTTTTTTAAAAAGGTTTAAAATAAAACCTGCTAAGCTGAAATGTCCCACCAGATTCCCCTGCATTTAAGTTTCCATAGCCTCCTACAATGTATCCTGTGGTGGGCTGCAACCGGTTTAACAACCGATTTTGAGAGTGTGTGCTTTGCGTGTGCACGTGGGCTTCACACGCATGCCTAACGAGCTTGTGCACAGTGTTCAAAACATAGCAATTTGAAGCTCAGCTGCTTACCATCTAAGGCAGCCCAGGTAAGTAGAACAGCAGAGGCGTGGAAATCAGCTGTGCCGCACGAATCAGCCGAGCCAGAAAGAAAATATAGGACAGGATAGGTCGGAGGCGGGTGGGCGGGGTCAGCTGATTGTCAGAACTACCAGTTCACACGAACTGGCAGCAGCCCACCACTGAATGCATCCATGCAGAAAATCTGAAATATCAGCTGCTGAGGAAATTACATGGGAGAAGGTTCTCATCCTCCTATCCAGAATTGTGAGGTTTCTCCGTGTATTTTGTTGTCCATTATGAGTCCTTTGTCTGATCAGGCGAGCCGTTATGTTCTTAGGTTCTTCATATGGATCCTAAGTTCTACATTGGTTTAATTTAATTTATATTTTAAGGCATTCCCTGGAAAGTTTCCAAAATATATGTTCAGTTGAAACGAAAGATCTGTTGAGCAAGGAAACCTTTGTTCCTCTCTCACACTGTTAGATGCCATGAGCACATGGACCAATTTATAATGGGAAGAAACCATATATTTTATCTACATGTTTTGCATGCTTTACATGTTGCTTCAATCAGCAGGAGTCTTAATTTATTTAAATTAAAAAAGGAAGAGCAGAAAACATGATTTGTTGCTTCTATCTTGAGAGCAGGGCATTTGAGATGGTTGTACAATCATAGAGAATTATGGTGTTGAATAGTTTGACCAATACTTTGGATGAATTTGTGGGGTATAATAGTCCTAGATGGTATTTTGCATATACAATTTAGATTTATAACTTTGATCCACAACCTGGGCTGGATCCAGATATTAGCATATTTAGCTCTGAATTGATTGGCCTCAAGATTAGTAATTATTATGACCTGACCTATTGGCTTCAAGAAGACTCATAATTAGGTAATAATTAACAGTAGCTAAGATGTATAGGAGAGCTAGCTGTAGACACTGGCACATAAATAGGTGTTGTGGCCCGCCAGCGGCCTGCGTGAATTGTTGCTGATCCCAATGACGAGGAGGCTGGTGTGGTGCTGCGCCAGCAGCCTGTGCAGCCGGCGCTCAAGTCAGACAGTGAAGAGGCTGAAGAAGAGGTGGTGCCAGAGGCAGGGATTCAGTCAGGGCTTTCGGAATCTCCAGAGGCTCCTTTAAGTGAAGAAGAGGAAGAGGAGGAGCCTCTTCTCAATGCACAGGCACGCAGAGCTGCCAAAAGGCAGGAATGGTTCCTCGGGAGGAGGTCTCCTCGAGAGTAAGGCTTGGGGCTTACTGGCCACTCCCTTAGCCTATTTAAGAAAGAACACAGCTTGCAACAAGCTGGAGGAAACAACTTTAGTTCGCTAATCATTGAGTTTGGATTTCTCTGAAACATTGCTTCTGGGCTTTCTGCCAACTCCAGTAAGACTCTGACTAGCTTATCTGTGGAATTCTGGCAGGCTGTTAAGAACGCTTATTAACAGCCAGCATTTGCTAAAACTGTGTTATTTGAGTAAACTAAGTTTTGTTCAGAGTTTGTGTGTGCTGCGTTCTTTGGGATCCATAGCTGGGGCAGAACAATAGGATTGAGGGTTATGGAAGATTCCTAGATTTGTTCGTGAGTGCAGTGGTTCCCCCCCCCTTTTCTTATTTTGCATTTTAGAAATTCAGCACTGCAGAAATGCCCTCTGTCAAATAAGAAAGCATTATTGATATAATCATTTTTAAAAAGGTTTTTGGGTGGATGCTAAGTTGATTTGGCAAAGCTTTTTTTTTTTTTTTTATTAAAGAAAATTGTTACCTGTATACTCATTTGAAATGTTTTGGGGGCATGTGTGACTGTACCATTCATAGTGAATACGTTGGCAGGTCTAGTGGGGTAGTTTATTTGTTCCTATCCATTAAAAAGGCCCCTGCAGCTATCTGCAGAGGTACGGCATTCTATTATTAGTGCTCCAGAAAGTATAAGAAGAATTCATTGGTTAAAAAAAAAAGTCTAAAGCTTATTTAATGGGACTTTTCCTATATCAGAAAAACATTCACAGTCTGAAGTTCTTTCCCTTGTCTAAATCCTAATTAATATGGTTGCTTTTTAACTCTTTGTGATCTAAAATTTAAAGCATGTAAAGCATACTTATTTTTATGGGTATACATACAGTAAGGACAATATTAGAGCTTTATGAAATTGAGTTTTGTATTTTGGAGCAGAATTCAGAGTGGGGGAAAAAGTCACGCTTTTGGCAAACTTAGTTATGGAAAAAAGAAATGGAATGACTTCTCTGCTGTTAACTTTTAATGTTTAACAACAGAGTAAGACCTAATGAAATCTTAATAGCTAAGAGCAGAAGTGAAATCCAAATTTTTTCCCTACCGATTCTGTGGGCATGATGTAGTGGGCGTGGCAGGGGAAAGATATTGCAAAATCTCCATTCTCACCCCACTCTGGGGCCAGCCAGAGGTGGCATTTGCCAGTTCTCTGAACTACTCAAAATTTCTGCTACCGGTTCTCTGGAAACTGTTAGAACCTGCTGGATTTCACCCCTGGCTAAGAGTCAGTTTGGTGTAGTGGTTGAATTGATGGTCTAGAAACCAGGAGACTGCGTTTTAGGCCTCCATTAGGAATGGAATCAGATCCTTGAAGATGAAACTGAAATACTTTGGCCACCTAATGAGAAGGAAGGACTCACTGGAGAAGAGCCTAATGCTGGGAAAGACTGAGGGTAAAAGAAGAAAGGGACGACAGAGAATTAAGTGGCTGAATAGAGTCACTGAAGCAGTAGGCATGAGCTTAAATGGACTATGGGGGATGGTAGATGACAGAAAGGGCTGGAGGAAAGTTGTCCATGGGGTCGCGATGGGTCAGACATAGGGGTGAAATCTATTTACCTTCCTTACCGGTTCGGAAGTGCACATGCTGCGTGCACGCAGACCCTCTGCGTATGCGCAGAGGGTAAAAAACACATTACTTCCTGGTTAAAACCAGGAAGTAACGACACCCGTGCGGGTGGGCGGAGCCTCACGCCGCCATTGCTACCGGTTCTCCGAATCACCTGCCACAATCACTACCGAATCGCCTGATCCGGTCCGAACAGGGAGCATTTCACCCCTGGTCGGACATGACTTCGCATCTAACAACAACAGGCATGAAAGCTGGCTGGGTCACTTTGGGCCAGTTCCTTGGTCAGCAAGGTGAATATTAATTATATTCACAGCCTTGAGAACCTTTGATAGGGCAGGATAAAAGTGTAACAATGATGATTTGCTTGTATTTTAGAGCCATTTCAACATGGGAACTTCATAGAACTTTGGAACTGGTTCTGGATCATCTGGAGGTCATGTCAACAGGGGTGATAACTTTGTCCTTCAGAAGCAGAAGAAGCCAAGATGATCCACTGTCCTTGTCTTCCTACTGTTCAATAAGGAAAACTTTGCTGAGGAAGAGGAAAATAGCAGAACATTGAAAGAGAGTGGTGAAAGAACGCTGGAATTCTTTATTTTCAGGGAGTGTCTTAGGCTTTGAAAAAGTATATTTTAATAATCTTGCAGCAATGATCATTAGGATTCCATAGCAAGAGAAGCTAATGTGGGGAAAAGAGCTCCTGGTGGGAATTCCTAAAAAACCCCCAAGAAATTAAAAAGTACAATTGCAAACAATTCTAATGAGAAAAATAAAAGGACAGCAGAATAAACCAGTGTGACTGCATTAAAAATATTTTTTTTAAAATCTGATAATAAAAAAGAGCATGTTATTACAGATGGAAAGGGGAATACGTTACTAAGAAAGAGTGCAGACAGGAGGTATAATGTCCAAAAGCATTTGAAAGACATCATAGGCAATAATCTGTCTTTTTTCTTTGGCAACTGAAGTTCCTAATAATGGAATAAAACATGCTTTAGAGATACTTTTCATTTCATTCATTCATCATTGGCAACCTTCAGTCTCAAAAGACTATGGTATCATACTCTGAACAGAGGTCCTAAAACAGCCTCTAGTGTGACTAAAAAGGCCAATTTGAGAGTGGCAATCCCTTCCACACTGAGGGCAGATACATTCTGTCCCCTGCCCAGCCCCCAGATTTTGCTGGTTCCGGGACTGCCTCTTTGCCTCAGCTGCCGAACAAGTGTCTCTTTGAATTGGAGAAGGCCATGCTGCATCTTTAGCCTCCAAGCTGAACGATCGGAGGTCAAGATTTCCCAGTTGCTAATGTCCATTCCCAGGGCCTTTAGGTCCCTCTTGCCGATATCCTTATATTGCAGCTGTGGTCTCCCTCTGAGGTGGTTTCCCTGCACATACAGGAGATCTTTCGGAATCCGACCCTCAGCCATTCTCACAACATGCCCAAGCCAGCATAGACGTTGCTGTTTCATACATGCTAGAAGTGTATACATGCTAGAAATTCCAGCACGTTCCACGACTGCGCTATTTGGAACTTTGTCATGCCAGGTAATGCCAAGGATACGTTGGAGACAGCGCATATGAACAGTATTCAACTTTCACTCCTGCCCTGCATAAAGGGTCCATTTACAGAAGGGAATAATAGGAGACCTCTGATGCAATTGTAAAGCAACTATTATGCAAGATTTAAAGTTGAGCTGAATCAACCAAGGTTCATATTAATGATGGAAATCAAACTAAGGTATCAAAAATTTAAAAATGGCCCATTTCACCATTTCTCCTAACGGTTGAAGAACTTCTGTGCTTTTCTTGAAGTGGATCATTGCAAAATTTTGTCCCTACTTTCAGCTGTTGGCCAATGACTTGAGTTCTTTGATAAGTTACTTTCAGAGTATAGATAACACATACACTTGGAATGCAAGAGTAATTACCCAAAGCAATGTCCCATTCTGAACCCAAGAGTAATTGCCCAGAGCAAATGTGAAACAAGAATTAGGGAGCACTTTCATGAATTTGTGTTAAATAGCAAGCTCAAGGAATTAACATCAACCTATGCTCCAAAGCACCTGAGGGCAGGACAAGAAGCAATGGATGGAAAGTAATTAAGGAGAGAAGCAACCTAGAACTAAGGAGAAATTTCCTGACAGTTAAAACAATTAATCAGTGGAACAACTTGCCTCCAGAAGTTGTGGGGGCTCCAACACTGGAGGTTTTTAAGAAGAGGGCATCCATTTGTCTGAAACAATATAGGATTTCCTGCTTGAGCAGAGGGTTGGACTAGAAGACCTCCAAGGTCCCTTCCAACTCAGTTATTCTGTTATATCACAAGGCAATTTGAAGGCATTTTTAAAATTTTCTATGAAAATGCCAAGGAATATCTGAGTAATAGATATTTATTATTTATTATTTGGACTTATATGCCGCCCTATCTCCAAAAGGACTCAGGGCGGCTCACAACAATAAAACACACAAAGTCCAATCCTTCCTTTAAAAATACCCAATAAACTATAAAAACCATTAAAATCCCCTCTAAAACCCCATCAGTCAAAGCCGGCCAGGCGAAATAGCCATGTTTTAAGGCCCCGGCAGAAAGAGTGAAGGTCAGGGGCCACCCGGAGCCCCAGGGGGAGCTGATTCCACAGGGTAGGTGCGCCCACAGAGAAGGCCCACTCCCTAGGGGTTGCCAGCCGACATTGTCTGGCCGACGGCATCCCAAGGAGGCCCGCCCTGTGGGAACGCACTGGGCGATGGGGAGCTGTCGCTGGCCGCAGATGGTCCGCCAAATACCCCAGGCCTAAACCATGTAGGGCTTTATAGGTGATTACCAGCACCTTGAATCTCACCCAGAGGGCAACTGGTAGCCAATGCAGGTCCCGCAGGAGGGGTGTAACATGAGAGTGTCGGAACACTCCCATAACTACCCGCATGGCTGCATTCTGCACCAGCTGAAGCCTCCGAGTGGTCTTCAGGGGCAGCCCCATGTAGAGAGCATTGCAGTAGTCGATCCGATATGATATGATTTCCCTGAAAACAATTATCAGGACCAAGTGTCCATAATTCATAAACACTGTGTCTTCCAAAAAAAAAATTGTAATGCAGAGCTGTCTTGCAAACTAAAGAAAACTGATTTGGCTATACTATATGTGGAATTTGGCATTCTGGAGTCTGTTGTTAGTTTTCCCAAATAGCTGAAGTTGCCAGACAGAAGAGGAACTGTAGCTCAAATTGTCACCAAGTGCCAAGTGCCAAGACTTCATTAAAGAATACAAAGATGATCAACTCCTACACTTTTTCTGTAGCATGCAGCAATTCTCACACATAGGTTTTGTTCCAGTGCTAACCACTGCTTGGAGAAATGAGTGAAACAGATTGGAAATGGGAACAGTGAATGCAAAACCCTAAATCTGCCTCAAGTTTTCAGAAAAATGCAAAGATATGTACAACATTTTTTTCAGGCAATAAAAAAACTGCTGGATAGTACCAGGTAAGAGCATATGTGTCAAAAGTAGCTTATGTAGAATGAGGAATATGTATCTAATATATCTCTGTACTGGGGTATGCTTTTTAAAAAATTGAGGTACATTTAAATGTTTAAAAAAAATTCCTTGTGGTTCTTTTTTCTATATATAGTGTCTTCTTTCTTTTTAATGACTGCCCTACACATAATGGATTTAACAGGAAAAATGGTAAGCTGAGTGTGTTTTGTGACCTCAAAAACGCAGATGGTTGTGGGGATAGGGAGAGCAAGTTGTAACTCCAAAGAGTATAGCAATAACACTTAGCAATAGCACTTAGATTTATATACCGCTTCATAGTGCTTTACAGCCCTCTCTAAGTGGTTTACGGAGTCAGCATATGGCCCACAACAAACTGGCTCCTCATTTTACTAACCTCAGAAGGGTAGAAGGTTGAGTCAATCTTGAGCCACTCAGAATCGAACTCCTGGCAATGAGCAGAGTCAGCCTGCAATACTGCATTCTAACCATTGAGTATTTCCTGTGGGCACTTGTCTTCTGACCACTCAGCAGGGGAGTAGTGCTGGGCAAAAATCTGCAAAATCAGGATTATGGTAGAAATTGAGAGGAAAGTGGGTTGCTGAAGGAAAGGATGATGGAGCCACGGAGAGCCAGGTGAAGGAGAATCATATGATAGTGTTTGGAACACAGCTTGGAGTTTCCTCTTCCATTTCTTCTTCCCTCTTCCCCCTTCCTCTTTTCCCCTTTCCCCTGTCCTGCCATTCCTGCAACTTTCTGCCAAGCCAATGCAGAAGGAACGGGTGATATAATGTGGTCATGCCAATAACCTGACAGGCACTTCTAGGAGAAATTGGTTAGGAATTCCATAGTTCCTAAATGGTAGCTTTAAACTCAGTTAGCGTGACTGGGCTGCTAGGCCCATCAGGAAGAAGTTGTGACAAGGTTAGTATCTGCCTGGCTAAGCAGGATGATCAGATGCAGCCACTGAAGTGTTGAGTATGTGGTAGTCAGTTGTCACTGATTTCCGTGGAACCATTATGTTCATTCACACCTCTCATACATACATACCAAGTATATAGTATATTATAGGTTTCTCTTACAATATATATATGCATGGTATGTATAGATGAGAGGTGTGAATGACTTATTGATTTATTTGCACTTCGGGAGGTTTTAGCTGAACTGGTTTTGAGTACCCAAAGCCTTAACATTTTCAAGCAAAGAGTCGTTTGAACTACACTTTAGTGCCAAGAGGTAATGAGAGTGTAATTGTGCCTAAACTCCTACAAAGTGTTTTCAAGAATAGGGAGGCTGGTACTCTTCAATATTGCAAACAAATCACAGCTTTCCACTAGGCAGATAAAATACCCACTAGCCTCATTGGAATATTCATGCCTTTAATTAGAGAATCCTTTATAATGTTCCTTCATTCCAGTGCAGAAAAATGAAGAAAGCTGCAACAGTGATATGGAATATAAAATGCAACATGGCCCACCCACTTATAATTATTTTTTTTTAATGATCAATATAATAGGCAGTGTGGTTCCAGGCGTAAAAGGTCCTAGTGGGCATGATGTAAGCATACTCAAGCAAGAAAGTTTACAATATAATTTAGCATGCACCATGATGCAGAAAGAAAAACAAAATTAAGGCATCTGTATGCAGAGTGTGTGTCACAATGATGTGTGCATGTTAATATATATCTCAAGATCACGTGAAGTGTTAGTACCACTTTATAATGCCTTGGTAAGGCCACACTTGGAATACTGCATCCAGTTTTGGTTGCCACGATGTAAAAAAGATGTTGAGACTTTAGAAAGAGTACAGAGAAGAGCAACAAAGATGATTAGGGGACTGGAAGCTAAAACATATAAAGAATAGAATAGAATAGAATAGAATAGAATAGAATAGAATAGAATAGAATAGAATAGAATAGAATAGAATAGAATAGAATAACAGAGTTGGAAGGGACCTTGGAGGTCTTCTAGTCCAACCCCCTGCCCAGACAGGAAACCCTACACCACTTCAGACAAATGGTTATCCAACATCTTCTTAAAAATTTCCAGTGTTGGAGCATTCACAAGTTCTGCAGGCAAGTTGTTCCACTTATTAATTGTTCTAACTGTCAGGAAATTTCTCCTTAGTTCTAAATTGCTTCTCTCCTTGATTAGTTTCGACCCATTGCTGGATGGTTGCTGGAACTGGGTATGTCTAGTTTAATGAAAAGAAGGACTAGGGGAGACATGATAGCAGTGTTCCAATATCTCAGGGGTTGCCACAAAGAAGAGGGAGTCAAGTTATTCTCCAAAGCACCTGAGGGTAGGATAAGAAGCAATGGCTGGAAACTAATCAAGGAGAGAAGCAACCTAGAACTAAGGAGAAATTTCTTGACAGAACAATTAATCAGTGGAACAAGTTGCCTCCAGAGGTTGTGAATGGAAGTTTTTAAGAAGAGATTGGATAACCATTTGTCTGAAGTGGTGTAGAGTTTCCTGCCTAAGTGGGGGGTTGGATTAGAAGACCTCCAAGGTCCCTTCCAACTCTGTTATTCTATTCTATTCTATTCTATTCTATTCTATTCTATTCTATTCTATTCTATTCTATTCTATTCTATTCTATTCTATTCTATTCTATTCTAGTTGATGGGAGGCAGCAGACCACATATTTGTAGTGAAACTGGGCTCTGGGGGGAACATCTGACACACTGAGTAATACTGTCCTAACTGTATGTGCCATGTGTGTGACTAAAGCTAATAAGCTGGACTACTCCTTCTCTATACGACTAAAGGCAGTATGGCCCTGTCAGAAGTGAATGCAAAAGAAAATCTGTTGCTACTCTCTTTCTGACTTGAGCCACCACCTTCTCCCAGTGTGGTCAACCATATTAAATTTCCCAGCGCCGTGTGGATGTCACAGCTGCACATCTCCTTCCTTGGAGCATTATAATCATTGACCTTCACAGCATCCTTTGGAGGAAGGAAGGTCAGTCTACTATTATTCTAGGTTCACGGGATAATGACGTTTCACCCACTGTGGGTACTTCTGAGCCAAGATCCCGACGCGCATTTCCAATGACCTATGATATAGTTCAAAGCAGGGTACCTGAGCTGGAGTCTGCACAGGAAGCGGCGCCCACCCTGTGGTTCCCCTTTGCCCTCCACACGGCTGCAAACATTCCACATGTACATATTCGTCCTGTCATGAGACCTTTTTCGTTTTTTCAGATCAAGGCAAATAAGCATAGGTAATATGGGATGATTGTCTGCCTCAGCAGTTCCTTTTATCTGATTTTTCCCCACCACCGCAACACGTTTTCAGAAAACTGAAGGCTACTCGTCCCTTGTAGTATCTCTCTTAGCATCATTCGAAGAGCGACCTAGGTATCTCTTTATTGCCCACAGATTAAATCTGCTACAGTTCATATAAATTTATTTAGTTCCAACTGTCAGTTTTACTACTGATCTATATAATCAGTAGATCAACCGATAAGGTGCAGCTTTCTTAGCAGTCTCTTGCTTTCTTAAAAGGGGAAAGTAAGACCTACAGTATGTCCCCAATGGTCTCCTTTTAAGAAAATAATTAATCTTTCCTATTCTCCATGCTCTGTTTCCTAAGCATCTTTTTCTAGGTAGTGTACTGCTGAACTCTTAACTTTTACTTTTTCTTTCGTTCTGTCAGCCTCTCTTCCCATGCATTAAGGGTTGTAATCCTAATCTTGCATAGCTTCTTCTCCGGTAATATTACACTACTAAGCAGAGCATACAAAACATTTGCTAGACCAATTCTCGAATACAGCTCATCTGTCTGGAACCTGCACTGCATGTCGGACATTAATACAATTGAACGTGTCTAGAAATATTTCACAAGAAGAGTCCTCCACTCCTCTGCTCGCAACAAAATACCATATGGCACCAGACTTGAGATTCTGGGCTTAGAAAATTTAGAACTACGCCGCCTTCGGTATGGCCTAAGCATAGCTCATAAAATCATCTGCTACAATGTCCTTCCTGTCAGTGACTACTTCAGCTTCAACCACAACAATACACGAGCACACAATAGATACAAACTTAAAGTGAACCACTCCAAACTCCAAATTGCATATTGCAGAAAATATGACTTCAGCAACAGAGTGGTCAATGCCTGGGATGCACTACCTGACTCTGTGGTTTCATCCCCAAACCCCCCAAATTTTAATCTTAGACTGGCTACTGTTGACCTCACCCCATTCCTAAGAGGTCTGTAAGAGGCGTGCATAAGAGCACCAGGGTGCCTACTGTCCCTGTCCTAATGTTCCCTTTAATTGTATTCATTTTATGTATTCAGTTCATGCTTATACTTATATATATTATGTAATACGTACTTGACAAAATAAATGAAGTAAATTTACAGTTTTCTTCTTTCCTATTAAAGCCGTTCTTACTTTGCCTTGCTCTTCCTTTTCAAAAGTGATGTGTGTGTGTGTGTGTGTGTGTGTGTGTGTGTGTAAGTACCTGCTGGCTTCCCTAGTTTTGTGTAACACCTACTGAATAGAACTTAAATGGTTATAAGTTGCTTTATATCTGGTCTGGCTGGCTGTAGTATTTCAGAAGCCTTTTGTTCTGCCCCAGCTCCGGATTCCTGAGGATATTGACACACACCAACGGTCCTTATCAAATTTATTAAGTAGCAAGAATAAACCAAAGTCTGGCAAAGGTTGGCAACCAGCCCAGAAAACAAGATACGATAAGACTTTTCCAAAAATGCTCTGATGATAATTACAAGTTGTTTCCAGCAAGAAACTTATTAATGGCATGTAAATTAAATAGGCTAAGGATGTGGCCAATTATCTTCAAGCCTTACTCTTGAGGAGACCTCCAAACACATAAATGTAATAATTTTAATAATTTTTAAATTTAATTGGGATTTGTATTGTTTTTTACTTGGCTGTGCACCGCCCCAAGTCCTTCGGGAGAAGGGCGGTACAGAAATAAAATTATCTATCTATCTATCTATCTATCTATCTATCTATCTATCTATCATCTATCTATCTCCTCCTGAGTAGTCACTCCTGCCTTTTGGCAGCCCTGCGTGCTCGAGCATTGAGGAGAGGCTCCTCCACTTTGCTCTCTCCACTTGAAAGAGCCTCTGGAGGTTCTGAAGGCCCTGGCTGAGTCTCTGCCTCTGGCACCACATCCTCTTCAGCCTCCTCGCTGTCCGACGCGAGCACTGGCTGTGTAGGCTGCTGGCGCGACACCACACCAGCCTCCTCGTCGTCAGGATCAGCCACGATCTGCGCAGGCCGCTGGTGGGCCATAACAGTACCTAAGCACCCAAAGAACAAAGATCAGTGTCAAAAGATGCACAACTACATTGCAATACGGCCTCCTCCCTTTATGTTCTTACATGCAACATTGTAAACCAAGAATAAATGTGCAGCATTTGCATTAGGAGACCATCAGTGGTGGGTTGCCCCATGTTCGGTCCGGTTCTATAGAACCAGTAGTAAAACTGGCGGGAGGTTCCGCCCACCCTCCATGACATCATCACAGGTGATCTGCGCATGCGCAGAACTTTCTGTGCATGTGTGTGCACTCCTGTTGTGAACCGGTAGTAAGGTAAGTAGAACCCAACCCTGGAGACCATGATGCTGTCAGGGTTCCTGACTGAAGGCCTAATGCAAAAGATGGCTTCCAGACCTGACAAATGCTCATTCTGTTATCTTGCCATTACTGAGGTTACGAACAGGAATTTTTTGCCATTTGTAGTCTATGGAAAGACATCCAAAAACTTCAGAAAACAAATAACACTGGCTGCAAATCAAAGCTTAATGCTTCTCTTTTTAGGCATTTGCACAAAGGTCACAGTTTGCCCATGTAAGGTGCTTTGTGTCATTCCAAGGACTTCCCTTGGCAAGTATAAGAGCCAGAACTGGCTTCTGTGTGTGTGTACACAAACTCCCTCCTGCTACTAGATACACAATAGAAAACAAGTGGAGTGGGATGGAGTGGAGTGGAGTAGTATAACAACTTTACTTCACTCTTTAGAAAGAGGGGATCATGTTGCTTCAAGGAGCTTCATTGAAAGCATTGTCAAAGCCAAACCCCTCCACAACTCTACCTATTGTGGACTCTGAGCCAGAGTGGGCTGCTTTCTGTCTTCAGTATGTACTACAGATACACTCAAAGGGGGGTCAGTCTCCGAATGCGAGATGGCTATAATCACCATTTTCACTTATAAGTTGCTAAACATAAATATAGCTGATCTGTATTTGTAAATAGAGGATGCGGATGTTTTTACCACTTATTTATCTCTTCATTTTATTAGATTGTAGATGCATCATTCTGTTCAGGCAAAAAAAAAAAAACAGCACTCAAGAAAGTTTAGAGTTAAAATGACACAGACAGACAGACAAGTAAAAAAAAAATAAATGCAGGGTAATACAATATTAATGCTTGTTGGTCCGTGGAGGAATCCAAAATAAAGCATCTTAGATTGATAGCTGTCTAGCTTCCACCTGAACACATCCAATAAATGGGAGGTCTCTTGGTAATTGGTTCCACTGTTGAGCTGCTTTTATTATTGAGATACTAACGTTCACTGGGGATCTGCCTGTAACTTAAGACCATTATTTTATCTCCTGAGATGATAAAAAAACAGGTTCTGACCTTCTGCTGAGTGACACCCCCTCAAATATGATAATATGATACGATATGATACAATACAATACAATACAATACAATACAATATGATATATGCGTGCGCGCGCGCGTGCACACACACACACACACACAAAGTGTGTTTGTGGGTGTGGGTATAACTACTCCCTCACTTTTCTCTTTAAAAGGCTGATATATTCAGGTCCTTCAATCTCTCTGCAGGACAGAATTTTCAGTCATAACAGGCTTCAGGACATTAGCCCAAGGACACTCTGGGAAATTAAAACGGTGTGTTGCTCTCTAGAAACAATCAAACTGTTGTCACTGCCAATCTGGGATATGTGGATTGCTACAACATCCGTCGATTTTATGGTCCAAATCTTCACAGAGCAATGTTCTTGGTCTAGTTTTTGTTTTTTGTTTAATTCAGGAGAATTGCTTTCAGTCGTAGAAAATGTCATAGCCATTTACAATTTGTAAATCTTTTGACTTTTCACCCCCCCCACACACACCCCAATTAAATAATGCAATTACTTTTATCCCTGGATATCTCACACTTCTCTGATCCTGACTTTTTAAATGAAGATTTCAGTTGCTATGGAAGAGGTAGTTCTTTTTTTAAAGTTTTTATTAGTTGCTGTTTTGTATGTAAGGTTTGCTGTAAGGTTTTTGATCAGAGAAAGACAATTTTATCTCAGCCACCCTGAGTCTTCAGAGAGGGGCGGCATATACATTTAATTAATTAAATTAAATTAAATTAAATTAAATCTATTGGCCTGCTTACTTCCAACACTTTGTTTGCCATTTATTTGCCAGACTCTACAAATACCACAAAGTCTGCTGAAAAAGAGAGTGTCCAGATTCAATATTTGATAGAATTCTTCTCACACCCTCCAGTCATCTCTACTCACTAAGCCATGATGTCAAACTCATGGTGTTACGTTGCTGTCACTTGACACATTGCAATGTTTTCCCCCTTCGTGGAACTGGGGTGGGGTGTGGCCTGCACGTGACACATCCAGCCTGCGGGTTGCCAGTTTAACACCCCTGTACTAAGGTATGTCATCGGTGTAGCAATTGGTCTACCTGCATCCTTTTCTATAGGGACCAATCAAAGAGAAAGCTAACTTTAAGTACTGTAATACTGTGTTTCCTCAAAAATAAAAGATCCCCTGATAATAAACCCAATTGGGCCTTTGAGCGCATGTGCTAAAATATCCCCCACCCGAAAATAAGCCCTCCTGAAAATAAGGCCCTCTCCAAAAATAAGCCCTCCCTGAAAATATTTAAATGCATGTGCAGCCATTCCCCACCATTTCCTCTGGTTAGGGTTAGGGGGACAGAACTGGAAATCAGGTAAGAGAGCAAGAGGCACCCCATCTTGTTCCATGTGCTCCAAAATAATAAGAACTCCCCCAAAATAAGGCCAAGAGCTTATTTCAGGGTTCAAAAAAATATAAGACACAGTCTTATTTTCGGGGAAACACAGTACCTACTGAATTATGAAAGCAGGAGGAAGTGCAAGCAGAAGTGATCCGAGATTTGGAAGAAATACAGACTACTCGATTCTCTTTGACCTTGAGAGTGGGTTTCTCCCCCATTCTTTTCCATTTCTATGTCTTCTTTGGATAAACTTCCAGAGCGTCATTTCTCTTAGAGTTTTTGAGTGACTGACAGATAACACAGGCAGGCATGCAAAAAGATTAATACTTTGAATTTAATTTATCTTTCAAATACCCCCAAAATGTCCTTTTCGCTTGCCTGGCTTAATTTTTTATTTTACTGCTTCCACTGAAAAATGTCTTGAGTTTTCAAAACTCACATGATGATCCAAGTGCATGTGTCGTTTTTCTGATGGTTTGCAAATAATAATAATAATAATAATCAGAGGATGTATGTTAAGAATGATAAAATCCCCCATCTCAAGTTGTTTGACTGTTTATGTGAGTCACAGATGTTTACCCCAAAATCTGGGAAGGCAGCTTGGTATGAAGATATTTTCCCCTTCATCCATAGAAGGGTCCAACTTCCCAAATGTTTTACTCAACTTTGAACAGAATCTTGAATAGGACTTTCTGAAGGGGAATTTTCTATGTTTATCTCAACCTACTTAACATTCCTCCCTGTGAGCATATTTGGATGACTAGGGAAGGGGGTGGCTATGAGGAATAGATTGAGGAATATTATCAACCAGAGAGGTTAGCCTTGTATGTTTATTCATTGGTTAGATTAACAATCCATCTTCCCTTCAGAAGTCCCTTCTCCATTTTTTCACAGAAGAATCATGTACATTTGATTGGGTTGATAGGAAATGATTGACCCAAAGTCACCTACGAAGTTTCCTTGACTGAGAATGAACTTTAACCTTTAAGCTTTCCTCACTTGCAGACAAGCCCCCTTTTCTGTCATGACCTTATGCTGTTGACTTCTTCTTATTCCTAGTCCTTAAGTGAGACAAGCTTTAGTTGTCATTAACTGAACTTCATCTTTTTAAAATTGATTTTACAACATCAACACAACACAACATACAAAACACAAACACATGATATGTGTTTCTTTTTAGATATCAGTTTTGTTCCTCTTATTTTCTACTAGATACATTCCCCAGTTTCCCCATCCTTTATTATCATTATCTTTATCGTCCCTTTATCTCTAATTTTCTTCATTTACAATATTTTGCAGATTTGTCACATTCTTCTCTCCATCACTTATTCACATTTGCTTTCCCTAATCTCGAGCCAGTCATACTACTTAGTCCATACTTGATAATATTCTGTATCTTCCTTTTCTTTTATTTCTTTCGTTAATTTATTCATCTCTGCACAGTCCAGGATTTTCTTAATTATTTCTTCCTCTGTTGGGATCTTTTCACTTTTCCAGGACTGTGCATGGACTATCCTTGCCACTGTAACTGAACTTCATCTTAAAGCAATATTTTCCCTGTTAGGGCTGAAATGACACCCCCCCCCCCGACCTATCAAACATGACAGGGAGCGAGTTCATTTCCCCACTTTACATAATACTGTCAGAACCAAAGGATCTATTTCTTTCCCTAAACCACGCCCTTCTGTCATCCTTTCCTTGATGAAAAGCTTGGGAATTACACATGTTTAATGCATGTTCAGGTACTTTACCATTATGTGGCATAACATATCACTGGGAAACTTTCCCCTATATTTGTTACCTGCCAACATGGGTGCCCAGCACTCATCCTTTCTTAATGTTGAGCATTCCCTGTGCATCTTCATCTGTTAAACATCTTCCTGCTCCGGTCAGTCTTACTAGTAGATCAGACAGAAACACAACCAGATAAGCTACTTGTACTTTATGGTAAAGCTGCATTAATGAAAACTAGCAAGTTTGAAAGGACAATTCTCTTGCTGTTAACATTACAACCTGAAAACCCAGGGTCTTTTCTGAGCCTCTTGCCCTGCCTACTATCTACCCGTGGGCTCTGCTGACTCTTATCTGACTATTCCCTTGGCAACATCTCCTCACCCTGCCTCCCAAGAATTTTCCAACATACCATCACAGTTCCTCAACTTTATTCCTTACAGCCCACTACAATTTTCAACTTTCTTACAACATTTGTAACTTTCTTTTATCACTTGTTTTGGACACCAATGAAGGAGAAGAGGCATGAGGATAGACTAGCAAAATGATCCCTTTCTCCTAAAACAGGGATGTCAAACCTGACTTCAATGAGGGCCGCATCAGAGTTGTGTTTGACCTTGGGGGGGCAGGGGGGCGTGGCCAGGGGGGCATTACCAGCTTGATATCACTCATGTCGGGGGGCGCGTGTGGTGGCCCGAGCACTCTGCCAGCAGAAATGGACTCCTGAACTCCATTTTCAGCTGGGACAGCCTCCTGCAGCCCTCTGCTAGTGAAAACGGAGCTCGGGAGGGTTGTGCGCAGTCCTCCCAAGCTCTGTTTTCACTGGCAAAGGCATCACAGGCTGGTCCTTCACTGTTTCCAGGGCAGCCCGGTGGACCAGATCTAAGAACCCCATGGGCCGAATCTGGACTCCAGGCCTTGAGTTTGACACCCCTGTCCTAAGGGTTCACTTTCCTTCTTTCCTTTCTCTAAGGAAAGTTACCATAATCGGTAGCTCAGGCATGAAGTACTTAGACCCAAGGGATGTTGACTCAGAAAACAGAAATGTTGAGCAGCCAAGACATCGAACATCTAACAGAATAACAGTTGGAATCTTGGAGGTCTTCTAGCCCATCCCCCTGCTCAGACAGGAAAACCCTATACCATTTCAAACAAATGGTTGTCCAATCTCTTCTTTAAAAACTCTAGTGTTGGAGCATCCACAACTTCTGGAGGTAAGCTGTTCCACTGATTAATTGTTTTAATTGTCAGGAAATTTCTCCTTTGTTCTAGGTTGCTTCTCTCCTTGATTAGTTTTCATCCTTTGCTTCTTGTCCTGCTTTGGAAAATAGCTTGACCCCTCCCCCCTTCTTTGTGGCAATCCCTGAGATATTGGAACACCACTATCATGTCACCCCTCGTCCTTCTTTTCATTGCGCTAGACATTCTAGGAAAATGTTATCTCAACAAGATGCATTCTAAGTCCTCTTTGTTAATTCGAGCTATGGTATTACCCATTATCTCATCAGTCTAACCTCACTAACACATATTTTGCCATGACCTAATCACATTTTTATTACACTGATTACATATAAAATGAAATTGGTATAAGTCTATGTAGAATGGATTGTTTCCTGCCGATTTTAGGCTTGTCTTTCATTCCTGGTACCATTCAATAAATGAATTTGTGCTTGAATGGCATTGTGTGCTGATCTAAAAAATCTTTCCAAACTTTTATAGCATTTGTTTTAAAGTAACTTATTAATCAAACCTCATTAACTACTTCATGTAGTTACCTATTTATTTGTACATTAATGTATAACTCTCTTCTGGGGTTCCAGAAAGCTGATATTTAAGATTTGTTTAAGACCTCTGTTTTGTTTAGTTGGTTTTTGTTGTTTCTTAGATTATTTTAGTCTGTGAGGTTTACTTGATTTTATGTTTTTAAGCTTTTTCTAGCTTTGTATGCTGCCCAGAATCTACTGGAATGAGAGCCAGAGGAGAGCAATAAATTTAAATAAATAAATATCTTTCCCTCAAAATACTTAATATTTTCCCATTATTTTCTCACTTCAGCGTAATTCCAAATATAGGCATCAGTTTTATTTCTAATTTCATCTACTGTACTGGAAGCTCTATATTTAGCTCTATTCATTTCTTCCAGAACATTTTTTTAATATCCATCAAAATTACTCAACATTTTATTTGCTCCTTCTAGTCTTTTACATTCTTAGCTGTATAGTTACATTTTTTGGACCTGTCTTTTTCTCTGTGTGCACATTTTTCAGACTCTTTGTTTCATACTTATCTTTTTGCAGCAATCGTTCTCTTAGATGCATCTTTCTACTTCTTCATTCCACCAAACATTTTTACATCTTCATCAGCATAACTTCATTCATCTATGATGCAATTTACAACGTAAGTATCTTCACTCAGTTTGAAGCATCTTCCCCATCTTCTTTTCTAGTTTAACTTTCCATTCATTCTGTTGGGAGACCAATCTGTCTTTTCATAGCTTTTTTTTTTTTTTTTTTTTTTGCAGGACTCATACTTTCACTTCCTGCAGTCATTTTGCTTTTGCTCTTATTATTTTTTTTTCATTTTCTTATTTTTTCCCCCCATGTCCATTCTCCACTCCCCAAGCTCTAGTCTTGACATGACCAAAATCTGACATCAACAAAACCTTTACCACACTGAGAATTTCTCAGCACTCATGCATCCTTCATTAATTCTCTCAATATTCCATCGGGAACAACTGCATCACTCAACCTTTTAGATTTATAGTCATTTGACATAAGTACATGTGAAGAGATTTGATGGTATGCATTCGGTAAGTATGCATTCAGTAAGCGTACCTTTTTCCAAGCAGATATTCGCTAAATGATTGTAATTTTAATTCATTCCTAGGTCTTCATATGACAAATCACTTTTTTCTGTATACCCTTGTCTCAGTCCCATCCATCTATTCATGACACTTTATAGGATGTTCCCTCCCCACCCCCACAATTGTATTTATTCAGTTTGTTACACAGTTTTCCAATTATCATCAATCTACACCAATCTACTTTCATACCTATTCACAATACCCTAGAGAACATGAATTCCTACTAACTTATATTTAGCTCTCTCATTCTTAATTAAATATTCAGTTTCCTGAATACATTCATTACTTCGTTTTAGTGGTTAAGGTACTAGGTTAGGAACCAGGAGACAATGAGTTCTAGTCCCACCCTAGGAGTCTTTGGGTCAGTCAGTCTTTCTCAGACCGCAAACAACAATTCAAGAAAGCCACTCAGATTTGCTTGAGAGTGAGACAGGTGTCATATTAAACCAACCAACAAATAAATAAATAGATATCCACAATGTGCATTGTAAATTGCAGAAGGCTTCCCTATATGGTTAATAATAAATTAATAGCAACACTTGTTGTTGTTGATAGTTGTGAAGTCATGTCCGACCCATCGCAACCCCATGGACAACGTTCCTCCAGGCCTTCCTGTCCTCTACCATCCCCCAGAGTCCATGTAAGCTCACACCTACTGCTTCAGTGACTCCATCCAGCCACCTCATTCTTTGTCGTCCCCTTCTTCTTTTGCCCTCAATCTTTCCCAGCATTAGGCTCTTCTCCAGTGAGTCCTTCCTTCTCATTAGGTGGCCAAAGTATTTGAGTTTCATCTTCAGGATCTGGCCTTCTAAAGAGCAATCAGGGTTGATCTCCCCTAGAATTGACGGGTTTGATCACCTTGCAGTCCAAGGGACTCGCAGGAGTCTTCTCCAGCAATACTAGTAATATATTTATTTAGTATGGGCTCATTACTAAGACCAGTGTGGGTGAATCAATAAAATATAATAAACACAACATAAACCAATGAAAACAATAAAGCAGTAAAATGAAAAGTAAGTCTTGTCTTATTGCACTGGATCAAGATTCATCTACTTCAGTGTTTCTTCACCTTGACAACTAAGGTGTGTGGACTTCAGCTCCCAACTTGTGGGGGCTGAAGTCTACAGAGCTTAAAGTTGCCTCAGTTGAAAAACACCAATCTAGTTTATTGTTACATTTCCAAGTGAGACAATGCATTTCAGAACTAACAAGTATGCTTTTAAGGATATTTTCTGTTTTCAACATCCAATTCTTTGTGGACATTTACAGCCTCCAAACATGGAAGTTCCCTTTGGTAGCATAACAAATAGCTATTGATTGAATCACAATCTGTGAATTTCCCTGACCCTTTTAAGAAGCCATTTATATCGGCGGTTATCACCACATCTTGAAGCAACAGCTTCCCTAAGTTAATTATGTATTGTGTAATGAAGTACTTTCCCTTTGCTGATACCAAACCCAATTCTCAGTCAGCATGATTGAATGTCCAAGTTCTTAGCAGAGAAAGTGGGGAAAAAAGGAGAATTCAACATACCAGAGTTTGATGGTGTTATTTCTAGGATTCAAGGATTTCTAGGATTTAAGGATTATTCTAATTTTTCATAGCAGAAATTACACAGTATCGGTCTAGGAGGTCAATGCATTGTAAAAAAATTTCCTTCTCTTTCCACTAGTGGCAATTAATGATGTGTTATGGGACATCAGATCCACTACAAGCTGGAAGCAAATTGTCAGCATTCCGAGTAATGTATCTATTGAAAGCATAACTCTGAGGCAGGGAGATTCCTCCAAGGATATGTTTATTGGATACATCATATTGGCACAGCCAGTAAAAACCAACTTTGACAGTTCCCACAGTTTTCACCTAATTAAAAGAATCAAATTCCCCCCTCCCAAGTGTCACTGGTCACATTGTCCAGTGAAGATGGATGGCAGGCTCTTCCCCATTTTCAACGGCCACTGTTTCAATGACCTTGGTTCCCACAAGAAAGCATTTTGTTTTGACTGGAGCCTGGCTATCTACTTCTCTCCTCCCTTTCTCCCTTTCGTGGCAACTATGAGGCAGCACAAGATAGCTTCAGTCAGGTTCGCTTCAGAGTTGACACAAGTCAACCACGGGTGATTTAAGAATGGGTGGTCCAGAGTACTTGCTTAGCATGAGAAAAATCCCCCATGTTCAGCTCTAGCATCTTCTGATAAGTTGAGAAAACCCATTCTTGAAATTCCAAAGTTCTGCTACCAGTTTGTACTGATAATTTTGGCATATTGGGAATCAACCATTTAACTCAACAGAACTTTTAAAGTTCTTTTGGCTAATAATGCATATGGATAGAGAACAGTATAAGAGTAGGGAATGTGTAAGAGAATACATAAAGGAATGCATAAGGGTAGGGAATTAGATTAAAAATTGATCTCTTTTTATTAATTTTTGTATTAAATTAGCAGACTCTGCCTCACCTACTGCAATGGCATTTCATATTTTCTGATCTGGAACCCATGCTTCTCTCCAATCTAGAGTACAAGACCTTTTCATACTCAGTCAAGAAATCCTCAACTTATATTTATAGTTTCAGTTCCAGAAGTAGAGTTTTCAAATCTGAATTTAAAAATCACTATTGAAATTTGAGGTCTTCGTATATGTACATGTGTGTGTGTGTGTGTGTGGTATCTGGAAGAGCCCAACCAAAGGGAATACAATATTTGACTTATACTGAGAAAATGATTGGAAACCAACTTCTGTGGGAACCACACAGGCTAAATTTTGCTTGCTACCAAGATTGTCTGCAAGGTTGTGTTCAGAACGTCAAGATGGAGGCCACAACAGTGTGATTGAAGCTTATTTGGTTTTTTATGCGTGTGACTCGCTACTATTTACTACTAGGTGTTTTCTGTGGATTGCAGCTATTAATACAGGTGATTCTGAACTAGGTTCCTAACTGTAGAAAGAATGGACCAGAGAGAGAAACTTTTGGACAGCAAAAGAGATATGCAAATATATTTAAAACAGATTATTCTAGCTGTAGTGAGCAAATGCTTTTTATTATATTTCAAAATGGAGAGCTTTAATCAAAAATGATAGTTCATATATCTGCTCTTTGAAGATAAGCTGGTAGTTCCTCAAATCATTTTAAGCTATGACACATTGAAGGACCTCCTGTCACCCTTTTCTGAAAGTATAACCAATCATTAGGATTATGAAAGGCCCTTTTCTTCCGAGAGTGGTGACTTCTAAGGCATCCAGATCTAAGTTACTCGATACAGTTTGAGGATGCAAATGAAGCCTGTTGATTGTGTCAGAATAATAAAGACATTTTGCATGTTAAAATGTTTCTCCTTCTAATTTAGCAGCCCTCTTTGAATCTTAATTCCGATGTCTTTCCTCCTTCAGCTGCCAACTTGACTCCCAACGTCTGACGGGGAGAAAGTCGGCTATCCATCATCCTGACATTTATTTCAAAACCAAAGGTGAGAATTATAAATAAAAGTCAGCTAGTTTAAGAGGGAAAATGGGCTTTTTCTCAAAGTTAAGGAGAAAAATTTAGGGCAATGCTGAAAAAAGTATTTACTTCCAAAAAGATTACCTATAATAAAATTGTCACTGGGGAAAAGCTAGCTATATTATCTTATGTGTATGTGTGGCAGGGGAAGGAACAGAATGGCAGTCTCCATCCTGAAAGAAGAAATAAATAAGCACATCTTCTATTTCTTCCTATATTTGTGCCAAACAATGATGCTGTGCTTTATTTAAATCCACCCATTGTAAGGGGTTCCATAGAGAGAAATTGGAGGATGGTATATGTTAAATTGTATTCTCATATTTGAAAAAAGTGGGAGTCTTGTTTCTCAGCAGAAGACCAGCATTAAATGCACAATGTTCTTTACAAATACTAGCTGTTTTCCTCTTACAATACACAGTTGAAAGGAAATAATACACAGAATGTCCTCTTGGGGAAAAATTATGTGGCAACTAAGGGCTGACAGTGACATGCACATAATTAAATCTAATGCCGGATATGAAAAAGTCTAACTGTGGATGGAGGAGGAGGAGAAAGAGGAGAAAGGGAGAAGGAAAAGGAGAAGGAGAAAGAGAAGGAGGAGGAGAAAGAGAAAGAGAAGGAGAAGGAGAAGGAGAAAGAGGAGAAGGAGAAGAAGGAAAAGGAGAAAGAGAAGAAGGAGGAGAAGGAGAAGGAGAAAGAGAAGAAGGAGGAAAAGGAGAAGGAGAAGGAGAAAGAGGAGAAGGGGAGAAGGAGAAGGAAGTATCAGAATACTGGTAAAGCACCATAAGTGGGCCAGCCATCTATTTGAAATGAGCCTTTAAATAGGGCCATTAAAAAGTCAGATGCCCCCAAATCTAGTGACTATATAAACATATCTATTCATATTATCAATCAATTATCAATCTACTACAGTAGTATCTCTGACTTTCTTTTGCCCATTATTTCCTTGGACATTTAATTCAGGCCTTTCTATTGTCTCCCACCCCACCCCACCCCCACTGTAACTCCAATTCTACAATAATCAAAGTAACAGGGCTATTGTTTTGTGCCTATGTTCCTATGTAGATCCATGGAAAATTTCTGACAAGGAAGGTCTTACACTTCAGCTTTATAGGAGCAAAGCAGCAACTTCCTACTACAACTTAAAAGAATTCCTTTCAAAAGGGAAGGGGAAAGCAAAAGGGAAATGAGAATTTTCAGGACTGTGGGCAAGGAATGGGAAAGCAAGGGCTGCCTGGGGAAACTGCAAGGGTACCTTTGGGAGATGTAAGAGTTTAATAGAACACGAGTTTCTAGCTATAAGGACATTATACTGACTTAACAGACCATTGCTGGATCAACTACAAGATTATTAAGAGGGGGGGGGAATAGCAACTCCAAAAGTACAACCTGGTGGTCCAGGATAAAATAACTGGCTAGGGCAGCAGCCAGACACCAGAGGATTTATTTATGATATGGATTTATTCTCCAGACCATCTAAGGGCAAGAGAAGAACCTATGGGTGGAAGATTAAAAAACAGAGATCCAACTTAAAACAAGGAAGGACTTTTCTGTTTATGAGCATTATTGCTCAGCAAAATAGTGTGCCTTCTGAAGTTGTGACTGCTACTGCATCAAATGTTCAAGAAAAGATCGGACTACCATTTGAAATGGCAGGAGAATTTCTGCACTGGGCAGATGGTTAGACTTGAAGTTTTCCAAGAGCCCTCCCAATTCTAAGATTTAATGATTCTCTTACTACACTTAGGAAGTGGTGAGAATCCTGTATTGGTCATGGATCAAGCAGAAAGTGCAGCTCTAGGAAAAGACTATAAAGGGAGTAAATGAAAAATAATATTAAACCCCAGAAATATATTGCCCAAAAATATATATCAACTTTCCTGTGAAAGGTTTTTTTTTTTTCTTCATTTCCTTGGGACAGAACATGAAATCTAAAAACTAGCAAAAGTTCCATAAATATTATATAATTGGGAATTGAAAAATATGCATTTGATTTTTTGTAATGCTGTGGTCTTTTGTAAATTCTGCAGTAAGTGAAACTCAGATTGGATTATACTTTGTGTAGTGAAAGATATGGTTTAGGGATTAATTGTCCGAAGTGATGGCATATAGATCATTTTAGACCTACATCAAGTTTATCAGCGTACTAATGTGCTAGTAATCAACTATTTCATCTAGGATTTTTATAATTGTGTCTGGCATAATATGATATACTTAAGTCCAAAGGAACACATGTTCTGAGAATATAGCAGGGATATCCAAGACAGATGCAAAAATTGTGTCCACCATTAAATATATGAGGTATAGTATGTGTTTCTTCAACTTAGTCTTGCTTCCTCGTGATTGCCTAAACTAGCCCTTGAAATTTTCCTGGCAAGATTTTTAGAAATGATTTCTTCTTTCTTAGATTAGATTAGATTGGATTAGATTAATCTAGGAATTTAGTGGCCAATCACTTAAGCATGAGCCAGCAGTGTGCTGCAGCTGCCAAAAAAGCCAAAAAGGGATAATAACAAGTTCTGTTCTGCCCCAGCTACAGACCCAAAGAATGCAGCACACACAAAGTCTGTAAAAACCTTAGTTTACTAAATTAAATCAGTCTTTTTCAAACAAGGGCTGTTAATTAACTTTCTTAACAGCCTACAAGAATCCAAAGAATAAATAATCGTAATCTTACTAGGATTGGCAGAAAGCCCAGAAGCAATTTGCAGGACACTGATAGAAGAACTAAGATCCAGATGCGAAGGACAGTGAACTAAGTTGTTCCCTGCAAATTGCTTCAGTCGTCGTCCTTCCTTAAATAGGCTAAGGGAGTGGCTAATTAGCCCCAAGCCTTACTCTCGAGGAGACCTCCTCCTGAGGAGCCACTCCTGCCTCTGCGTGCCCGTGCATCAAGAAGAGGCTCCTCTTCTTCCTCTTCACCAATGGAAGCTTCTGGAGGTTCTGAAGGCCCTGGCTGAATCCCCGCCTCTGGCATCACATCTTCTCCAACCTCCTCATTGTCTGACTCAAGTGCCAGCTGCACAGGCTGCTGACGCAGCACCACACTAGCCTCCTCGCTGTCGGAATCAGCTACTCACTGCACAGGCTGCTGACGGGCCACAACAAGTTCATGTGAAGTGTTAGTATAGCTTTATACTGTTTTGGTGAGACCACACTTAGAATATTGCATCCAGTTCTGGTCACCATAATGCAAAAAAGACATTGAGACTCTAGAAAGAGCACAGAGAAGAGCATCAAAGATTGCTAGGAGGCTGGAGAGTAAAACATATGATGAACAGTTGCAGGAACTGTATATGTCTAGTTTAATGAAGAGAAGGGCTAGATAGCGGTCTTCCAATATTTGAGGGCTGTCAAAGAGAAGAGAGGGTCAAGCTATTCTCCAAAGCACCTGAGGGCAGGACAAGAACCATGGATGGAAACTAATCAAGAAGAGAAGTAACCTAGAACTAAGAAGAAATTTTCTGACAGTTAGAACAATTAATCAGTGGAACAGTTTGCCTCCAGAACTTGTGGCTGCTCCATCGATGAAGGATTTTAAGAAGAGGTGGGACAGCCATTTGTCTGGACTGGTATAAGGTCTCCTGGTTGAACATGGGTTGGAATGGAAGACCTCTAAGGTGACTTCCTACTCTATTATTCTATTAATTGGCTGAAAACTAGAGCTGGATTTGTGCTTAGGTGGGACTAAAACTCATGGTCTCCCAGTTTCTAGTCTGGTGCCTTTAACCACTACATCAAGCATCTTTCTAAATTAATTAATTGAATTGTATTTTGCCTTTCCACCAAAGATCCAGGGTGACATGCCTCATTTCTCTGCCCTCATTTCTTCCTCAGTGTTCAACCAAGTTACAAGTATTTACTGACCTAAATTCATCAGTGAACTTCATGGCTGATTTTGAACCTGGGTTCCATCATTTTAACCCAACACCACAGCATACCAGTTCTCTTTCATGTCCAATTTACTATTCCTCATCTGAATGGATTTCAGATATTGTTCATATTGTCTTTGTTGTAAGCCGCCCAGAGTCCTCGGAGAGTTGGGTGGCATAGAAATACGAAAAATAAATAAATAAATAAATAAATAAATAAATAAATAAATAAATAAATAATCAGAACGGAAAGATGTAGACTGGTGTAGGCTTCTGCTAGAGTTCCTATATCTCCCGAACAAAGCTCACAACATTAAACCAAAATCTCATTAAAAATGATAATATAAAATCAAACATATGTGACATATATGCCAAATACAGAAGAAAGTTTTTACTCCTCAGTTGCCCATAGACAATATTGATAAGATCAACCACTGAGCTGGTATTGCCCAGCCTGCTGTTCGCAGAAAAGCTGCAGCATACAGAGAAAGGCTTAAATCACCATTATCTAGACAACACCCTCTCTATGGACTACAACCAGCTCAGCAGAGACTAAAATCCAGGAAAAGCTGCCTTAGATCGACTGAAGTATTTGAAGAATTTCAAAAGCAAAAGGAAAGCTACAAAGAACCAACACTGGGTAGAACCGACGAAGGAGCTGGCACCTGGGTTTGACGAAAGCTGGGAAGTATGGAAATTGTTAAATAGAGTGTGCATGAGTACAACAAGATTCGGAGACACTCTGAACACCCCTGGGCAGAAGCCCAGTGGTTTCTGCCTACGGGTGAAATCCAGCAGGTTCTGACAGGTTCTGGAGAACCGTTAGCGGAAATTTTGAGCAGTTTGGAAAACTGGTAGCGGAAATTTTGAGTAGTTCAGAGAACTGGCAAATACCACCTCTGGCTGGCTCCAGAGTGGGGTGGGAATGGAGATTTTGCAGTATCCTTCCCCTTCACGCCCACCAAGCCACACCACGCCCACCAAGCCATACCATGGCCACCAAGCCACGCCCACAGAACTGGTAGTAAAAAAATTTGGATTTCACCACTGCGTCTTTGCCCTTTGCAATTGCGGTGACATGCAGACAACAACACATATGTATACCTGCCCTTTGTGCCCTGATCAGTGCACATATGGTGGCATGACAGAACACAATTACCGTTGCTAATTTCTGGGTAAGATCCACTTAACTTGTATATATTTCAATCTTGTATTTTATATTTTTCATTTTATATCATAGTATGGCTTATTTTAATCCTGTTGCTCCTGACATGAATAAACAAACATCTGTTGCCTACTTTATACAATGAGGAACATGTAAAACTAGAATCTGTTTTTAAATAGTTATTTGTCCCAAGCTATTGACAAACTATTTCATTAATGCACACTTATTCATTGGGTTAACAGCAACATTTTAACTTGTTTTATACATTGCTCTCTTTGCACAGAAAATTAATGAACACATTTATCAATCAATCAGTTGGTAGCTTGTGAATGGCTTCATTACTGTTCTTACCCAGAGTATATTGAATATCCAATATTCAATTTTACATGCTTAAGGACTGCTTCCAGTAAAGGAAGTTAACCAATCATAATGCTCAAGATTTATTTAGTGTATCTGAAGGTCCATATAATCAAGGAAAATAAAAAGAATAAATCTTGCATTTTGGTTCAGTGAATATAATTAATATCCAAGCATTTGCAGAGGTATGCAGATGGAGTATAGCCATACACAATTCATGTAAGAAACATGTTTTAAAGTTGTATATAATTAAAATATAAATACTATGTGAAAAAGAATAAGTATGGGCAATAGATCACTGGCAAAATTGGTAGCGAATAATATTTGAAGAAAAAATGATTACAAATTCAATACCATGCAAAAAGAAAAATCTCCATTATTTTTAAAAATTTGATTAATTAATCAAAGAGAATTTGCTTTGGAACTATTTTTCAAAGGAGAAGAAAAATTCACTGACATTCTTAGGGCAGAATAATATTTTCTTGCATATTTAATTATTAGATGACTAAGAGACAAATGCATATAGCAATAGCAATAGCACTTAGACTTATATACCGCTTCATAGTGTTTTACAGCCCTCTCTAAGCGGTTTACAGAGTCAGCGTATTGCCCACAACAATCTGGGTCCTCATTTTACTGACCTCAGAAGGATAGAAGGATGAGTCAACCTTGAGCCAGTGAAACTCAAACTGCTAAACTGCTGGCAGCCAGCAGTCAGCAGAAGTAGCCTGCAGTACAGCACCTTAACCACCTTAACCGCTGTGCCACCATGGCTCTTATGTTTACTTCTTGGTTCCTCCAAGGGAAGACATCACAAGATCTCTCTTTTTCTAATCAGGTACAGTGGGAATTAAGGATGCTTCAGGGGGTGCAAAAGGATCTAATTAAAAACATCTGCACTACAGGTAGTCCTCGACTTATGACCACAATTAAGCCCAGAATTTATGTTGCTAAGTGAAACATTTGTTAAGTGAGGTTTTTTGCCCCATTTTACGATCTCTTTTGCCACATTTCTTAAGTGAATCACTGCAGTTGTTAAGTTGGCTACATGGTTGCTAAGAGAATCTGGCTTCCCCATTGACTTTGCTTGTCAGAAGGTCGCAAAAGGTGATCACATGAACCTGGGATACTGCAACCATCATAAATACGAATCAGTTGCCAAGCATTCATGTTTTGATCACATGTCCATGGGAAGGCTGCAACCATTGTAAGTGTGAAAACCGGTCATAAGTCACTTTTTTCAGTGCTGTTGTAACTTTGAAAGGTAACTCAACTCAACTCAACAACTCAACTCAACTCAACAACTCAACTCAACAACTCAATTCAACAACTCAACTCAACTCAACTCAACCACTCAACTCAACCACTCAACTCAATTCAACTCAACCACTCAACTCAACTCTTGTAAGTTTAGCATGTAGCATGTTGCACCATTAGAGTAAGCTCAAAATTACTGCTAAGAGAAAATAGATGGAATTCTCAAGACATCACAGCATTATTCGAAACTGGCAAAATTTGGGGATAAGTCAAACTATGGTTCTCAAGATTTCTGTTTTATGGGCTACACTATATTGCACTTGATGCAAACCGAGTGGATTAAAGCAGAAAAATGTTAAGTATAATCTGTGACCATTGCAAGTATTAAAATTATTAAGTTAACCATGATTCCACATTCTCTCTAAATCAAAATTAGTTTTACTTTTTGATTCCAGCCAATAAGATTTGAGGAAGGAGTGGCTCAAACCCAAAACTCCTTCTGTTTCACAACATGCCTTCTACTTGGAGCTTGGCTGATGCTGCATGGGGAAAATTTTCACCAAGTTGGAAGCAGTGTTAGCAATTTTCATCCAACGTAGAGTGGTTTCAGCCCCAGTTTAATGTTTGGTTATTGTTGTCCATTGCTTAAAAAAGAAGGAACCAGGAAAACAGCTGTTGTTTTGATCATGTACTAGACTACCATTCCTAAGTCTGTTATCCCTAGATGCACTGATAGAATATGGACAGATGTGCCTATAGTTTAAAACGTTATTATTTCAGAATAATTGGTTTATTTGCTTAGCAAAAGAAAATTCCTCCCCCTCCCCGCAAGCATATGACTTACAGAGTTCTTGGTGTGCTCTGAACTTGGCTGTTTCCTTGCAGATGTTTCATTACCCAACTAGGTAATATCATCAATGCTAGTGAGTGTGGGGTTTTCTCCCTGTTTATATACAACGGCCTGGCCTGCTAGTGTTGCCCAGCCAATATTGGTGGGGAAGTGGTTCTCTTCTATTGAAAACATATGACTTGCATTTTAAAAGTGCAATATGTGTATATTTTGTCTGATGAGTCAAATGAATAGAAACTACGCCAAACTTGTTAATGAAAGCAGGGTAGATTATTGGTATTCACAACTGGTGTCTGCATATATGCTGTGTAATATTGTTATACAATAATATAATTCTGCAAGGTGAACAATGGCCCTATCAGTCATAAGTCACAAAAGTGATAATTAGTTTTACAGCATGTCAGCAGCTGTCACAGGTTTGCTCCAGCAAATTTGTGCACTGAATTTTCATTGATGAAGCTGAAAATTAAGTTATGCAGGTATCTGGACTCAGAGAGAAAAAGTGACTTGAAAAACACATTTTCCCCCCTTCCCATTTTTCAGTTATTTTAACTTTTGTTAAATTTGCTCCATCTTTCTATTTCCCCCTTTTATCAATACATAAATAAATATATAAATTAAGTATGGAACTAAAATTAAATGTAAAGAAGACCAAACTATGACCAGTTTTAAAAATGACAATGAAGATATCAAACTAATGGGTAGCTTCTGCCCTTTAGGTTAAACCATCTACAGCCATGATGGCAAACCTATGGCACGCATGCCACAGGTGGCACACAGCGCCCTCTCTGTGGGCACGTGAGCCGTCGCCCCAGTTCAGTTCTGCCGCGCATGCGTGCGCGCCTCCCACCGGACAGCTGGTCATCGGGTCTCTGCTGTGCATGCATGGGGGGAGGGGCTCCTGCAGGGGGCTGCATATGCACGGGGAGAGGGGTGCATGCATGGGGGGTGCGGTACATGCGCAGGGGCCGTGCATGCCTTGTATTTTGGGAGTGTGGGCCCTTACGAGTGTGCTTTGGACACTCGGTCCAGAAAAGGTTATCTATCACTGATCTATAGTAAAGTTTATTTTATTTTATTTTAGTTTACTTTATTTATTTATTTTTTTTAATTTGATTTATATGCCGCCCTTCTCCGGAGACTCAGGGCGGCTTACAATGCGTTAAGCAATAGCCTTCATCCTTTTGTATATTTATACAAAGTCAGCTTATTGCCCCCACAAACTGGGTCCTCATTTAACCTACCTTAGAAAGGATGGAAGGCTGAGTCAACCTTGAGCCTGGTGAGATTCGAACCTGCAGTAATTGCAGGCAGCTGTGTTAATAACAGGGTGCATTAAACCACTGTACTACCAAGGCTCCTTGTCATTGCACATGGTACAACAAAATTAAATGCCATCTTCAGTGTACATTATAACTATAAAAATAAAAAGAAATATACAAAGAAACAAACAATCAAGAAATATTGTGCAGATTAGTACATGAAAGAATAGTGACGAAGAAACAAATGCTGTAATGTGTCCATAAAACAGCATTCATGAGGTGCTGGAAAAAAGACAATTAATTCTGGGAAGCCAGTTTGGTCTAGACATTAAGGCACCAGCCTAGAAAGCGGGAAACTGTGAGTTCAAGTCCCACCTTAGCCATGAAAGCCAGTTGAGTGACTTTGGGCCAGTCCCTCTCTCTCAACCTAAGCCACCTCACAGGTGGCTTATTTCCACCTTGGGAGAAAATAAGAGGACAAAGGTGTGTTCATCCCTTTGAGTTATTTTGTAAAAATAATGAAGGCAAGATATAATGGAAGGAAGGAAGGAAGGAAGGAGGGAGGGAGGGAGGGAGGGAGGGAAGGAAGAAAGGCCGGCAGGCAGGCAGGCAGGCTTATTTCATGTAAATGCAGTTATTTGTAGAGAATAGAAGAAAAAATATCTGTTCTAGGAGAATGTTTAATTCTCACCTACCATAAAGGTGAGAAGGCACTTTGCTCTGAAGAGATCATGGCCAACTTTGTATGGTGGAGATAATAGCACTTAATAATAGCAATAATAGTTAGACTTATATAACTTACATAGCACTTCACAGTGGTTTACGGCCCTCTCTAAGCAGTTTACAGAATCAGCATATTTGCCTCTAACAATCTGGGTTCTCGTTTAACCGACCTTGGAAGGATGGAAGGCTGAGTCAACCTTGAGCCTTAATAAAAATGATTAAACCTTTTTCTCCTATATATTTTTCTCTATTTTCTCCAAGTCATGTTGGACATTGAAAAGTCAACATCATGCAAATGGGTGACTGTCTGACTCAACATGAGGAGGATAAAATCTAATTGCATTTCAGTGCTGTAGAAATTCGGCAAGAAATAATCAACTGAGGTACAGGAAAGTTACGGCCTCTTTTTCAAGTGAATCTGTGTGCTCTGCCCCAAATCCAGTAATACTTAAGGAGGCCCAGCATTTACAGAATTGTCAATTTGTACAGAAAGATGCTTATGCTGGGAAAATTATTATTGTATAATGAGGGACTGAAATCAAAATAAGCAGGTAGGCCAAGAAGCCTTATGGATAGCAAGAAAGTTCTCCAAGAACACCGGTGCTCCTGAACTCTTCACTGAGACTATGGCTGTAGAAGATTTTGTAGAAGAATAACAATGCCAAAAAAGTGAAATGACATAATGATTAAACTCTTTCCTATGTTTCCTATGAGTCTGACATTATAATAATTATAATATTTAAGAAGCCAACCTTTAATTGAGGGTCAATTTTAATTTTAATTAGGTTTTAACTTCTTGGATTTTGTTCTGGATCACCTTGAATTCTTGCTTGCTTAGAAAAGCCATGTACAAATCAAATCAATAAATGAAATACCTATGAACAAATCTACATTTATAAAGAGAAGAATACAGAAGAATTCAAGGACATCACCAACATTTTGTCCTACCAGTTTCTGTGATAAAGAAACAGGTTCTCTAAAGACTGAGATGAATCTTTTTAATAGGATATAATAAGGAATTTATCTCAGTCTGCTTGTCCCTCAAATATCACTCCCAATTTTGTTTTATTTTATTGAGGGGTTTTTTCTCAGCAGAATCTGAAAACTGGAAACAAATTTTATTATGAAAACAATTAACTGGGAAGACCTGCCTTTTATTCCCATTAGCCCCTAATTCACTAATTGCTAGCGTTGCCATGTTGGATGTTTATTTATTTATTTATTTATTTATTTTATTCGATTTTTATACCGCCCTTCTCCTACTGGACTCAGGGCGGTGCACAGCCAAAGATAAAAACAGCGCATACAAAATTTAAAATTTTAAAAGAATTAAACTAGTATTGGCCCAATAAAATTTAAAATATCCAAACTAAAACCAATTTAGCAATTAAAAATATCTAAAGGGGGGGGTCAAGCCAACCCAGCTTGATGAAATAAAAAAAGTTTGAAGGGCATGGCGAAAAGCACAGAGAACTGGGATCCTACATATCTCCAGGGGCAGGTCGTTCCATGTTGCCACTGATATCTAATTTGATCCTGAAGCTCTGATTAATTAACCAATTATAGTTCAACTGAGGTAAAATTTTAATTTGATAAAGAAAATTTGATAAATTAATCTACTGATGAAGGATCATGGCCCTATTCTAAATTCAGAGAAGAAGATAAAGGAACGACAACTAAAAAATGAAAAGAATAAAAGAAACTCTGGATGTTAGGGAAGTTTGTCTCTAAAGAGAAGATAGCTTTTCTTTGAATTATTGCTCATATATCCAGATTTTTTAAAAAAGTCAGTAAGCCATATATTGCCTCCATTCCATAGAGCAGATTAGAGTACTGCTTTCAACCATGAGAGGATGGGAATAACATAGGTCAAGTGTGTTCAATCTTGGCAACTTTAAGACCTGTGGACTTCAACTCCCAAAATTCCCCATCCAGTTATAGCTTGAGGAGACTGGTTCTTATGGGAAAATGGGTAAATTAAGCCTTATTCAGATTCATACAGATTAACAGAGTTGGAAGGCACTTTGTAGGTCATCTAGTCCAACCCCCCGCCCAAGCAGACCCTACACCATTTCTGACAGACAGCAGTCCAGTCTCTTCTTGAAAGCTTCCAGTGATGAAGCCTCCACAACTGAAGTCAAGCTGTTCCATTGGTTGATTGCCAATGTGAAATATGAAAATGTGAGACCATCTTACATGGATCCTACTGAACTTTGGAATTTGCCATTTTAACAGCATGGTAAGGTTGTTAATACAATAGGCAAATTATTACTGAGACATTTTGAGAAAGGGAATTAGGGCACAGGTTTTGACTCAGAAGGCCGTAGGATTAACCCCAGACATTGTATTGAATTGTATGCATTGCATTGTATTGAACAAGGTCAAACAATGTCTGATGAAAAAGACTTCTGTCTATAAAACTGACGAAGCTCCGTCAGTAGCAGCTCAGATGGACTCATTGGTCCAAGACAGTTTCCTAAATTCAAGTTGTACTTATCTTTTTGAGTTACATAGACAATCTGTACAATCAATATTGTAATGATGGATGGGAGCATAAAGGGTGTATAGATTTTATTTTTTTTCATTAATTTTAAAAACAATTCACTGAAGAATCATTTTGGGAGCTGCTCATCTGAAAGTACCTCTGCAGACTTAGATGAACTCACAGATACTGTAACATCATATGTCAGCTTCTATGAAGACCTATGTGTACCCACCAGGAACTTGCGAATATACAGTTACAACAAACCTTGGTTCACAGCTAAACTTAAGCAGCTACATCGTTCCAAAGAGGAAGCCTACAGAAAAGGTGATAAAATGCTGTACATCAAGCCAGAAATGTATTAACAAGTGAGATCAGAGCAGCAAAAAGAAGCTACTCTGAAAAGCTAAAGAATCAGTTCTCAAGAAATGAACCAGCAAACATGTGGAAAACTCTTAAAAATAACACCGGTTATGGCAAACCTTCTTCCCAGGCTGAAGGAAATCAACAACTGGCAGATGACCTGAACGTGTTTTACTGCAGGTTTGAAAGGAAACTACAGCCACCTATCTCCACAACCCCCATCTCAGACACAACAACAACAGCCAAACCTCCTACAACTGACCCCATCCCATTGGGTTCACAACCCCTAGTGATCACAGAAAAGGAAGTGCAAGACCTATTTTACAGACAAAAACCAGGAAAAGCTCCAGGCCCAGACAAGATAACTCCTTCTTGCTTAAAAGTCTGTGCTGACCAATTGCCCCCCATCTTCACCCGTATCTTCAATAAATCGCTAGAGATGTGCTATGTTCCTTCTTGCTTCAAATGCTCTACTATCATCCCAGTGCTGAAGAAGCCCAATATCACAGAACTGAATGACTACAGACCAGTTGCTCTAATATCTGTAGTTATGAAAACCTTTGAAAGGCTAGAGCTGTCCCATTTGAAAACCATCATGGATCCACTGTTAGACCCCCTGCAATTTGCATACCGAGCAAATAGATCAACAAATGATGCTGTTAATATGGCTCTGCACTACATCCTACAACATTTTGAATCTCCAAAGACCTACGCAAGGGTCCACTTTATAGAATTTAGTTCAGCATTCAACACCATCATTCCAGACACTCTTCTAACTAAGCTAAACCAGCTACAGGTACCTGAACGCACTTGTAAATGGATCATAAGCTTCCTAACAGACAGGAAGCAGCAGGTGAAGCTAAGCAGAATCACATCAGATACCTGTACAATTAGCACAGGGGCTCCACAAGGCTGTGTGCTCTCTCCACTTCTCTTCTCTCTATATACCAATGACTGCATCTCAAAAGATCCATCTGTTAAACTATTGAAGTTCGCAGATGACACAACAGTGATCGATCTCATTCGAGAAAATGATGAATCCGCATACAGACGGGAGGTTGAACAACTAGTCTTGTGGTGCGACTGGAACAATCTGGAACTGAATACACTCAAAACCGTAGAAATGGTGGTGGACTTTAGGAGAAACCCTCCCATACTACCATCGCTTACAATTCTAGACAACACAGTATCAACAGTAGAGACCTTCAGATTTCTAGGTTCTACCACATCTTACGACCTAAAGTGGACACTCAACATCAAAAACATCATCAAAAAAGCACAACAAAGAATGTTCTTTCTGCGCCAACTCAGAAAGCTCAAACTGCCCAAAGAGCAGCAGAGGAATTATTGAGTCTGTCATTTGCACCTCTATAACTTTCTGGTTGGGTTCTGCAACCCAACAAGACAGACACAGACTTCAGAGGATAATTAGAACTGCAGAAAAAACAATTACTACCAACCTGCCTTCCATTGAGGACCTGTATACTGCACAAGTCAAAAAGAGGGCCGTGAAAATATTTACAGACCCCTAACATCTTGGACATTAACTGTTTCAACTCCTACCCTCAAAACGATGCTATAGAGTACTGCATACCAGAACAACTAGACACAAAAACATTTTTTCCCAGACGCCATCACTCTGCTAAACAAATAATTTCCTCAACACTGTCAAACTATTCACTAAGTCTGCATTACTATTAATCTTCTCATCATTCCTATCTCCCATCTCCTCCCACTTATGACTGTATGACTATAACCTTGTTGCTGGTATCCTTAAGATTTATATTGACTGTTCCCTATGACTATCATTAAGTGTTGATCCTTATGATTCTTGACGAATGTATCTTTTCTTTTATGTACTCTGACAGCATATGCACCAAGACAAATTCCTTATGTGTCCAATCACACTTGGCCAATAAAGAATTCTATTTTATTCTAAAAAAAAAAAAATCACCATTGGTTGAAACAAAAGAACACGGTGGGTTTAATTGTGCTCTACTTTGTATACTGATTGCTCAGGGAAAATGGAAAATGTTTGCTTTTCCAAAGCTCTTATAAGGGTGGATAGTTGCAGATGAACTTTCTCGTAAATCCAATCATAACAAGGCACTCAAGAAAACATTTGGAATCCATTGTTCATCTAACCTTCAGGGGTTACAGGCAACCCAAAAGGAAATCTTGGTATTTTTAATAGTAATCGCAGTGGGTGGTATGGGCAGGACAGTTTCCTCCCTTCATAAATACTTCTAGTCTAAATAGATACGTTTGCAAAAGCCAAAGGGCCGGTGATATTTACGAAACCTAACATTGTGTTGATTCAGAGGCATTTCTGTCCCTTCTTTTGATGGCAATCTTCTGATACATTCAACCTCAGTGTATGTTCTTCTGCAGTTTCCAATGGATGGCCTAGACAGACCACCCAGGAGAAAGGATTTCTGTCTTAGGAATGAAGTGCTCAGTCACTATTCTGTCTCTGGAAAAAAAAATAAGGCAACATTAGTTGACCTTGAACTAGGTGTGCTGTGGTCTTTTAACCCAGCAGATACTGAGATCATAAGTTCTATATTGGGATGTTTAAAATAAAAACAGACTCTCCCCAAATATGACCTGCTCAATCCTTCAGATGTTTAAGGTAAAGATAAAGGTTCCCCTTGCACATATGTGCTAGTCGTTCCCGACTCTAGGGGGCAGTGTTCATCTCTGTTTCAAAGCCGGAGAGCCAGTGCTATCCGAAGAGGTCTCCATGGTCATGTGACCAGCATGACTAAATGCCAAAGGCACATGGAATGCTGTTACCTTCCCACCAAAGGTGGTCCCTATTTTTCTACTTGCATTTTTTACGTGCTTTCGAACTGCTAGGTTGGCAGAAGCTGGGACAAGTAACGGGAGCTCATTCCGTTACGCGGCACTAGGGATTCGAACCACTGAACTGCCGACCTTTCGATCGACAAGCTCAGTGTCTTAGCCACTGAGCCATCCTCAGATGTTTAGCTAGTTACTATTATAAGTAAAGAACTCGTATCACTCAAAACCATGGATGGGAAAATATTTGAAATTTACATTCCTTTTTGTCTGAATGAAACTTAAAGAAGTCAGTGTTGCTTTCGATTATATTCCAAAATCATTAAACCTGACAGCTTTTAAGAAAGTTTGGTTATATCAGGCATGGGAATAGTCAATATTCAGTACTAATCAACATTCAATACTTTTTTTTTTAACAAAGACTAGATTTTAAAAATGTACAATTGTCTGTTTTGGAAAAGACTTTTTCTACTAATCCAAAAAATGGAACATGAATAGTTTATTCCTGCTAAATATTATGAAATCTTTGATATAGATTTCATAATATTTAACAGGAATAAACTATTATTGTGTGTGATTATGTGTGATTAAATGCAGTGATTAAATGAATGAAGGATATATTTTGGTGATATATCAATTTACTACTTTTCTAGAGTATTTTTTCCTGATTTTAGAATAGAATAGAATAGAATAGAATAGAATAGAATAGAATAGAATAGAATAGAATAGAATAGAATAGAATAACAGAGTTGGAAGAAACCTTGGAGGTCTTCTAGTCCAACCCCCTGCTCAGACAAATGGCTGTTCAATCTCTTCTTAAAAACTTCCAGTGTTAGACCAACTTCTGGAGGCAAGTTGTTCCACAGATTAATTGTTCTCGCTGTCAGGAAATTTCTCCTTAATTCCAGGTTGTTTCTCTCCTTGATTAGTTTCCACCCATTGCTCCTTGCCCTGCCTTCAGGTGCTTTGGAGAATAGCTTGACTCCCTCTTCTTTGTGGCAGCCCCTGAGATATTGGAAAACTGCTATCATGTCTCCCCTAGTCCTTCTTTTCATTAAATGAGACATATCCAGTTCCTGCAATCGTTCTTCATATGTTTTAGCCTCCAGTCCCCTAATCATCTTTGTTGCTCTTCTCTGCATTCTTTCTAGAGTCTCAATACCATTTTTTTTTTTACTTTGTGGTGATCTTATTTTACATCGTGGTGACCAAAACTTCTGATACATTTGTATGTATGGTACAACATTCTGTAACATTATCTGGAGCATGCATATTTACCTTCATTTGCAGTACACCCATACACACATGCCTAAAAGATTCTATTGTCGTACCATTATAGAAATCATCCAACCTTAGAATTTAAATGTTACTTGTAGGAGAGATATATTGAACAAGTAGAGCAGAGGGAGACCAGAGTATAAGTGAGCAGTTCTTATCTGGGGCTTTGTTTCCATTAAACTGTGAACAAAGAAGTTAAGGTAGAAGGTTCATTAAAAAAAAAATGGGACTAGAGCCATGATGGCGAATCTATGCCACATGATCTGTCCCCATCCACACACACACACAAACACAGCCAGCCGAGGGTTAAGGAAGCACTTGGAACACACCCAGGTCTTTATCTCCAACTTGGCAGCGATATACACACCGTCTGCCAAGTGCTTTTATTTCCACAGAAAACAGAAAGATAATATACTCAGCGTACAAGAGTCAAACAGAATTATTATTCCTCTCAGCAGTTTCGGATGAGGCTTTAGTGACTATCCAAGGTTTACTTTTGTTCATTACAAGGATCACTGGCCACCACCCTCTATTATATAGTCTCTGGGGTGTGGTCCAGTGACTCAGTTCTAATCCCTAGCACACCTCCTGAGCTGCTGCAATCGTTTATCACGCCTTTGGAGGCGTACGTCCAGGAATGATGTCTCTCCTTCACTCTCATCCGAGACACCTGTCTCCCTGCTAATCTCCTCTCCTTCAGCCGGCACCTGAGACAGTGCCAGAGGGGAGGGGCCTGGAGAGGGAGGCCTGGCTGACTCCTCTTCCTCATGCTCGGAGCTTTCTTCCTCCGATGGGACAGGCTCAGAGGGCGGGGCCACAACACCACGCATGCTAGAGGTGGCAAGCATCATCCTCTCTGATGGCATGCGAGACGTCACCTCCAGTTCAGCTCCGCCTCCCATCAGCCAGCTGGTCTTTGGATCTCTGCAGTGCATGCACAGGGGGTGGGACGCATGCAGGGGGAACCGTGCACGCATATGGGAGGGCAGGGCGCATGCGTGGGGGGCAGATCACATGCAGGAGGCTATGCTCGCATGCATGGGGGGCAGGATGCATGCATGGGACTTTGCACACATTGCATTTTGCGGGTTAGGTCACATTCGCACAAACGCACACACATACGCGCTTTGGACACTCGGTCTGGAAAAGGTTAGCCATCACCAGACTAGAGTGTAGCAATTTATGGGAAGGAGAAAAAAAAGCATTCTCTGAACAGCATGCACATAGAAAACAATGGCTTCACAATCTACACATCACATCTACCCTGCAAAATATTTGTAACTTGTCAATCTAGTTGATAGCAATGGTTATGCCTGCAGTGCACTGTATGTCTGCATGTCTTTCTCCCTTGTTCAGCTTTCAGTGCTTTTCCTTCATTTGCCCTGCCTTTCTTTGTCCTCGGAAGAAAGAGGACACTAAACAAGGAGAAGCACGCAGCAAGGAGGAAGTGATAACGTCGTGCAACCTGAATGAGGAAAGGAATGAAAATACAAGCAAGATTTTGTGGGGCAGGCCTGCAAAAGATCATCAAGATGAAGAAGGTCCATACTGGTGACCTGTCATTTGGGGAACTGGAAAACTGGCTGAAGTCTCCATGCCGAGCATCCACCCACAGTCTCCCTGCCCCCCCCACCACATGATAAGGTCTACCATATGATTTTACGTTTCATAAATGCTTCCAACTCCCAAAATGGAAAATAAGAACAAGAAATCTGCCTGGCCCCATAGACAATAACAAATTCACCATTTGTATTGATCTTTCAAGGATTTTTGTCAATCAAACAGTGAAGGTTTCCACCTTCCTATTGACTCAAAAGAGAGACCCCTCCTGATGAAATTGTGATTAATCCACCTGTACAAATCATAGTTCTTCCTCCAAATTCAGGTATGAAATCTGGTATTGACACACCGAATGGATTTCTGCCTGGTGCATTTTATATTATTTAGTATATAATTACTATTATTCTAAATAATTTTGATCTTTGTTCTGATCTGAACTTTGGTCTAGAAGTTCAAATCAGATCAGATCTGGTTACATTCTCACAGTGACTAGAACAGTATTTTTAAACAGCTATAAGATACAGTATGCCAGTTTCTTTCCTCTGAAATCAAAGGGTATGAATTCGGACAGTATCTTTTTACTGTGGCTGCCTTTCCACCAAATTCTGATGTTCTCTCCCTCCAAAAAAGGGGGAAATCCCCTTTATGGAAAACTTTCAAAGGAGATATGACGGGGTCTTGGCATCTATGCACTATGCAGCTTCCTATGTCCCAAAACATGACAAAAAGTTGCCTTAGTAAGATCACACCTAGAATACTGCATCCAGTTTTGGTCACCGCACTATAAAAAAGATGTTGAGACTCTAGAAAAAGTGCAGAGAAGAGCAACCAGGATGATTAGAGGACTGGAGACTAAAACATATGAAAAACGGTTGCAGGAACTGGGCATGGCTGGTCTAGTGAAGAGAAGGACCAGGGGAGACATGATAGCAGTCTTCCAATATATGAGGGTCTGCCACAGAGAGGAGGGGGACAAGCTATTTTCCAAGGCACCTGAAAGCCAGACAAGGAATAATGGATGGAAACTGATCAAGGAGAGATTCAACCTAGAAATAAGGAGAAATTTTCTGACAGTGAGAACAATCAACCAATGGAATAGCTTGACGTCGGAAGTTGTGGGAGCTTCATCACTGGAGACTTTTGAGAAGAGACTGGACTGCCATTTGTCAGAAATGGTGTAGGGTCTCCTGCTTGGGTGGGGGGTTGGACTAGATGACCTACAAGGTCCCTTCCAACTCTGTTAATCTGTAAAAAATTAAATCTGCTGATCTCACCGTCCTCTTTTTAGTGATGTACATTAGAAGCGAAATATTAAACAGAAAAGAAAAGAGAGATGTGAAAAGCCTCTTCAGCCATCCTCATTTCAACTCTGGATAGCTCCAGTTACTTTGACTTAATATTAGGGTTGTGATTGATAGATTATGTGCCATCAAGTCAGTGTCAACTCTTAGTGACCACATAGATAGAATGTTCTGTCCAATATTTTTGGATCACCTTTTGATTGATAGGCCCCTGAGGCAATGTGTTATCCAAAAATGCAAAAACCAACAAAAACTTAAAAGAAGAAGCTTTTTAAACCCTCTTCACGCAAGGTAGCAGAAAGAATCTGAGTGTAAAAGTGATAATCTCTATGAATGAGTTAAATTAAACAATCATTAAACAAAATGGAATCTTAACTGCCCACTAAAAAGCAAACAATGAAGACACTAGATAACTTGCTTAGGGAGATAGTTCTATGTTTGGGATGCCAACAGTATTAAGTTTTTTAAATGTACAATAAAATAACTGAAGAAAAAATAATTCCGGGTGGCAATACAGTACCTTAATACATAGTAGCAGAAACCTACAAACTCTTAAATGCCAAAAATGGAATGCCTATGCCCTTCCAAAGTTGGTATTAAATTATAATTGTTAATGGGACAGAAGATACATAATTCAGGGATAATCATACAAGCTTTGATTAGCCTTGACAAAAAGAGATTTGGACAAGGGGGGGGGATATGACAAATCTTTTCAAACCTCTGAAAAATGTCATACCAAAAGGCGTCAGGACCTGTGTGCAAAGCATGGAATGATGGACTTAGATTTAAATGAAGTAGATTCTGATGGAATATTAGGAGGAACTTCCTACTAGTAAAAGTTCACAGTAGCATCAACCACCCAGAAAAATAATAGGCCCTTCTTTACTGGATATGATGAAGACTAGAACACATAGATGTAACCAACTGGGAAACTGTCAGCATCCTACATCAGCTACATAGGAAGGAAGGAAGGAAGGAAGGAAGGAAGGAAGGAAGGAAGGAAGGAAGGAAGGAAGGAAGGAAGGAAGAAAAAAGATAAGGAATTCTTAGACTCTAGGCCCATGATGGTGAACCTATAGCACGTGTGCCCAAAGTGGCATGTGAAGCCATGTTGCCCGGCATGTGTGGCCTTGCCTGTTTGTCTTCTGGATTTCTGGCGCACATGCACACAAGATCAGCTGTCCTTCACACATGCGGCAGTGCCAAAAACCGCTGTGTTCATGCATGCCGGCCAGCTGATTGTTGGGTGCGCATGCGCACCAGAACCCGGAAGTTTGGCTTTTCCAGAGCTTGGCCCTGATGAGCATGTGTGTGTGCGTGATGTTTCTGCATGACCTTTTTGGCACTTGGTGCCGAAAAGGTTTGCCATCACTGATCTAGGCACTCAGATAAATCAGCCATCAATAGACACATAGAGGTAAATCACATTTACAAGCCTTTTAAACGAGATAATAAAACTTTTAAAAGAGATAATTAAAAAAAGCACAGAAGGAAAAAAAAAAAGACCAGGACACATTTTCTCCACCCAGATAAACAGGGATTAGACAATTAGAGCAAACTCCAGGAGATAGTGAAGGACAGGGAAACCTGGCTTGCTATGGTCCATGGGGCCACGAAGTGTCAGATATGACTTAGCAACTGAACAACAGAAAAACACCAGATAAACAATAAAGCAGAAAACAATACCCTAATCAAGAAACTACCAAGGAGAAAACCACATCCCACCAATAGTAACAGGGCAGGCTACTGTATATAAAGAGGGGGCAAACCCCACCCTCACTGGCACTGATGATGTAACCTATGTAATGAAATGCCTGCAAGCAACAATCTCAAAAAACACCAAGGACCCCATAAAACAAACAGCCATCCATCAATCTAGGATTCTTTAATCTGAATTCTTGGATTGAGCAGAAAGTTGCTTTAGATAGCTAAATGACCTGCTCCAACTCTATAAATCTAGCTCTATAGGTAATGGTAAAGGTTCCCCTTGCACATATGTGCTAATCGTCCCTGACTCTAGGTGGCAGTGCTCATCTCCATTTCAAAGCCAAAGAGCCAGCGGTGTCCAAAGACGTCTCCGGGGTCATGTGGCCGGCATGACTAAACGCCAAAGACGCACGGAACGCTGTTACCTTTCCACCAAGGGTGGTCCCTATTTTTCTACTTGCATTTTTTACGTGCTTTCAAACTGCTAGGTTGGCAGAAGCTGGGACAAGTAATGGGAGCTCACTCCATTACGTGGCGCTAGGGATTCGAACCGCTGAACTGCCGACCTTTCGGTCAACAAGCTCACTGAGCCACCGTGTTCCACTGAGTTCTTTGTAAGGAGTCAAATAAACAAACACCCCTCCCCCCCCAAAAAGCTTAAGTGAACGCAATAACTTTTGAAAGATTGTTCTGTAAAGATCTTGTATTCGAATGAGTAGATTGGAATTCCTGCCTTGCACTAAAATGCAACACTCTCATTTGCCCACTAATTAAAAAAGAAAGAAAGAAAGAAAGAGGAAGGGATGGGCTTTATTACCAACCATTTCACCCATTTGAAGCTTAAATCTAAAATCTTTTGAAGACGCACATGAAGTCTTGCTTGCAATATAAATAGGATTGGTGCCAAACATAGCACCAGAAGTGTTCAATAATGAAATACAGCTGTCTTTACTGGCATTTACCCATGAAACTTGGTCTTTTTTTCCTTCTTCTTTTAAACTTAGAAATGCTGACCAAGAGAAATCTGGGAAATGAAAACATTTATTTTCCAAGGGAGGGAGGCATCTGTGAACTGCAACCTAAACATTCACTTAACATCTGAACATTCCATAAAAATAATTTATAACATAATTTCTTTTTAGAAGTACAGTTCAGCAGAGGGCTTTTCAAAAGCTTTGGCTGAGAACTTGGCCTATGAATCTATAAGTCTTAATTACCAAAATGCTTTATATACCTTTTGGGGGGAGTTTTAGCAAAGCACATCAAAGTAAGTATCTGGTTTTTTTCATCTTAAGGCTGAGGGTGGAAGGAATCAAACATCAAGGACTGACATTCCTTGGCTGGACTGGACCAGCATATTTTACTGGTAAAGCAGGAAGTGGTATATGCATAAAGGTAAAGGTTCCCCTCTCACGTATGTGCTAGTCATTCCTAACTCTAGGGGTCGGTGCTCATCTCCGTTTCAAAGCCGAAGAGCCAGTGCTGTCCAAAGACGTCTCCGTGTGGCCGGCATGACTAAACACCAAAGACGCACAGATATGTACATAACCATGTACATATTAAAAGGCATAACATTCAAGAACAGAAATTAATTTAGCATCTGAGATTAAAACAAACCCTACTACAAATTCTGACTGTTTCTGAAACAATCCCTCTCCCTCCCTCCCTCTTTCTCTTTCTCCCTCTCTCTCTGTCTCTCTGCCTCTGTCTTTCTATCTCTCTTTCTCCTATCTATGGAAGCCCCATCTATCTACATAGATAATAATAGATTAGATAATATTGGCCAGCATTTTATTTAAAAAATTCTGGGGTTTTTTTGTCCAAAAGAAGAAATAAAGGAAGGATCGGAGGTGGGTTTCAGCAGCTTCTGACCTTCTGGAGAACCGGTAGTGGAAATTTTGAGTAGTTCAGAGAACCGGTAGTAAAAATTCTGACTGGCCCCACCCCCATCTATTCTCTGCCCCCCAAGTCCCAGCTGATCAGGAGGAAATGGGGATTTTGCAGTAACCTTCCCCTGGATTGGGGAGGAAATGGGGATTTTGCAGTAACCTTCCCCTGGATTGGGGAGGGAATGGAGATTTTACAGTATCCTTCCCCTGCCATGCCCATCAAGCCATGCCTACCAAGCCACACCCACAGAACTGGTAGTAAAAAAAATTGAAACCCACCACTGGGAAGGATGGTAAGTTCCATATAGACTTCTGGACTCCTTAGATCAGTGTTTCTCAACCTTGGAAGCTTGAAGATGGGTTGGACTTCAACTCCCAGAATCCCCCAGTCAGCAGCGCTGGCTGGGGGATTCTGGGAATTGAAGTCCACCCATCTTCAAGCTTCCAAGGTTGAGAAACACTGCCTTAGATTCTCCAGATCCTCCAAAATGGGGGGAAGAGTAAATTCAGTCCCCCCTCCCCCAGTGATTATATTAGACACCTGTCAGGTCCTCTACAAATGTATTTTAAAGTGTGACTGAGGTATTCCCAAAGTTTCAAGTTTCTCTGAAGCTGCTCTGGCATTGTGACATTGACATTGCAGAAAATGGACGGAATGTATAAGGAACTGCCTGCTTTCAAGGAATTCATACAAATCCATCTGGTTCCAAAGAGTTTTAGCACAGGGACTTCCAAGAAACAATAATTTTGACTAAGTAATCAAATAGTTTTTATGTTCCTGTTTGTTTGTTTGTTTACTTTAATAAGATGAATTTCCTTCAGTAAAGTGGTCTTATTTTTTGTAATTTTGTATTTGTCTTATAACCAGAAAACTGCATTGCAGAAGTACAAATGTCAAGATGTTGTGGCATTTTAACTTATTTGTCGGATCATTTCACATATTGATTAGTTTAAAATTAGGTTTGTATACATTGAAATTCTAATAAATGAATTCACAATCCACCTCTACCTAGATACTAGATGACCTAAATACCTGGCTTTATATGAGACACTTTTCAATGTTCTGGTCAGCCAGACATTCCATGTATAGCTAAAGAGTTATTAGCTAGTAAGATTATATTTAATACCCCATCATCCAAATTCCTTGGAGCAAGGATAGGAAGTAGAGTCACTTGGTTGAGTTGGGCAGCTATGGATATTGAATTAATATTTATTTATTAATTCAATTTCTATAGCTGCCAAACTATATCCTAACCAGAGGTGGGTTTCAGCAGGTTCTGACCAGTTCTGGAGAACCGGTAGTGGAAATTTTGAGTAGTTCAGAAAACTGGTAGTAAAAATTCTGACTGGCCCCGCCCCCATCTATTCTCTGCCTCCCAAGTCCCAGCTGATCAGGAGGAAATGTGGATTTTGCAGTAACTTTCCCCTGGATTGGGGAGGGAATGGAGATTTTACAGTATCCTTTCCCTGCCACGTCCACCAAGCCACACCCACAGAACCGGTAATAAAGATTTTTGAAACCCACCACTGATCCTAACTATATTGTAACTATATTTCTAACTAAATTCAATAAACGTATTTAGTAAATTGATTCAATCCATCTGTTGTGGGAAATAGGTGAACCATTTATGTAAGAAGAAACAGTTTATGATGAGAATTTAGAGCATCTAGTTCATAAGATAGGTGGAAGAAGGAATTGGAAGGGAGGGGAACTGAAGGCTTCAGAGCTGTACCTAGTTCTATAGCAGGTGTATCAAAATCAAGGCCTGTGGGCCAGATTTGGCCTGTGAGGTGCTTAGATCTGGCCCACAGGGCTGCCTTGGAAACAGCAAAGAACTGGCCCGTGGTGCATCTGCCAGCAAAAACAGAGCTCAGGAGGGCCAAGCGCAGCCTGCCCAGGCTCTGTTTTCGGCTGCAACGGCCTCCTGCAGCATTCTGCCAGTGAAAATGGAGCCTGGCCACCCCTGGCCATGTGTCCCCCCCCCATGCCATGCCCCCCAGCCCACACACACACCCCCAGCTCCCCCCCAAGGTCAAACACAACCCTGATGTGGCCCTCAATGAAATCGAGTTGGACACCCTGTTCTACAGCATCATCAAGAAGACTCTAGTGACTTCATCAAAGATGATAAAGTCAACAATTATGGACCATGTAAGCTGCCATCATTTTCTGGTTCTAATAAATGGTTAAACTTTCCAGCCATCTTCTCACAGTTATGCTAGAGGAGAAAGTGAGCCAAATTCATAAACCAAATCTCAGAGGTGTTTCATTGCTTTTACTAAGCACGAGGCCAGTCTTAACTTGTCTACCATCAAAGAGAATACTTTACATTTTAAATGCAACTAGTTAAACATTAAAGCAATATAATCAAGAAGGTAATCAAGGTTTTTTTTTTTAGTGTTTTTTAAAATTTCTATCTTTATTTAGGTCATAGAGGAACATATAAACATCAATAAGAATTCCCTTAACTAATTAACTAATTGCACGAAGATAAAAATTCAGCATTAACAAGCAACAATAACGGCTGCCTTTGTTGTAAAATGGATGAAACTACTGATCATTTGATCAGTGGCTGCAGCAAAATTATAACTGGTGTCATGTCTGAGTTGCCAGTATTATTCATTGGAAATTTTGCCAGAGGTTTGGAACTGAATGTAATAAAAATTACTGGGACCATCAAATTGAGAAAGTTTTAGAAAATGAGAAGGTGAAGTTATTGAAAAGAAAAAAAAACTGGTTGCTATTATGAGTGATGCTAGAATTGAGGAAAAGCAATTGGGGAAAAAAAATGCAAAATATCTGGACATGTTGAATGTCTGTGGGAAAGAAATCTGTTGTTATACCAGTCATGATTAGAGCCCTCGGACTGATACTTAAAGGACTTCCTTGAATATATCTGGAAATATTGAATTTATCAGAATTGGACACTCTAATTTTACAAAAAAAATAATAAAAAAAAATACCCTGCTTGGAATTTCCTATGTTCTTGGATGCTACTTAACTCCTTGATTAGAACTATTATTAAATTAATATTAAATAGTATTAAATTTCCCACCAGTCTTAGACTGTGAATGTAACTGTAGATTACCCACACACAGTAGTGAAATCCGAATTTTTTACTACTGGTTCTGTGGGCGTGGCTTGGTGGGCATGGTGGGGGAAGGATACTGCAAAATCTCCATTCCACCCCACTCTAGGGGAAGGATATTGCAAAATCTCCATTCCCACCAGCAGGCCCTATGCTGCCCTATGCTGCTTAGTGAGAGACTTATATAGATCTATTTCTGGCTTGTTAGCCATCATTAGTAAGCCACACCCAGATCTCATGTATCCTCCCTATTTCTACCCTGTTTCCCCCAAAATAAGACAACCCCTGATAATAAGCCCAAACGGGCTTTTGAGCGCATGGCAATAAGGCCAAGCGCTTATTTCAGGGTTCAAAAAAATATAAGACAGGGTCTTATTTTCGAGGAAACACGGTAGTCTTAACATCTGGCTGCTATGCCTTCAACATGATAATAATAAGTGTTTTTTTGTTGTTACTGCTTTGTCTTTACAGGGAGAAACAATGTTTTTTACTAGTCCATATCTCCTATTATAGTTCTTTCTCTAAAGAGCTCCATGTAAAATTTATAATGGTCCATAAGGTTTAATTAGTTTTCCAAACTTATGATGGTAATGGTTATTATAATATTATAAAGATATAATATTCACTCTTCAAATGTCCTTGAATGGCAATGTATAGCAGCTTGGGTTAAGCCAAACACAAAGACCTTTGAGTTAAAGAGCTTGATTTCCCTGCTTATAAATGAACAAAAAACTGTTGTAAAAAACCCCCCTGCTCTTTCAAAATTAGAGACGGTCCAGAGCCCTTTTCTTTAAAATGCTGCATCCTCATAAAAGCCATGCTTGAAAATTAAATGATCCATCTTAAAGCTTCGGCCATCAACATTTCTTTCTGTTCAACCTAAAATTACTGAGGTGGGACAGGGAGAAAGGAGGAAGTGGAGTACTTGAAGCTTGGTTATTATCAGTATATGTCTTGGGTAGGCCAGCAGGATTTTGTAAAAGAATGGTAATCTTTTCTATATTTGCTAGCATTTTGTTTTTAAATCAATGAAACATTCGTTCAAAACCATCATTTATAATTAACACAGGAATAATGTATGTAAATATTTTATACATGAATGTGTGGATGCATCTGTCTGCCTGCCTGCCTGCCCGCCCGCCCATCCATCCATCCATCCATCCATCCATCCATCCATCCATCCATCCATCCATTATCTGTCTGTCTGTCTGTCTCTGTCTCTGTCTCTGTCTCTGTCTCTGTCTCTGTCTCTCTCTCTCTCTCTCTCTCTCTCTCTCTTTCTCTCTCCTATCTATCTATCTATCTATCTATCTATCTATCTATCTATCTATCTATCATCTACCTATCTACCTACCTACCTACCTGTATTTATCTATCTATCTACCTGCCTATCTACTTACTTTACGGTATGAGTGTTTGCTAGCACTTTTCTCATGTTCGCATCTTCTGCAAGTATTTTTTTTTCCCGATGACAACAAAAGAGCTTTGGGTAGTTTGGTTTAGTGTTATTCCCATTTATATTCCACCACACAAGCTTTCACATGTATTTTTCTGGGCTGTGAACCTCAGGATTTTCAGAAGTATGTTTTTGGTGCACAAATTTCTTTCCAGCTCTTCTGTTTATTGGTAGAGTCCTAAATGAGTTTATTCATGTTGAACTTCTGCACTGATATTTTTTCATAAATCTTCAAAAGTGGCCAGCTTCCAGTAAATTGAAACAAGGATATTATTGGCTCCTTTCCCTCACCAGTAACTAGAGGTTACATGCTGGTCACCATGTCTTAGCTATATTAAGAAAGTTCCCCAATGAATGATCTTCTTCTATGCTGATATTCTTTTGGGTAGTATTATCAGGTATAAATGATTACATGCCTGCATTTCTTCTTAAGGCTACATCTTCCCCAAGTTTATTTTCTTTTTGTCTCTTTTTTTTACTTAAGGGGGGTGTTTTTATTCTTTTTAAAGCTGCCTTATTAATTTTTGCCTGGATGGTTTATTTGTTCTATAAAAAGCAAAACAAAAACTCCTGGAAGTTGTGTACAGAGGGGAGGTCTGATGGGAGACAGTGTTAATTGCTTGTTAACATGTGTACTCAGGTTATATAATGCAGAGGAGAGGAGCTACCACCTAAACAAAATAACCAGTCTGGTTTGGTTTTGCTCCTTATCTGCAACAATTAAGAAATGAAGTTATTTATGGAACGGGGAGAAGCATGTTGACTTACCACTACCTTCATAAGTGAATGTTTTCTGTGGAAAAGCAATAGGACTCCCTTTAAATATATATGCAGGGCAAGACGTCTGTCACCATCATAAGGTGGAATTTGGAATGTTCACTGCTATATTGGAGATTCTATAAGTGTCTAGACAGAATCGTACCTATGGCAGTCAGCTGATACAGAACAGGAAACATTAACCATATTTATCAGGCCTAGCCCCAAAATGACACTGAAGAATGTAGCCAAATTTCAATTCTTTATTTGCTCATACCCGATAGACAGAATCTTGCCAGACTAAACATGTATAGTACTACCCTGGGAGATTCTAGGGAGTGGCTACCCTAAATCTCTTCCTTTTTTTCCAATCCAGCTCTGGGCTATGTTGTCTTTTGTCTCTCTCTCACACACACCCTTAAAATGTGCTCCTTTCACCCTGGGAAACTGCCTCTTCACTGTAGTCCATCATACCACCTCTCCCTCCATAGACATAATCCATCACAGATATGACTATGAGTTATCTACATGGAGAATATATAAGATCCTAGTTATGGAACTAGTAGTGTGAGAAGACTGAATGGTTGATGTAACCTTTGTTAATTGTTTGGATTAGTTCTATGTGAGCAGAGCCATCAAAGAGAAGTTTGAGAAGAGAAAGTGAATATACTTATATTAATTTGGAAAGTGTTCATTAAAAG